>NC_067476.1:157434676-157734676 GCF_947179515.1 Apodemus sylvaticus | reverse complement strand
CCACAGAGGGTTCCATGACCCAATGCACTGAGACACTGACATCACCTGGAACCTCACTAGGAGATCTGGATCTCTTAACGAGACCAACTGCATTGGAATATTTGTTGTTGTATCAGCTGTCCAGTCTTTCTCCAGGTGGTTTCTTGTTCACTTGTTTATTTTTGTGTATATGGGTGTATATGGATGCCAGAAGATATCCTTAGGCAACATTCCTTAAGAGCTGTTCACCGTGTGTTTTACAACAGTCTCATTGGTTCTCAGCTCACCCAGTAGGCCAGGCTGGCTGGCAAGTGAGCCTCAGAGACGCACCTGTCACTTCACCCGCAGCATAGAAATTACAAGTTTGAGCCATCCTGCAGACTTTAAAGAATGCACGTCTTGTAGGGGTGGAGCTCAGGCTTCCAAGCTTACACAGCGCGCTTGCTGACAGATGTGTTTCCAGCCCTTTGTGTGATTCTTGAATGTGTGTGGGAAGCTCTTTGCCACACAATCTCCCTGTAACACCCAGACTCATTGCATGGTGCTTTTTCCCATGGCTTGGGACTTGGCTGTCAAGTTCCGGTCATTGTGTAATTGGGTCTAGGTTTGAAACAAGCTTAAGGACATGGTCCGCAGCCAGCCTTTCATGTTCCTCCGTGGCTCCTTTTCTAATTGCTTTACCAATGAGTCGACTGACTCTGGAGGCGCCTGTCAATGGCTGTCCGGTTGATGATGATGCATTTTGAAAAATGAGATTTGGAGCCATTCTGGGGCTGATCCAGCTCCAATGTGTAAACGTGGCTTAGGGGGTCAGAACTTTCGACAGGTTCAGAATTACTTTAATAATGTGAAATTGGAAGCTATTGATTGAACCCAAGTTCCCCACAAATACAAACACTTGTTGGGAAAATTCTGCACCAATTGGAAATGCTTGTCTGAGGACGGGGAAGGAGAAAAGCCACCTTGATTTATGGAAGCCTGCTCTCTTGCCTGCTAGCCGATTATTTTTCAGTATTGTCAGTTCTAAAACGTATTCATGGATTAAAGGTTCCACGAACAGTCTGTCCTTTGAGCTTCCTTAGATGAGGAAAGAAAAGGTTGCAAATAAGAAGTCACCACAGAGGGCTGCTCCAGGTGTCAGCCTGACTGGGTTAAGGATTGAAATGTGCTCAGGGCATGAGCGAAATGCATCTTTGCTTACTTTTATAAGGAAGTTTCTAGAAAAGACTAACTGAAAACAGAAGACCTGCCCTACATATGAGTGGCACCATCTTGTGGACTGGGAGCCTGGGCTGAATAAAAAGAGGGAAAGGGAGCAAACCAGGTGGACTCCCAGAGTCCCAGCCTCCTCTCTGTCTTCTGGCCTACGTGACATCCCGGTGGCATGTTCCTCCCTGTGTGAGAAACGCCATGATGGACTCTCCCGAACGCGAGCCCAGCAAACCTTGCTTCCCTTAAGTTGCTCTCTCAGATATTTCATCAGAGCAATGGAAAAAGTCACTCATGCTGTGTGGTGACAGGAAGCTGAGCTTCGCCAGCGGTGAGGACGTGGGGGAGCTGTGGGCTCCGGACAGGCTTCATGGGCTAGGTTCCTGTAGTCTTTCTTGCCAGCTGGCCAAACTGGGACAGGTGACTTCACTTTCCTTGCATTTGTCTCCCCACGAGGAAATAGGGTGTAACCTGGGCTAGGGGGAGAGCTCTGTCCATAAAGAGCTTGCTGTGAAAACGGGAAGACCCGGATTTGATCCCACAGCCCACATAAAAGCCTGGGCGTGGCGGTGCCTGCTCGTGATCCTGACACTTGAAGATGGAGCCTGGAGCCTAGTTGGTGTCAGAGTCAGTAAGAGTCAGTAAGAGGCCATGTCTCAAAGGAGATAGACAGTATCCTGAGGATGAGGATGTCAACCTCTGGTCTCCACAAACAAGCCAGGTGAGCTCCCAGATGGATGCCTTTCCAGCACACGTGAATGTACATATTTGTACCTACACATGCACATACACACATGTGTGAATAGAATTGCCTGCCCATTTGCATGATGGAGTGATGAAAAGATTTCATCAAGAAACTGGGGAAATGGCTCTGCAGCCCCAGACTCATACGTGGTGCGCATCCATTTAGACAGGCAAGAGAACATGCATATACAATGCACCTATGGAATGTGTGTGTACTTGGCACCAAATACACGCTCAATCTTATTATTCTTGCACCTCCAGGACCCTTTGACACTGACTCCTGCTGTCTCGGGCTTCTGAATCTAAACTCCTTAGCTCTAATAGCCTCCGAAGAAGGGCACCCTGAATATAAGGCATGGAAACCTGGGAGCAGCCCCCAGATAGCCTGCCACACTTAGCTGTATGACAGCTCTGAGGGCACCTGTTCTGTCAGAATGCCTGGGTTCAAATCCTGCCTTCCCCACTTGTCAGGTTCTTCTACTTACCTTATCAAAAGATCGGAGATGGAGTTGAGACCAGGCTCATAAGAAAGTCTGTGCGGCTCTCCCGGGCAAGACAGATGCTCATTACAAGCTTTACAGGTATGTGTCCGTGAAGGTGGACCATATTTTCTCTCCTACCCCCATACTTTAAGACATTTGTGGATTAATTTTTAGCTAACTCTGTGATGGAAAACGGAACTTAATCACACCAAAAGAAGAAACAGAAAACAGCTATTGCCTGCCAGTTAAAGAGAATTTTCTAAAACATTCCAAAAAGGCAGCAAAGCCGCACTTCCAGATACTTTCCAATTGGCATCTTTGCAACCTACTCAGACCCCTATCAGCTGGGAAATAGGAGGCAGGAAGTGAATCAGGGGAAAACTGATAGCTACGGAATTATCTCCTCTGAAGCCAGCCTGCAAGGAGCTTAGACAGGAAACCCTCAGGAATAGCCAGACTCAAACTCTAAGATGCAACACTTTGGCATCACAGCAGAGGATAGACAGAACAGGGCCATAGAGAGTCACTGTAGAGGATGGTCTGTGAAACCCAGGCTGCCCTTGAATTTGCGACCCTTGTCCCCAACCTCTCAAGTGCTGGAAATACAGTCAGTCCTATTTTGACTAGTGTCAAAGATAGTCACTCTGAGAAGTCATTTTAAGATACCTAGATGACATGACAGAGTGTAGTCTGTGCATATCTAGAGAAAATAGCCTTGGAGACCCAAGGAAGAACAAGTATAAGGGCCCTGAGGTAGTGGGGTGCCTTGGATATGCTTGGTCTAGGGCATGGCACTATTAGGAGGTATGGGCTTGTTGGAGTGGGTGTGGCCTTGTTGGAGTAGGTGTGGCTTTGCTGGAGTAGGTGTGGCCTTGTTGGAGTAGGTGTAGCCTTGTTGGAGTAGGTGTGTCACTGTGGGGATGGGCTTTGAGAGAGCTTCCTCTTAATTGCATGGAAGCCATTTTTTTTTCCTGTTTGCTTCTGAACAAGGTATAGACCTCTCAGCTTCTCCAGCACCATGCTTGCCTGAACATTACCTTGCTTCATTCCCTGATAATAATGGACTGAATCTTGGAACCAGTAAGCCAGCCCCAATGAAATGTTGTCCTTTTAAAGAGTTGCCTTGGTCATGGTGTCTATTCACAGCAGTAAAACCCTAAGACAGGCAGGATGATACTGTTCTCTCTCTCTCTCTCTCTCTCTCTCTCTCTCTGTCTCTCTGTCTCTCTGTCTCTCTCTGTCTCTCTCTGTCTCTGTCTCTGTCTCTGTCTCTCTCTCTCTCTCTCTCTGTGTGTGTGTGTGTGTTGAACATTCAGAAGGAGGCTGAGTTAGCAGGAATGGAGAGAGTAATGGAGTCATCATGGAGTGGTGGGAAAAGTGTGACATGGCAGTCAGACAAGCTTGCTTGACTGCTAGCGCCATGGACAAGTTGTTAAATTCTCCAAAGCATCTCCATCAGCATGACTGGCATGAGCAACCAGTATGGCTCTGATGCTTGATGAAATACCTATAGGATATGAGCTTCACGGGATGGCTCAGCTGGCAAGGTGCTTGCTGTACAAGGACCTGACTTCCATCCCCAGCATCAGTGTAAAAAGGCAGGCAGGGCAGTGCCCACTTGGCATCATACTCATGGGGAGTCAGAGACAGGAAGATAGCTGGTGCTCACTGGCCAACCAGCCTAGCCTACTTGGGTAACTCAGGTTGGTGAGAGGTGCTGTCTCAAAAGGCAAGGTGCATGATGCCTATCACGTGACACCTGACACTGGAGGCTGACTGTGGCTCCCATACACACATACATACATAAACATATGCATACACACAAATCTAAAGGGTAACAAATCTTCAAAGCATTGTAACTGGAAAACAACTTGAAACCCCACAGATTTAGCTATTTAGGAGACCAGGGAGTCAGGCTAATCCAGACCTGCTGTGTCACCAAGGCATGATTCCGGCCTTGGGCAGGTGGGTCTGCAGACACTCAGGGAGGGCTCTGTCTCTGGAGATCGGCCTTTAAACTCCATCCTGGGAACTTCCAGTCTTCCCTTTGTTTCACGGAATCCTCTTAGATCCTGGGCAGCCAATTTTTGCAGAAACTGCTGCTATTCCCCCCACCCCACCCCCAAATTCAGTCTAGGCTCTAATGTAATTTGTATTGATGGCTTAGCAATTTAATAAATAACCTTTGGAATTTTCTATCTACCAAGTTGGGTGGAATGAAGCCTCCAGTACTTCTTATCTCTGGGTTTTATCCTGGAATTAGGTGGAAAAGTCAGAGAGATCGTAATGAGACTTGGTGGGCAAACAAAAGCACATTGGTGTGACACCAGTGCTGGGAACCAGTAAAAGGTGCTCTGCAGAGCCATGTTTAGTATTCGTGACTCTCTTCACTGATCATTTGATTGGTTTTTTTTTTTTTTTTTAAGCAGCACAATTCTGAGGCTAACAAGAACATTGGTTGCTTTAAGACAGCACTGTCCAGGAACATGTAAAGGAAGGGAAATGTACTTTGCAAATAAACACTCTTAGAAGGCTTATGCATGGAAACTGTGTTGTCTCCTATGTCCCCACATTTACTGCCATTGTGGCAAAGAATTGTGATTACGAAGCAATATGACTTATTAGTGAGTATTACAGCATTTATACATGAATGAGAATGCTGAGACTGGCAGGTTGATCTGAAAAGCTCTTCAGCTCCGACCTTCTCCCTTCATGTAGTACTGGTGTTGAGAAGAGAGAGAGGGGCTCTGAGCTTAGAGGGAATTAAGCTGTCAGGTGTAAGTTCATCTCCTGAGCAGATGAGTTTGTGGGTTTCCTGGCTTATAAAGGATAATTGAAAACACTTACTGAAAGACAAATGTGGCCAGGGATGGATTTCCCCCTCTTCTTTGCAAGTGAATTTGACATTTGGAACATTCTAGAAGTCATGTAAGATCCTATCTATGGATCCAGATGCCTGGTGGCTGTCCTAAACGCTATACAGCTAGAACAAACATTTTCCATGCAGTGCTTGTTCCTTGAGTCTAAAGAATGGAGCTCTGACCTGTGTGGTGGCAAAGCTCAAAGCTGGTAGGTTTTGAGAGTGTGTGTAGGCATATGTGTGCACATACACTAACGTGTGTTTAGGTATGCACATGCATGGTGCACACGTGAGAGTCTGAGAACAACCTTGGGTAGGGTAGCATTCCACCTTTTGTTGGAGACAGGGTCTCTCATTGGCCTGCAACTTCTCCGTGTAGGCCAGGGTGATCTGTGTGCTTCTGGGACCTTAGGTCCTGGCCTCCACCTCACCACACTGGGATGCTGGTGCATGCTGTCATGTACATTTCTTTTATGTGGATTCTGGGGATCCAAACCCAGGTCTTCACACTTGTGAGGTAAACTGTTTGGCTGACCAAGTCATCATTTCTGCCTGGGGGTGAGGTTGAGCAGTCTGATGCTTGCATAGTTTGAAGACAATATCTTCCATATGTGCAGCTATTCTCTTAGCGAATACCACCAACAATACAACATACTTACTATGTTGTAAGTAGCTTTATGAATGTAGAGTAAAGGTTCTCCTCATCTAAGCTTTGGGTGGCGATCAGAAGAGGCTCCAAACTGAGATACCATGGTTTTATGGTGAGTCTGCCTCCCAATCCTTTAACCTCAGCTTCCCAATGTTGTCCCCTTTGTTTCAAAACAATCTCTCAACTGTATATCTTTTTCTAGGCATCTTTTTCAGATCCTGGACATTGTTTGTGGTATGTCTCCAATGGACTGTCTGGCCTCTCGTGGACACTTGTCCTTTATTTCTTTGGGGCAGCCTGAGGGGCTTAGACTGTAAATCCAGGATTGCTATTCCCCAGCTTAAAACCCTTCAGTTGTTTCTCCGTGGATTGAAGAGGCTCTCACCCAGTGCTCTCTAAATAGGGGTGTTGCCAAGGATCGTTTTCTGTTACTCTGTCACGGCTGTAACTTTACAGCATTTGTCAAGTGAGGTTGTTTGATGTTCATCTCCCTACTATGTTGTAAGTACTGATGTCGGGAGGGACTGTACCTGTTTTATTTGATATACTCAGTTAGAGATAGCCTTTCATGCATAATAAATATTCAGTTGAATATCGAATGAGAATGGATTTGACAAGCATAGTGTGCCTGTTTTGGTCAAAGCCAGAGATGCCTAGAAAATAATGTTAAGTTTTCCTGGAAGAATGGTTGGACTGAATGGAAGGCAATAGCTTGAATGAACCTTCTAGAATGATTTCAAAGATGGATTCATCATCCGGAGTAAGTGTACAGCCTCCACACATTACTCCGTGTACGAAAAAGAAACCCGCCCAAGCTGGTTGTTAGATAGGTTTTGGCATCTGTTGAAAATTCAATTTTATGTCTACAGTGGCACCATCTATCATTAGAGAGCTTTCAAGTGTGACGTGAGTCAAGGTGTGTGTGGAAGACCAGGGGACTTGTGAAATCACCGTAGCAATAAGAATGACCGTGGAAGTCACTGGATCAGTGTGGCGCTTGCCCAGCCTGCCCCAAGCACCAGGTTCCATCTGTCTCACTTCACAGACCTGGGCACAGTGATGCTTAGCTGTATTCCCAGCACTCAGGCGGGAGAGGCAGGCAGACCAAAGATCAGAAGTTCAAGGTCATCCTTAGCCACATAGAGAGCTGGAGCCCTGCGTGTGATTCCTAAGTCAGCTTCTACCCCGAACCCAAAGGCAAGGCAAGCGAAGGAGCTCTATGGAATGACACGTGGTAACATTTGCCCTCGCTGTGCCTTAGATGCTTCATCTCTTCTTCCACCAATCCTGAGAGATAAATAATTTTCTTATATCCATATGTGCCAGCTTGTTCTTATGCCAGACAGCCCACTGCAAAGAGGGAGACTCAACCGAGAAAAAGCTTCCATCACGTTGGGCTGTAGGCAAGTGTGTGGGGGAAAATTGTATAAACTTTATTATGAAAAAAAATCTTGCAAGTCGATAAGAGCACTACTCATCAAAAATAACCAGACCCAAAATCTATAGAACGTGATGAACTTATATATGGGCTAACAGAAGCTGTGTGGTCCAGAGTTAATTTCATATTTTCAGTATTGAATAGATTTTATGCACTTACATATCACCCAAAACAAACAAACAAACAAAGTCCACGACAGAATGAGAGGTAGAAAACAATGAACTTTATCTTCTCTCTCGTAACTGTGTGTGGTGGTCTGCGTGCACTCCCTCGTTTGGTCCGTGTTCAGTCCCTTATGGTCACTTTTCTTGTTTTCCTGTCTTCATGTTACACTGCGTCCACATGTGTGTTTGTCACCCGTTGACACATTTACACACATTATTGCCTAGACAGAGAACATGCATATTTTCTCTGAGAAATCTCAGACTGACTGAGACTCTGACCTCACTTAATAGTGTAGTACATCCTAAGCCCTCCCTTTTGTCTGCAAAAAGTTCAACTTTGTTTTTCTTTAGAGCTGAGTGGTGTGTGTGTGTGTGTGTATACAAAAAATCTCATTATTCATTTGGTAATGGACAGCTAAGTTGGCTCCAATTCTTTGCTATAAATCAGCTTTAAACAGGGTTGCAAATATCTCTATGATAGGTGTGCAGTTCTTTGGGAGTGTGCTTGGGAATGGAACAGCTGGGCTGTGCAGCAGTTCTGTTATACACTGTTTTGAGAAATCTCCAAACTGACTTTCACAGTGACTGTATTAATTTCCACTCCACTGGCAGTGAGCAAGGGCTTCTTCCTCTCTACGCACTCCCCAACATTTGTGGTCAGAGTGTGCAATGCAGGAGTTTTGCTTGTGCCGAAGTGATGGACCTCCTCAAAGTATTTCTAATTTGAGTTTCCCCAGTGGCTGAAGATTTCTAAGACGTTTAGTTTTTAAATACTTCTGTTTCGTTTTTATGGAAACCATCTTGTCAAGTTTTAATTTTCCTCCCATGTGTTTGTTGATTGACAGTCTTACTTCCTTGGTAGGTGATTCCTGCAGTTATGTGTGAATTCTTGCTATCAGCCCCTTGTCTGAAGTGCACTTGGTAGGGATCCTCTCCCACTCAGTGGGCTGCCTGTGTGCTCTGCTGATTGTTTCCTTTGCTGTCGAGAAATGTTCTGTTCTCATGAAATCCCATCGGTTGATACTTGGGGGCATTTACTTGGGTGATTGATGTGGGAGGAGCTAGCTCACTGTGGGCGGTGCCACCCTGGGCAGGTGGTCCTGGGTTGTATGAGAAAGCAACAAGCCAGAGAAGACAAGCCAGTAAGCAGCACTCCCCAGTGGCCTCTGCCTCAGCTCAAGCAGGGAGTTCTGGCCTTGGCTTCCAGACAAAGTTAACCCTTCCCTTCCCATGTGTCATTGCTCTGTCTTACCAGAGCATCTGAAGCTTAACACCACAGAGTTCTCCCTCTTCTAGAAGAAGATGTCAGAGTTCAAAGAGCGTAAAAATCTGATTCTGACCTGAAACTTCCTGCTGAGTCTTTTGGTGCCCTGTGAGAAAAACGCCACATCTATTTGGTTTAAAATTCTGATCAAGTAATGGGCAGCACAGGTTTATCGCCACTCCCTTCAGATTTTTGAAAAGTTCAGGCAAGTCTTTCTCCCCCAAGGCAACGCAGTTCATGCGGCTGATGAGTGAATCCCTACAGACTGCAATTTTCCACTTACCTTCCTGGCAACGTACTCCTTGTACAAAAATATCATGCCCCGAAAGACTTCTGGTCTTTCTGTTCAGCATCATTAACAAGAAAAAAATGGCACTATTTTAAGAATTCTCTTCTAATATTGACAGACCTGCTGTCTTGCCTTCAACATCCAAGTTCCTCGTTATAAACATGTCTTGATTTCTTTCTCTTTCAAACTTCCTTTTTTTTGGTGGGGGGTCTTGGAATAGCACATCACTGATGCTGATGGGATGACACCAGGTACAGTTATGTCAGTGCTTTCAATGACAGTCCTAAGAAGGTTAAGAACAAAACAGATCTGGCTGAACAAGGTGGTCCTGTGACCTTTGTTAGGGACCAGGCAAGAGAGTAGTACCTCTCTGTTCCATCTATTTGCCTAAGGAATTCTTCATCTTACTTTTTTAGGCAGGCTCTCATACTAAACTTGGAACTCATTTGCTAAGACTAACTGGGAGGTGAGACTTAGAAACCTCCTTATTTCTGTCCTTGCACTGAAATCCAAATGCCGCTGTGAGCTCCTCTCTGTGTGTGAGCGTGAGCAGAGCGTTTGAATTCAGATCCTCCTGTTTGGACAGCAAAAAAAGAAGCACCTGAGTGTTTCCTCACCCCCAAATAATTATTTATGCAGAGTGTGTGTGTGTGTGTGTGTGTGTGTGTGTGTGTGTGTGTGTGTGAGAGAGAGAGAGAGAGAGAGAGAGAGAGAGAGAGAGAGAGAGAGAGAGAACATATATCATGGCATATGGTAGGTCACAGGGCAGCTTACAAAAGTCAGTTCTTTCCTTCTACCACGAGGGATCCAAGAACTGAACTCAGGCTGTCAGGCTTGGCAGAAATCTCCTTCACCAGAGCCATCTCACCGGCCCCAAGGACTTCTTTTATGTGAATTACAACAATATCGCTTGCTTTCTTACTGAGCTGTTTGGATTTTAAAAGCCCCAGATGGAGACAAGAGCAAAAAAATGAGTGGGCAAACAAAAGATCCCTTCTTGTTTTGAAGAGTCCATTGCCTGGGTTTCTTTTTATCAAAAGATAGGAAGAATATGCCTGCATTTAACTTCTGGAGACAAGGGGGTGCAGGCAGACTTGCAGACCATGGGCACATG
Organism: Apodemus sylvaticus; assembly: GCF_947179515.1. Classification (NCBI taxonomy): domain Eukaryota; kingdom Metazoa; phylum Chordata; class Mammalia; order Rodentia; family Muridae; genus Apodemus; species Apodemus sylvaticus. The sequence goes on along the minus strand of NC_067476.1, from coordinate 157,724,484 downwards.
CACAGACTACAACTAGGCACACAAAGGCCTGCACAGTCCTGCTGGCAGGGACAAGCATCAAAGTCAGAAGGTGAAGGTCTGGGCCTCTGACCTCAGGTCCATTCAAAGTCACCAGAAACTGGCATTTGGCCACAACAGGCATCTAGTGTCACTTCACTGCTAGCCCCAGGGATGCTGGGGATCTGACGTCAGGTACCTTTATTTGCCTTACATCCCGAATCTGTATCAGCCATATTTTAGCTGACTGGTATCCTATACCCAAAGCAGCACTGTTACAGTCCTTTCCCCCCTACATTCATGTTCTCTTGTGAATGCTGTACTCAACCAGAACTGCCTAGAGACTTAACCTCCTGTTCCTCACGTGGTGGATGCCATGACCTCCCTCCCTGAAGAGGTCCAAGTCCTAATCCTTGTGATCTGTGAGCACACTGCCATCTGTGCTCTCAGATGAGGCCATTGTACTAGGGCCTTGATGTGAGAAGGTTGCTCCTGGTTGTCCTGGGGGCCTGCTGTCATTTCAAGAAATCTTCAGAAGTGGAGACAGAAGGATGGAAGCCATAGTAGGGCTAGAAGAAGACAGGGATTTCTTTTCTTCCCTGTTTCCCCCAACCTCTGGTCTCTCTGTCTCTGTCTGTCTCTCTGTCTCTGTCTCTGTCATCTCTGTCTCTGTCTCTCTTTCTCTTAGCTTCCACTGCATAGTCATGACGAGTTTAGAACTTGCTATGGAGATCAGGCTGATGTCAAACCTCAAACTCACAGAGATCTATTTGCCTCTGCCTCCTGACTGCTGGATCAAAGGCATGCGCTACTTACACCCTGCTGCACAGAGGAGGAAGAGGCCTGGATCCTGCAGGGGGAGCACAGTCCTGCAGGGGGAGCACAGTCCTATGGGCCCATTTCAGACTAGATCAATGGTTCTCAATCTGTGATTCTCAAGAAGAAGGGTCACATACCAGATATTTACATTACGATTCATAACAGCAGCAAACTCACAGTTATAAAGTGTCAACGAAATCTTTTTATGGTCAGGGGTCACCGCAACATGAGGAAGTGTATTAGAGGGTTGCAGCATTGGGAAGGTTGGGAACTGCTGGACTAGATGTTCGTTTTCCAGAGATGGGCGCAGGGGCTGCTTGGCGAACACTGTGAGTGCTCCAGAGCTGTAAGGCTGTACTCTGTGCTGCCTCAGTTCCATAGGGTTGTAGCAAGCCAGACAGAGACAAGTCTCTCCCAGCGGCACCTCCTGTGATCAGTGGGCCATTTACCCTCCGCATATTTAGCCTTTCTTTAGGTGCATGACGCCTGTGAAACTTGTCTTTTACAATGTGTAGATGGAATAATATCATGCGTGCTACTTAACTTGTTTTTTTCCCTCTTAACAACATCTTGAAGCTATTTCCACACGAGTGCCTATGGGGTCACTGTATTCTCTTTAAATCTTATTATGTAGAACAGAGATTCTATAATGCGGTTTATCATTTCTCCGTAAATGGACTTTTTGATTCTTTCTAGCTCCCCCCCCCCCTTCTTCTGTTATAGACAACACAAAATTGGAAAGTGCCGTTCTGGGTGCCTGAGCGTGCCTCTGTGGTACTTTTTAAGATCGTCTCTGTGTAGCGGGCTCTGTTGTTGGCCCCTCTGCCCATTCTGCCTTGTTTGCCATGGTGTGGCCCTGTGCTTTTTTGTGTGGTTTTTGTTTATTGCGCATGGGTTTAGCTGAGAGTCTTTCCACAGTCTTGGAGTGAAGCTGTTGTCTCTTCACAACGACTTGTTTTTAGTCATCTATTTTCTTCTCTATTTCTCATTATCCACCTTTTCCCTTAAAATATTTTTTTTAGTCCTTTTGGGAATTTTTTATAGTGCCTTTTGATCATATTCATCTGTGTCCCCCAAATCCTCCTGGATTCTCTTTCCCTTCTCTACCCACCCAACTTTCTTTTCTATCTTTTAAGATCCATCAAGTTCAAGTCCTGCTGCCCAGTTACTTCTGAATGTTTGGTTCCCCTTTGGGGCATGGCTCACTCACCAGGGGCTACACATCCAGAGAAAACTGACTCTCCTACCCCTAGCACAGAACAATGCTAGCCACTCCTAAGGGCAGCGGTGGAACTTGCTGCCCATCTCCCCTCTCCATGCTGGGATTTAGTGTGCCTTGAGCTTGCCCAGGTCCTGTGTGTTTTATCACAACCACTGTGAGTTCATGTGCGCAGCGCCCTGCTGTGTCTGGAAGACACTGCTCACTGTGCTTTCCCATCACCTCTGTCTCTTGGATTCTTCCCACCCCCTTTTCTGTGATGACCTCCGAGTCTCAGAGAGCTTGCAGTAGATTGCTACACTTCGAGCTGAACATTCATTCGTCAGTCCTTCATCGTCTGTATCTTGACTTATTCTCAGTCTCTGTGTTAATCACCTTCTATGAAAATAGAAGCATCTCTGATGAAGGTTGTAAGATACATTGATCTATGGATATAACGATAAGTCATTGGGAATTTGGCTTAATAGTATGTCCATTTAGCAGAATAATAATAGTAGTTTCTACCTTAGGATCTGTGGTTTCTCTAGCCACACATTCTTAGCCCTCTTCTGGTACCAGGTATGGGTTTCATCTCTTGGAGTTGGACTTAATAGGAAAGTAGTACTTCATGAGGCTTGTGCCACCATTGTAACAATGGGTGTGTCTTGCTAGGCTAATCATTGTTACAGTCAGGGTCCACAGCTGGGTGAGACTGAAGATTTTATTCCTCCTTAGGTGTTGTATCTAGCACCTTCCAGCACCATGGAAGCTAGACAGTAGAGATGATGCTTCCAGGTCAGTACCGGATTTATTTCTCCATGTTTTATGACTCTATGTGGTGTCTTAAGTGATAGGGCCTTACCATTAAGTTCTGGAGGATAACTGAGATCAATGACAATAGCTAGTGATGCTTGTGGGTCAGTGACGTCTCACTGACTAACAGCTCTAAGAGAAGTCCCTCACTATATCTATGTCTATGTCTATATCATATCATATCTATCTATCTATCTATCTATCTATCTATCTATCTATCTATCTATCTATCTATCTATCTATATCTCTCTATCCCTATCTATCTAACTATCTATCTATCTATCTATCTATCTATCTATCTATCTATCTATCTATCTCTCTATATCTCTCTATCCCTATCTATCTATCTATCTATCATCTATCTATCTATCTATCTATCTATTTATCTATATCTCTCTATCCCTATCTATCATCTATCTATCTATCTATCTATCTATCTATCTATCTATCTATCTATCTAAGCTTTATACCATTGTATACTCTTGGATGTTCTGGAACTCACTCTGTAGACCGCGCTGGCCTCAAACTCAGAGATCTGCCTGACTCTGCCTCCTGAGTGCTAGGATTAAAGCTGTGCACCACCACTGCCTGCTGTTCATATAACTTGAAAAGTGTCTTTAGTGTTATTTATCATTCCCTATATGCCCTCTCCTAGCCTGTTTTCCACTATTATTTCCTTTTCGCCCTTTGTACAGTGCATTCTATTTCCTCTCCTTCCATGCCTCTCCCCTCAGTCCCTTAATAATCCTGACCTTTATGAGCCTTCCAGAGACAGGCATATATATGAATAGTCAAAGCTAACATGCATACACGAGAGACAATATTTATGCAATACTTGTCTCTCTGGGTCTGCATTACTTCACACAGAGTACTTGTGTACAGCTTCATCCATTTATCAGCAAATTGCTGATCTCATTTTTCTTAATAGTCCCTCTGGGAGGGGGCATTCCCTTCATGGTGACAAGCTGATGAGCCCAAGCTTATGAAAGCCTTGGGTAGGTGGCCACAGATGACACTATATTCATGAATACAGCAGCCAAGTTGTGTCTAGAAGACATCTTTTTGCAACTCCACCCTCAAGCTGGTTGGTTCCAGCTTCAACGGCATCTTAGCTACCTTGAGTGTGGCTCTTAGCAATTTTATAGGCTTTGGACTTCTCAGCTTTATAAGATCTGAAAGCACTTCCTGTCAACTTTTGATTTGAACCCACCAGCTCCATTTCTTACCAGAAATAGAAATGTACTTTTGCTGTTCATTTTGCCTTTTGTGGCGAATAGAGAGGAACCACTGGCCTGTTATGACCTGCTACACCCCACGCAGAAGCGCAAGTTTCCTATGACTCAATAGTTTTCCAGCATAAATAACAAAATTATTGGGTACTTAAACAATAGCATTTGTTGGCAAATTATCTCTTCCATAGAGAGTGATTTTCTGAGTCTTGCAGTAGTCAACGGTGGGTTTTACTGATCCTGGGTAGCATGGAACAGTAAAAGGTTTAACAGTCTTTTGGTGACAACATACTGTCTCTGAGGGCTGGAGAAATAGGTTCACAGGACAGAGCTCTTGATGCCCTTGCAGAGGACCTTAGTGTGTCGATCTGGAATCCAGAGTCTAGTCTGTTGCGATGTTCTTTCCATCCATTATTGAATTTAGCTTCATTGTTCAGAGTTCTCTATGTCTATATGAATAAGAGAAAATGGGCCATGTTTTTGTTCTTTATGATTTTTTGGTTGAGTTTTGGGACTAGGGCGCTGACTGGCTTGTAGGGTAAATATTTCCACTCTTTCTACTTCCTTCAGTAAATTGTAGACACGTATTTAATTTTTCCTCATGGATTGGATAAAACTTGCTAGTGAGATCATTCTGGGTTCTAGAAGTTTATTAACTTGTGCATAGACTCATCATTACAGGCCTGTTTTCAACTGATCTATTATACCTTTTGTAAGTCTTAGAATGTTTTATATTCCAAAAGATTGATCCATTTTTATCCAGGTCATGAAGTGTGTGGGCAATCCATAGCAGGAAATCATATTTTTATTATGTCTAATTTGAGGTTAATATTTAATTGTATTTTCCTGGATTCACCTATTTTCAATTTTTTTTCTGCATGCTCTCTTCATTGCAACTAAATCTTTTGATTTACAAATTTTATTTGATTTACAAATATTTCTTTGTTTAACCTGACATGATAAATAATTTAAAAAGAAAGATTTAAAAAAAAAAAACAACTTCTGAGATAATAACAGAGTACAAAGAAACTTTTCTTCACTTAGAATACATTTGGAAGCAAAGGCCATCAAGGACACACCTTGTTAGTGACCTCATTGTCTTACAAGCTCTAAGTCTTTCTTAGATCAGCTCTTGTTCCCAAGCTTTAGAAAACCAAAGGGCAATGTTAGTAACCCTAAGGCAAAACCAGAGCCTTTGTTCCCAGCTCCATTCAGTCTTTGATTTGACACCTCTGTGGCCACTCTGTGAACTCTGTCTCCTGCTTCCCGGCTGTGTGTGAAGCTTTCATCTCAGCATAAAGTAATTATGAAGTTACCTATGCTTCAGGCAGTAATCTCCAGGGAGAAGTAGCTGGGTAGTGTGTAATATAAAGGACTCTCCCTCATTCAGAGTCATTTCTGTTTTTATGTGCCCGCTCCCAGTTACAGATATATGGAATGTGTTTTAAGATATGCAAGAACATCATACGTACCACGGGGAACAACAGTGCTGGGTGATGAAATCTACCAGTTGCGTGGCAAGGACTCGTGTTCTGTCTCATCCTATGGTGATGGGGTTGATACGGGCTGTATGCTGTGCTCAGCTCATGAACTGTGGCAATGCAGGCTGAATGGTTTGAACTGCCTGTAGACACTTCACTCCAGGTCATTGAGTAGGATAGGCACCAGCGTTTGTAACGGTGGTACACTGTGAAGATGACATCATTCTCCCCACTGTCCACACCTCTCACAGTTATGACGTTGTAACTTCTCCCATTGTGATCTGAGGCTCACTCACGGCATTGGTTGCCTTGGCTGATCTAACACAGGAGGTGTAATTAGACGCCTCTTCAGGCTCTACCTCGAAAGGTACTTCTTGCTTCCTCTTTATTTTCTCAGGCCCCTGACTCTTCTGTGATATCAAGTCAAGGCTAGCTCACTAGAGGATACATGTGTATTTAAAATCCAGTCATTCCACTTGAGGCCAGCCTAAGGCATAGACAAAAGATTCTAGCCAGGGAGCACTCCGCACATAACCTTCAAGTCATCTCAGAAGTGTAACTAAGTACAACACTGACTGAATGACTGTCTCTTCGATGCATGCACTGTAAAGTGATTGTATTTGAAGGGTTGGGGTGGCTTGTTGCATGGCAATGGATAACTAGTACAGTAAATGTCTTAAGATAGTATTACTGGTTTAAAGTAAATTATGAAATGTGTTGAAATGTTTTATCTTCATGAGGACAATTTCACAAATCATCATCGCTAGTCCTATGGTGACTGTGCTTCTGACTTTGCTTTGTTAAAACCACTGATGAATATTGAGTTATATGGTCTTTAAAAATTAAATTATGCATACTATTAGAGCCATGCATTGAATGAAATAAATCCTTTGAGCTTCCTCATTTAACTCTGAGCATTACTTCAGTATTTAATCAGACCCTTAGGTTTCACATACCCTTAAAGGTTTCTACCACATCGTGCACTTAAACCAAAATAAAGCTAAAAGGTACCACTAAATTAATAAGGAATGTACTGTCCTTGTCTTTGGGTGACATTCCTCCTCCATGGGATTTTAAAATCCTATGATTTCTTTCACATTACCCATAGTTACTAGGAAGAAAATCCAATGACATACAGTATGTCTTTGTGAAGAACAGAAACCCAGCTAGCCTTAGTCATTGGAAACCAAGTCACTTTAAGGTCAAAGAGATCATGTAAAGAAACCATTTGGGGAATGAACTGGGGAGCATTAGGCAGTCTGTTTATCTTTCTAGCCTCTGTCAGGTGTCTAAGTCTTGAGATAGGAAAGACGCTTCTGTTACTGTGGGTCCATTCGATTCTCTGTGCAAGCTCTCTCCAGTGGATGCTGGGATAGAGGCCATGCCCATCAGCCCCTCTCTAAGGACACAGATGTTCTTCCTCTAGATCCTGGGAGTGTGGCTGGTTGATTGCTTCCGGGTGGCTTGCTTGCTGGGCATTTTCATTTTCTTGTCTCTTGTTGCTTTCAGGAAGCTAGAGAGCTTCTTGGCCTTGACCGTCACCTGTAGTCAATGACTGCTCTTAAGGAGGCCTAAAGCCTTGATCCCTTTGGTCAAGGTCACAAACTAAGTGGATGCTAACTTCTGAGCATCTAGTATTTAGGAAAATTGACAGCGGGAAAAGGCTCTACAGAGGCCAGAATGAGGTCCTCATGTTGGCATAGTGTGACCCGGCAGCCATCTGACACTGGGTCAGCAGTGGAAGGTGCAGAGGTCTTGGTGAGTTGTGGTAGGAAAACAAATGCAGAGACCATGCTGGAGTAAGCGACAATGCATGCAGCAAGTTAACACTATATGTAAGTCTTCGCCTGATAGTCCCCTGAACCTGATGAAGATGGAGTCCTTCACCATGGATACCAAGTATCCACAGGGTCAGAGGCGGCGTTATGAAACACTACCTTCTGGCATGATATGGCTATTGCCCCTTGAACACTACACATGGTCACCTACATGACACCTGCATAAAATCATAAAATCGGGCTCATTAGTATTCCACTAAGGTGTTAAGAGAGATTCAAGAGGCTCCTCCCACTTCCGAGACATATAAGCCAATAACTTGTTGCAGTGGGGAGAGCCATTTTCTCAGGAGGGTAGCTGGTCATGCTCCTGCTTATAGCTCCTTTCTCACATGCCTATAAGTAACCTCAATTAAACTCTTTGCCTCGCCAAGCTAGAAGTGAGCAGAGTCCTTTCTTTTGTGACCTATTTGGGGGTGAACAGATCCTTCTTCATCTCCTCAGGAAAAGCTCACACAACTCCCCCAAAATGATGAGAGACCTGTGAGTCACGGGGGCAATGTGTTGAAAGATATATGTCATGTCTGTTTGTATGGAAACAGATCTGCCCTAAGGGTGGAATGTGGATGCATGGGCTGTAAAACTTGGCTCAGATGTGGTTAAAAGCCTGGAAGGATGCATAGGTAAAGAGATTGCTGTGGAGCCATGAGTTTGGATACTCAACATTTATATAAAAAGCCAGGCCTGGTAGATGCATCTGTAAGCCCAGATGTAAGATGCATCTGTAAGTCATGGTAGTGGTTAAGAAGTCAGGTGGATCTCTGGAATTTCAATATCTAACCATCCTTGTCAATTGGTGAGCTCTGGATTCAATGGACAGCAATTGAGGAAGATACCCAGTGTTGACCTTTGGCCCCCACACTTATGCACACATGTACACATGCACACACACATGCACACACATTCATACCACACACATACACAAACATGCATACTACAATCATACATACACATGAACACACACATGCATACTGTACACACATGCATACTACACATATACACAAACATGCCTACTACATACAGGCATACTATATACACAAACATGCATACTAAACACATGCATCTACACATATACACACACATACATGTGCATGCACGCACATGCTACACATAAGATAAGGTTTGAGTATAAGCAGTCTTCTGCACTTCTTGCACTGTCAAGTACTGGTCTGGGCAGTGAACATTTGCATTGTAATCATTTATTAAACATCTGTCTCAGACAAAGAGGAGGGAAGGGTCTGAGCATGGGAAATAGGGAGGAAGATGAGTCTGTAAACCTGAAGGTGATGATTTCTTTAAACACAGACCTTAAGTGTGATTAACCCTAGATTGCATGTGAGACTCTTGCCAGTTTGCAGTGGTTCTAAACCACATGGTCTCCATGTAAACATCTATCAGTCCACTTTTTACACGTTTCCCTCAACAACTCAGCAAGTGCAGCCTTCTGCACTCTTCACATGGCTTACTCTGCTCTGAAGGAAGAGTGTGTTGCTGAGAAAAACTTAGAAGTCATTACCCAAAGTAATACAACATAAAAGATAATTATGAACGGATGCTAAATCTCTCTGATCCTTATTTTATTAGTTGCTCTGTTGCATAAATCAGAGGCGGAGTGATTACTGGAAGTGCCTTGTGTATTTTTGAGCCTCAGCCTTTTTTCCTTTGAGTGTAGACATCTTTTCAATTTTGTGAAAACTCCTGTGGTCATCTTGATCAATAGTTTCCCTCAAGTATGGGTTGCCTTGGTCGGTTCTGTCTGTCTTAACAAGGTGGCAGAACATTGTACTGACAATGTTCCATAGCACCTCAGATCGTAGGACCACAGACTGCTGCCATTTTCTGACATGACTTGGGGAAAGTCATCATGGGGACAAAATAGCCCCAGGTGATATCTAGAAATTGACACCTAGCTCTAACATCTGTAATCAGTTTGGAGAAGACTCCTACAAAATGCCCAAACTTGGAGGAACCCATGTGTATTCCTGACAAGGAGAAAGAGACTCAGAGACGTTCAGGGGTCCAGCCATTCACCCATTCGCAGGTATTACTATCTACCACACAGCAAGTACTTGGACTGTGTCTTACAGATTGAGAGAAAACAAAACAGTCCGGATGCCAGATCTCACAGTAATTGCTGACTAGTGGGAAAACTGAAGATAAACAAGTAATGACAGTTATGACATATAGATTATATGTGCTAAGCCCTGTGGTTTAAACATATTGCTTTTATATGACTGGAGAGAGGACAGAGCAAGGCTTCTGAACCGAATACTGCAGCAGTGTCATCTAACGTGATAGCCACAAGCCCCATGAAATTACTAGAAGGAAACAAAGCTAAAATGCAGATCTTCTGTTGCATGAGCAATGTCTCTATTTTTAAATTTAAATTTTATTTTTTTAAAATAATATTTTTTTAATTCTTTGAAGTTTCAATATACTAGTAACATTTATATTAAATCGTGTACACCCACCATCTCCTCTGTCCAACACCCTCTTGTGTCCCTCCCAATTTCTTTATTGTTATAAATGATTCACTGAGTACAATTAGTGCTGCCCATACACCTATGACTATGAGGCCACCCACTCAGGCATGGGAAACCTGCCATTGGTCATATTATCAAAAGTAAGTGAGCCACTGCTCTTAGCTCTTCTAATAGGAGTGGGGCCTGGGGATCCCTCCTCTACCCATGCTGGAGCCTTCACGCCTGTTATCCACATTTCAAGGGCTTGACTGTATCTGGAATGAACTATAATCCAGAATTGGAAGGCTCACCTGTGATCCTAATCTGGAGGCTGAGAGATACAAGTTTCTGACCTGAATCTTGGCATAGAGATCTTGAGGCATAGTGGCTGTGAATCCCAGAAGATTAAGATGGGAAGACCTCTGAGTTCAAGGTCATCTGGGATTAAAGGCATGGTGGCACATGCCTTCGATCTGGGACACATCTGCTGAAGACCTACATAAGGACTTTGGAAGAAGAAGGGATTCACTCTCTCTTCTTTGCCTGCTTGCCATGTGGGACTGAGAGACTGCTAGATCCTTGGACTTCCATTCACAGCTACTGCTGACCATTGTTGGGGAGTTGGACTACAGACTGTAAATCATCAACAAATTCTCTTACTATATAGAGACTACCCATACGTTCTGTGACTCTAGAGAAGCCTGACTAATATAGTTATGCCGTGACAGCATGCAATTCAACACAGGGATGGAGGGACAGGAGCCAGACCTGGGAACTCTTGTAGAGAGGGGCCATGACTTCCTTTTAAGAGCAGCAGGAGCTGATCATTGGATCCACATGGTGGGGAGGCATGGCAGTGTGTGGACCACCTTAAGGTCCAATGAGAAGAACATGTTATAGGATGCAGAGTATGTTATGGTATCCACAGCTGCTAAATAAATATGGTGCAAATGGCGGCTAAATGGCTTGAATGTGTAGATGACCTATGAAGGATATGAGCCACAGGCCAATAGTTTTAGCTAACTTCATTATTTTGTTATTATCCATCTGGTATTTCTTATGAGTACACCATAGTTCACAAAAACAGGATATATAACAAAATGCCTGACAAATGAGGACTTGACTTTTTCATGAAGTCCAAGAACCTACAGTTAAAAGATGAAGGATGCTTGGTATCTGGTAGAGGACATGTTGGCTCTGACTTGGGCGCTCCTTGTTTATAACCTGAGTACAAGGGTAGACTGAGTGTGTTCATTACACAACGAGAGGCAAGTCTGAACCCATGTTCTACTGTGTCAGCGTGAAGGTCTATTGAGGGTGTTTGAGCACAGGGGTACCCCAAGAGAGTACAGATAAATAGGTTTCTCATTTAGTCCTTTTCCATGTGGTTGAGCCACTTCCAGTAACTGTGTGACTTTGACCAAAGCTGAATGTCAGGTTAGAGCAAATGTCCTCTTAAATTAAGTTCACAGTACAGAGCTTATTTATAATTTTGTCCTTGCTATGATAAAATGTCTGACCAAAGGAACAAAAGGAAGAAATATTTATTTTCGTTTAGAGCCAGAGGGGATATAGTCCATCACGGTGGGGAAGATATAGGCTCATGATATGGCAGCAGCTGGTCACAGGATTCAGAGTGCTGAGTGCTTTGTCCAGCCAGCTAATCCAGGCTAGCCCAGGACCCTTGCCCATGGAGTGGTACCAACCAAAGTTACAGTGGGATTTTCTATCTCAACCAGAGGTTTGTCTTATATGTGATTCTGGTTAATTCAGCAATCAATATTTACCATCATGGAGAGGAGGGGATTTGAACTGGCAACCTTGACTCAACTCAAGCCTATGCCCCAGTAGCCAGCAGAGATCATTTTGGAGAGAGTATGTAGATCATTTTTAAAGTCTTTTGCCGCCATGAATTGAAAGCAAAGGCCCTGTGCCCTGTGTGCAAACAGAACAGATGCTAATGTTAGGCTAGGGACTGAGGCCATATTTGGCAGGGTTATTTGCAGCTGTACACACATATATACCAGAAGGGAGTCCCTTCCTTCCTGCGGTGACCAGCCACCACGTGATTGGTCAAGTGCAGTGACGGATGCAGCAAGGGGCTTGAGCAATGTGCCACCAGCACCAGTGGCTCTAGGGTGGCCGTTGACACAGGCCTGGGCTTTAGATGGGTTAGATTACACAGCTGTGAATGTTTGTTGCTCAGCAAGTCTGCTGACAGAATGGACACAGGGATTGGGTACAGCCTCCTAGGAATCCGAATGTTCCCCAAAGGAACCTCCAAGAGAGTGAGAAAGATCAGACTTCCTCTCAAGGAGGCACAAGTGCTTAATATTCAATAATGTGCAACCATTGGAGGGTGCGCACAGGGAATGCAGAACTCTGAAGAGCTGAGGTCAATGGTGGGTTTGTCTGCTATTTATCTTATGTAACCCTTATGAGAACTCTGCAAAGGAAGTGAGGAATTAGAATTTCACTCTCCACATGTCACACACTGACACACAGGCCTTGTCCTTGTGGGGATGAGCAACTCCGGGGATGAAAGGGATGGTTGAAGGGCATGCCTGGTCCAGGTAGAATACCCTTAAGAGATGACACAGACCTGAATCAGAATGCATACAGGACGGTGGACAAGCAGGCCACATGCTGTCCCAGGCCTTTGGAGAAATAGATTTGATTCTAGCTACAGGAATCAAGGGGTCAGTGAGTGACACCTATGTGGTCACCTGATGCGGTTCATCTCTGCCAGTGCTCCTGTCTGAAAGCACACCAGGAGAGGAAGTGGGGCAGCGCTCTGTTGAAGTGCCCTCCTTACTGATTTCAGCTTTGCCACCTGCCACAAACAACCTCTTGGCTCATAAGTGACTCGGTTGCTCCCCATCGTGTCACATGACCCCTGATTGTATATTAACATCATGCCTGTGTTTCTTCTGTTGTGGCCACTATGTCTCTTGTGAAGGTCAGATTTGTCTTCTAACCCAGAAGGATTCTTTACTAGATTTTCTTCTAAAAAAAAAAAAAGATTAATGGCTCAGTGGCTACAAGCACTGACTGCTCTTCCAGAGGTCCTGAGTTCAATTCCCAGCAACCACAAGGTAGCTCACAATCATCTGTAATAGGATCTTGGCGCCCTCTTCTGGTGTACAGGCATATATGCAGGCAGAACGGGGTACATAATAAATACATCTTTAAAAAAAGATTTAGTTTTCTATATATATTTGCATCATAGTGTGATTGTGTGTGTGTGTGTGTACCTATGGGGGTCAGAAGAGGACACTAGACAACCTGGAGCTGAAGTTACAGGTAGTTACGAGAGTGGTCTAAAGTTGGTACTAAGAACTAAACTCCTTTGAAAGAGCAATAAGTTTTCTTAGCCACTGAACCATCTCTCTAGCCCCATCCTGCAGGATTCTGAAGGCTGCCTTGCATAGCATCCCTTCCGATGAGGTCCTGGGATAGTTCATTCTCAGTTCTAAAGTCATTCCCCCAAGATAGCTTCACAACCTAACCAGGGATTTTGGAGGAGAGTTTGCACAACATTTAAGCAAAACCTTTGACATTTGCATCCTGAATAAGGAGCGGTCCGGCCAGGGCATTTATTGTCATGCAGATTTACACTTGTGCACCATATTGCACAAAACAGCAGGCTGAATAACCCAGGAATTCCCCTCCAAGGAACTTGGGTGCCAGTTTCCAAAAATCTATTAGTTAATTCAGCCATCCATTCAGCAAAAAATAATTGAATTTTCACCATGTACAAAGAACTGTGGCAAACAGAGGAATCACAGTTCTGAAGAGGATAGATGGGATTTTAGGTCTCAATGACCAAGAAAGACAATATCCTGTGCAACGGTAATTGTGGCAGTTGACAGGAAGCACCCTCCTGGATGATCTGGGGGAGAGGGTGTTCCTGGGTAGAAGGGAGCAACATGGAACAATTCTGATGAAGTGCAGGAGTGCTGAAGGAGAGGAGGGAAGAGAGGCAGCAAGGAAGGAATCATTTCAGGACAGACCACAGGCTTGGGGTCAGAATGGTGCAGACAGATTGCATAGGACCATGGTCAGTGTCTGTGGATACACTATGAAGAGCTAGAAAGCAGAGGGGGTGATGGGTGAGGGGAGGGGGAGGGGGAGCGAAGGCTCAGGAGGAGAGAGGAAGGATTGTGATCACTCTTTACAGGTAATTGGTGTGTGCTATGACGTTGTATCAGAGAAATGATATGTTAGCTTAGCTTTGAGTTTTAAAAGATATCCAGCATCAGCAAAGAGAACCATGAAGAGAAAAGTAGCAGCACTCTTGCGGAGAAGATGAAAAATATTTCAGTTTTCCTGGAGGCAATGGTGTGCTTAGACCATGGATGTGGTGGTGAAAGAATCAGCGGGGGCAGAAGCCACATTTCTAGAGAAGTCCTTGAGCAGTGGTTCTCAACCTGTGGGGTGTGATCCCTTGCAGGGATTGGGGCAGGGGGCAAATGACCCTTTCACTGGGGTCACCTAACACCATCAGAAAACATAGATATCTGTACTATGATTCACAACAGTAACAAATTTGCAGTTATATAGTAGCAATGAAAATAATTTTATGGCTGGGGTCACCATGACACGAGAAACTGTATCAAAGGGTCGCACTCAGCATTAGGAAGGTTGAGAACCACTATCTCTGAAGGTCAGTAGGGAAGTGTCCATTTTACTACTAGCCAAGGCGAGCATTATACTACTCACACCATAGCATTTGGTGCTGTGGACAGTGTGTACAGATGCATTATTTACTCCCAGGATGCTTGAAATGTCACAAATTTCCTAGCAGAGCAAAGCAAACAGGACACTGAGTTGCTCAAAAGAAAGACACAAGACAGAGGAATGCTGGAAACCCAGAAAAGGGATAGGGGTGGGTGTGGAGGGATATTTCCTCTGCATTTCATCCATCAAATGGGAGCCAGGAACCCCAGCACCAAAGAAAAAATGATTTCTGTAGATCCTCTTTAGGAAGACACTTCTGATTGTTTCTCTTTGCGAAAAGCCACATTTCTGTAAATCTGGAGCCGAGAGGACCGGTGCACGCTGAACTATTCCACTATGTGATGTGTGTGCACATAAGCAGGTGCAGACCCAACAGCCTGAGTAGAACTTGAAATAATTGCTGAGCCTCTCCCTTCACATTTTCCTGTTTGACGTGACAGTGTTTCCATAGCAACGTGAACTCAAGTTTTTGAATCTGGCTACTTTTTGGCACTGGCTTTTGTTGTAAAGAAAACCCTAGGGAAACCAGATTGGTTGGGCTTTGGGAAGAAGTTTGTAGGTCTCTGTATGTCTGTGGTGGAAACACAATCTGTACCTGTGGCTTGGCTTTCTCGCCATGCTTGCCAGCCTTGGGGCACAGTTGTATGGGCAGAAAGATCTGCTGTGATTTTTTTTTTTTTTTGGCCCAAAACTTGTGAAGTGAATGTGTTTTCCAAGGCAATTGTTAGCTACAATGTGTCATTTAAATTGTTTTAGTTTATGGACATTGGTTCCCAGATCACTTAGACTATGTCTTCCCTCAATTGCCTGGAAAGGTCCTGTTGAACCTCAACAATCCTTTAATGTCACTACATTTCTATATTAGTTCTTTCTTGTAAGTTTAATCAAGACATTCTCATAGTTGAAGCTGAGGATATTGAAACGTGCATAGACAAATGTCCATTTCATACTGATTAACCTTTTACCAAGATAGAAAATCCATTCACCCCCACACTCTTCTCAAAGGAAAAGAGCAAACCTGCAGAGGATTGTGTTGTAAGGGATGAAAGCAGGTTCAACTGCTTCACACAGAAGAGGGATGAATGTGCTCCACCACGGCCAAGTGTGTGTGCTCCGCCCTGGCCAAGTGTGTGTGCTCCACCACGGCCAAGTGTGTGTGCTCCACCCTGGCCAAGTGTGTGTGCTCCACCATGGCCAAGTGTGTGTGCTTCACCACGGCCAAGTGTGTGTGCTCCACCCTGGCCAAGTGTGTGTGCTCCACCATGGCCAAGTGTGTGTGCTCCACCATGGCCAAGTGTGTGTACTCCATCACAGCCAAGTGTGTGTGCTCCACCATGGCCAAGTGTGTGTGCTCCACCATGGCCAAGTGTGTGTGCTCCACCATGGCCAATTGTGTGTGCTCCATCACAGCCAAGTGTGTGTGTTCCACCACGGCCAAGTGTGTGTGCTCCATCACAGCCAAGTGTATGTGTGTACTCCACCACGGCCAAGTGTGTGTGCTCCATCACGGCCAAGTGTGTGTGCTCAACCCCGGCCAACTGTGTGTGCTCCACCACGGCCAAGTGTGTGTGCTCCACCATGGCCAAGTGTGTGTGCTCCATCACAGCCAAGTGTGTGTGCTCCACCACGGCCAAGTGTGTGTGTGTGTGCTCCATCACGGCCAAGTGTGTGTGCTCCATCACAGCCAAGTGTATGTGTGTACTTCACCACAGCCAAGTGTGTGTGCTCCACCACGGCCAAGTGTGTGTGCTCCACCATGGCCAGGTCAGATACAAAAGTGGCTTCCTGTGGCATCACTTTCTAACACTCCAGACAAGATAGTTCATCACTGTCCTCAGCTTCTGCCCTTCTGGGTGTCTGGTTCTAAAGACAAAGGTTGACTGTTCTCGTTGTGGTCTCCAAGCAGACAACCCTGGTGGATCAAGTCTGATTGGCTTTTCTTGAGTGACACATTCCTTTTGGGATCAGCCACCATTGCCAAGAGGGTAGAGATTGTGAATGGCTAGATCCCGTGCCCATTCCTGCAACTAGGAGCACCCTACATTATGACAAGGGTTGTTTCTGTCAATCATGAGATGAGAAAGCTTCTGAAGAAGCTTCTGGTGGAGGGAAGGGTACATGCTTACCGTCACACAACCTCAGCTTTACCTGTGGAGCCTTGTGTCATCTCCAGAGTGGAAAAATACCCTCATTAGGCTAAGCATTAAGTCTATTGTTGGAGTATTTTATTTAGCGGATGGGAGTGTATGAAGTACTTTAATGCTACCTGGGTGATCCCAATAAGGAGCCTGCTTTGGGAGCAAGGAGTGTGTATAGATCAGGGATGACAAGGTGCAGAATCTTGTGAGAGTAATAAGCTGAAGTAAGTAAACATTCAATGTGATATTTAACAGAATTATAATCCTTCAGGAGTTACTATCTATCTTTTCTTTAATTACTTATTTTATTTGTATGAGTACACTGTTGCTGTCTTCAGACACACCAGAAGAGAGCATTGGATCCCATTACAGATGGTTGTGAGCCACCATTTGGTTGCTGGGAATTGAACTCAGAACCTCTGGAAGAGCAGTCAGTGCTCTTACCTGCTGAGCCTTCTCTCTAGCCCAGTTACTATCTATCTTTAGCAAAAGCCATCTTATTGGGCCTATGCTGATGGAGGGTCAAGAGAGAAGGAGGCTTTGAATGAAGACCAGGCCCTTGTTTGAAGGACTGAGTGCATGGGAAGTGGGAGGGTATCACCTGGCCTTTAATGTCAAAGCCCACCTCTTTGTATGAATGGCATTTCATAAATATTAGTGGCAGGAATGTCTTCTCAATTTGTAAGCTGAAAATATTAAAACCACCATTTATTATCTTCCTTTATATGTATGGCTTAGAAATAGGTCTTGATGGTGAGTCCCACCATCCCATGAGTAACCTATGAGCCTGTGGCACTGTCCTGGTCAGGGTTACTCTTGCTGTGATGAAACTTCATGACCTAAAGCAAGATGGGAGTGACAGGGTTTATTCAGCTTAAGCTTCTACATTATAGTCCACCGTTGAAGGAAGTCAGGACAGGAACTCCGGCAGGGCAGGAACCAAAAGACTGGAGCTGCTGCAGAGTCCATAGAGGGGTGCCGCTGACTGGCTTGCTCAGCCTGCTTTATTATAGAACCCAGCACCACCTGCCCATGGATGGGTCCTCCTACATCAACCACTAAGAAAATGTGTTCTAGGTGGATCTTATGGAGGCATTTCTCCATTGAGGTTCCCTTCTCTCTGATGACCCTACCTGGGGTCAGGTTGACGTAAGACCACATAGCACAGTGACTAGGTGACAAGAGCCAAGAGCAAGACCTTGTAAGTTATAGTTGTGAAGTCAGGGCTTTGGTTAAGTGAGTTTGGCCAGGCACTGTTCTGCTAGGGCATGGCCTTGGATATGTGGGTTTGGGCAAGCACTGTTTAGCTGTTGGAGAATGTTATCTTTCATCCAGTCTGTCCAGATCTCTATCAATTTTCCTAGGAAACTGTGAAGTGACTGATTCATTATAAAATGTAACACACAAGAAAGATACAACCAAATTCCTATAGAAAAGACCCAGAAACCAAGTCCTTATTTTTTTTTAAGTCATGTGCATATGCGCATGACTGTGTGAATTTGTTGGCATTGAGTTCAGGTGTCTCTGGAGTCAAGAAGTGGACATTGAGTTCCCTGGAGCTCAGAGTTACATTTGTTGGTGAACTGTGGGTCACCAAGTTATAGTTATAACAACTATAACACAAGCAAACTCCTCAGTAAAAACAGTGTCTGCTCTTAAGAAATATTTCTCCAGTCCCTAAACCAAATTCTAAAGCAATTGTATAGTGCAGTCTTGGAATTCATAGCTATATCTTGAGTGGCTCACACGAACATTCAAATTAGTTGCTAACATCTGTAAGTGGGACTTTTGCCAATAGATTCTGGGATTTATCTTCCTGTTGAGATCTAATATCTGGTATCACAAGGTTCACCATGCACAAGGTTCAACAGCAGAGGTGTGCAGGAGGGAAGCCACGGCTGACCCAACTCCAGTTATTTTCTCCTGGTGTCACCCTTTATGATACTTTCATGATGTCACTGTCCACTGAGATCTGTTTTTTGCAAAAAAAAATAAAAGTAAAAGTGGATTTAAAGTTCAATGAAAAGAAAACTGTATTAAAACATGTTTGTGGCTCACAAGCCATCTTGATGAGTTGGAGAGTGGAGTTGTAGTCAAGAAGAATGTTGTCTGATCTGATGCTTTCGAGTGGGGACTACTGAGGCAGGGTGGTTGAGTTCCCCAGCACAGATCCTGTGGTC
Organism: Apodemus sylvaticus; assembly: GCF_947179515.1. Lineage (NCBI taxonomy): Eukaryota > Metazoa > Chordata > Mammalia > Rodentia > Muridae > Apodemus > Apodemus sylvaticus. The sequence goes on along the minus strand of NC_067476.1, from coordinate 157,705,592 downwards.
TGAAGCACCTGTCTTGTTCATTCTGAATATTTGATGCTGGTTATTGCCCCAGATTATTGCCTTCTCTACAATGGGTTCTAGAAAGTTCCTGTCTTCTTGAAGCCTTCTAATTACATGTCTGGCATGGACATGCCTGGTTTGCTCTGGTACTTGTGGCCTAGCTGCAAGGGAGGCTGGAAAATGAGCATCTGCTATTTTAGCTTTGGTGGCACAGCTCTGGTTTGCAAAAAGGAAGAGTCCCTAGGGATAGGAAGAAAAACAATTTGTTTTGTTTTTTAATATACTGGGGAACTGTCACCACAAGTCCTGAAAGCATTTGAGTTTGATGTCCTGGTTTGGTCCTTAAAACTGATTGGCTAAGTGATGTCTTGGCCAAAGAGCTTTTAAAGCAAAAATAATAGAAAGAAATAGAAGCTTGGAAAAGAAAAGAGGGAACAAGATGAGAGAATGAAATATAGCCACAAGGGGTAGTAATATAAGGCACACACCTCAAAACTTCTAGTTGAAAGTATCCTTCACTATTCTTGCTTATTTTCCTCGTGAAGACGCATCAACCCATGCAAAACCCCAAGGAGTTCTTCTATTTATTTCCATCAGGAAATATTGGACCTAGACCAGAAGTGGTTCAGCTCAGTCAGTCTCTCAAACACCAGCTGCCTAAGTGATGAGTTGGTCTATCCAAGATGAGTTATTTAGCCAACAGACAGATGGCCAGGAAAGTCCAGTTTGTTGGCACCAGTGTTCATCATTTCAGATGGCTCTTGGCCAAATAGCCAGAAGTCAATGGGTTCGGAAGCCAGAACCTGCCATCTTGGATCTGCTTTGGAAATCCTACAGGTACCCAATTAGCAGCAGAGGACAAAGCAGGGCAGGCTTTGCTCCATTGAGTATTCAGCCCAGTGAAGAAGGAGTATTCTCAGAGCCCCAGAGGCAGGCTTGAAAGAAGCTGAGTGGGTAGCTTGTCTGAAACATAGATGCTCACAGCCTGGCGTGAAGCGGGTAAAGATGGAGCATCTGTGAAGCAGGTATCCAGGGAAGGAAAGGGGCTACTTACAGCATTTTTTCCAGCATCACATGCATTTCCACATAATGAAGGATGGGTTGTTACATATTATAAATAATTAGTGAGGATTAGAGAGAACACAAGTTCATTTTTAAGACTATCAAGACTAGTATTATAATTGGAAACACATCCAGAAAATGTAGCCAAGGTTAGATAGTACATAGCCCAGGTTAGACTCCATCCCATGATAATTTGTTGTTTACTTTAGCCACCATTTAAGGTGACTGGCTATGTGCTAAGGACTCTTCTTGAGAGGGTACTTACGGTAAATGGAGATCAGCTCACCTTGGAGATCAGCTCACTTCTACCCCATGGAGCCTACAAAGCACTGGAAAAGATGCTTGCAGACAAGTCACAAGAAACTGTAACACTGTATTTAGGGCAACATGGAGAGCCGTAGGCAACATGGAGGTCATAGGAGGATTCGACCCCCTGCTACTTAATTATGTACTATTTATATTTATGTATTTAGCTGTATGCAGTTAATACATGTATTGTATTTATTACATAAATGTGTATTTATTATATGTTTATTCCTTACCTTTGTTTAAGACCAATGCTTTTATTTATTTCTTTTAAAATTGTGACTTGGATCTGATTCTCCAAGCCTATGATCTCAGCTATTTGCAAAGCTGAGGCAGGAGGATCATAGGTTCAAAGCCTTCCTGAGAAACTTAATGAACTCATGTCTCAAAATCAAAAGTAAAAGGAGGGCTGGAGATAAGGGTATAGCACGCCTAAGGCCCTACGTTCAGTCCTCAGTACTGGAGACAAAACAAAGCAAAACAAAACAAAACAAAACCAGCCACAACTAACCAACCAACAGAAAACAATCCAAATCCTCCAACAACAATATTCTATGATTGGAAGCACATCCTCTTCCTTTGTCCCCCACCCCAATTCAGTCCTTGCATGTGATGCTGTCACCTAACAAGCACATATGCTGAGTCCCCACCTCCCAGGCCCCATCTGCTCAGCTGTGACTTGGAAGCACCGAGAGTGACTTCTTACTGTGGTGGCAGCCTTTCTGTGGGCTGGTTGCCAGTAACTGCAGCTCTCTGGATAACAGGCACTTGCATACTGTGAATTTCAGTCTATCCAGGGTCAGATTTGGAAGTGAGAGTCATGGGAACAGTCACCTACAGTCCTGCTCATCCTGAACTATTCTTGTGAGGCTGTCTCTGTGGAGGTGTCATACCCAGTGCTCAGCCCAGTCAGCTCTTGTCTCAGAATCTGAAGAAATCACTGGTTTCCCAGCTAAGTGCCAGGTTGTGTTGTTGCCCCCCCCTTTTTTTGGTTGTTGCTTTTTTGTTGTTGTTTTCTCGTGGCCTTGCTGTAGGAGTGCATTGCTCCTTAGAAAACACTAGAATGCTGCATGCTGGTGGGAGATGCTATACAGCAGAGGTGGCACCTGCAGACTGTCCCTTCCCTTGTATATGGAAGCTTGCTGAGAACAATAGCAAGGGAACCCACATACCGGGTGGGTGCTCTTCCAAACTCATGCTGCTGAAGTCAAGGTGTTCACAGTTACCCAGAGCCTTCCGGGTGTGGAGAAAACAAGTTGAATGTTAGTTTCTAAAGAGTCCTCTCTAGCATTTAACCATTGGCACCTTCTCTCTTCTCTCTACCCTCCCTCCTCTCTGGATCCCTCTGTTGGTACAATGAGGGCTAAGGACCACTAGCTGCTTACGACTCCTGTGTAACTTCCTTTTTGGAGACTCTGTCTAGCCTTGTTCAGTGCTGTGGTGGTTTGAATAAGAATGGGTGGGGAGAAGAAGGTTTATGGGACATATGGGGAGGGGGGAACTGGGAAAGGGGAAATCATTTGGAATGTAAACAAAGAATATAGACTATATATGATTGACTCCCAGGGGCTCACATATTTGAATGTGTAGTCATCAGAGAGTGGCACTGCTTGAGAAGGATTAGGAGGTGTGGCCTTGTTGGAGGCAGTGTTGCTGGGGGTGGGCTTTGAGGTTTCCAAAGCCCAAGCCAGGCCCAGTGGCTCTCTCTTTCTGCTGCTCATGTAGAACTCCCAGCTACGTCTTCAGTATCATGACTGCCTGTGTGCCTCTATGTTGCCCATCATGATAAGAATGGACTAAACCTCTGAAACTGTAAGTCAGACTCTATTAAATGCTTTCTCTTATAAGAGTTGCCATGGTCGTGGTGCCTCTTCACAGCAATAGAACATTGACTAGATTGGTGCTTCTTTCAGATGAAACCCAGGAGGAGGGAGAAGGGAAGAGGGAGGAAGGAAGTAGAGGAGGGAGGAGAGAGGAGGGAGGAGAGAGGAGGGAGGAGGGAGGAGGGAGGAGGGAGGAGGGAGAAAGTCTGGGAGATGGGCCAGCTGGTAGAGGGCCTGGTGCACAAACATAAGAATCTGAGTTTGGGTCCCCAAAACTTACATAAAAGTTCAGACCTGGGGCCTCCCATCTTTAAGTTTTGTGCTGGGGGTAAGGGGAATGGAGGCAGGTAAGTCCCTGGAGTTTTCTGGTCTAGTCAGTGGGTGAGCTCTGGGTTCAGAGGAAGATCTGTCTCAAAAAGGTCAGGTGGAGAGTGATAGGGATAGACACTCAGCATTACCCTCTGGCTTTGACATACACGTGTGTACATATGCATACACACACATGCACACACACACACACACACGCGCGCGCGCGTGCGCGCGCACACACACACACATATATATACACACATATATACACATACATATACGCACACATAAACACATATACATACACATACACACACACATATATATACACATACATATACATACACACATAAACACATACATATATATACATATACACACATATGCACATACACACATACACATACATATATACACACATATACACACATACATGTGCACACACATGTGTACACACATTCATACACATACACACATACACACAAACACACATACATACACATACACACCTGCATGTCACATGCACCTATCAAATATACTACACACGAAATATAAAAAAGATGGAAGAAAGAAATAGAAAATTAGGTTCACATTCTATTCCCTGTAAAACACTCAGAAATCTTCCTAAGAGCTTGGCTTCATTCTAGAACTTTCCATGTGCCCAGTGGCAGGCCCTCATCTGTCCAGTTTTGGTGACCATGTGGTGGCTAAACTTTGATTCTCTCTCCTTCTTAGGCATGGCTCACTCTGCCCTGCTGCAGTGTCCACGGGCTGTGGCTGCTGCTTGCCAACAGTTAATGGCCTCTGATGGTGGGTACTGAGCATTGAGGCTCACTTTTAGCTGTGAGTAGATTCCATAAATTAATTAAAGTAATCGCAGCATCTAATTAACACCTTCTGTGCGCCAGGTACTGTGTTTAGTGCTCTAGTGCATGTCTCCCCGCTAGTCCTCCTCAAGCCATGCACCGAGTATAATTTTTATGATAGCAATCTTGGCTCAAAGAGGGTTTGTAACTTGCTCCATGGTCATGGTCATAAAGCTAACAGGAGGTAGCGTTGACCCTGAATACACAGAGCTAACAGCCTGACTGCAGATAGACCCCTGCTGGCTGCATCTCACCATTGACATCTACAAAGGCAGTGCTGCAGATTCATGTGGGTGCCAGTTCATAAAACAGATAACCCCGTTCATGGACAAAGCCATCAACTCAGTACAGGTTCAGCGAGTCCGCCTTGGAGATAAGCCTCCCAGGTAATTTGCACAAGTAGCAGCCATCCATCGGGACCTCACATTCATTTTCTCTCTAATTCTGTACAGAAAAGAAAAGAGTCTGGGCATACATCAGGGTTTCCTGAGTGCTAAACACATTACATAAGGAGCTGAGTTGGATCTGAAATACAACCAGGACTTTGATGTGACTCATAATCTTTACCATTTCCAATTTTTCCTCAGACATCTACTGTGAGTCTTTTTATGTCTGAGACTCTTCCAGAATAGAGTGGGTAATCCTGAATTGATGTGTTGGATCAATAACCAAAGAAGGAAACTTTCTGCTTCCCCAAGATCATGTATGAAAAGGAACCTTAGGTCTCCTCTCCAAACTTTATGAAGTTTAAATTATGGTTTGAAAATGTTACTGTAACACGGGCTGCTATTGGGAGATCTGCCCAGCAATAGTTTCCTTTTTAAAAGATGAGTTTATTTAAAATACATTTCACAATATAATATATGATTACTGGGACCATTCAGATAACAAACATCTGAAGCAAATTTAATGGCTACTTTACTCTGTGCTTCTATGAAGTGGATGAGTTGTTGTCAAGTTCTTGCGTAGTTTCTGTTCTGTTACCAGTGTGTAAATGTTTGTGTGCACTTACAGGGCACTAACACGGAATCGCACAGTATAGGTTAATCCACAGCTTGCTCTTTCCAGCATCATTATAAAGCTTTATAGTATATGCTGAGTCTTCCTTTTTCCTCAGCTGACCCCAGTTTTTATAGTCTGGGTAAAGATGGAATCAGCTGTGTTTGTGTTTATGTGACGATCCTGTCTTCAGCAGAGAGCATGGATACAGTTTGGGCACCAGAATTCATGAATCTTTAGGATTCTGGCACAATTTTGGGGTGGATAGATCTCTTGTGTGTGGAATTTAGGGGTATTCACTGCTATGTTTTAGCATGTGGGCGCTAAGGAAGTAGATTTCAGCAACCAAAAGAATTCAGGTGTGCTGAGGAGGAGGAGGGGCGGAGGTGGGGGGAGAAGAAGGAAGGGGAGGGACAGAGAGGAGCGGTGGCTGTTCAGCTCTGCCCTTGGGTCGAAATCACGTGGCCTTTCTTCTCTCTATCACAGCCCCTCCACAAGGCTAAAGGGCCATGGCAGAAGAGGAGGTGGGGTGATCCTAAGAACCAGAAGTCAGGGAGAAATGGCCCCAAAGAGTGTCCCCTGGCCACGACAGGACCACAGCTCTCATGAACCCAGGAAAGCTATGGTTGCCTGGACAAGACCTATACAAGATCAAGACAGTCAACGTTCTAGTGTTGAGGGGGAGGGGTAAGCCCCAATCTGTAACTGAAGAGCTGTAGAGAGTTGGTGGCTTCTGAGGGAGGGAGACTCGGTTTTCCTTCGGGGTGTGGCTCCTGGTGGGTTGGTCCGGCCACACTTGTTGGTCAGACCATGCCCAGAAGTCTATGGACAGGACAAATTGCACTCAGTGGGTCTATCTAATAGATAAAGCAAATAAAAACTGTAAAAAGAAAAGGCAGATCATACTGTCTTAGTTGGGGTTTCTATTGCTGTGATAAAACACCATGACCACAGAGCAAGTTGGGGGGGAAAGGGTTTATTCAGCTTATATTTCCACATTGTTGTTCATCACTGAAGGAAGTCAGGACAGGAACTCAAACAGAGCAGGAACCTGGAGGTAGGAGCTGATGCAGAGGCCATGGAGGAGTGTTGCTTACTGGCTTGCTCCTCATGGCTTGCTCAGCTTGCATTCATATAGAACTCAGTACCACCAGCCCAGTGATTACACCATGCACAGTGGGCTGGGCCCTCCCCCATTGATCGCTAATTGAGAAAATGCCTTACAACTGGGTCTCATGGGGACATTTCCTCAACTGAGTCTCCTTCCTCTTTATGATTCTAGCATGTGTCAGGTTGACACAAAACCAACCAGTACACACATGAATTCTCTATAACTAAAGAGGATGTAAGTGCTCCTCTTTACTTATAGGAAGCAGGCAGGCGTGGTCCTCCGACACTCTCCCTTTTACTCCTGTGGGTTTCTGTTCTTAGGGAGTACCTCACTGGGAAGAGTGTTTGAAAGTATATAGCTGTGTCTCTCTTCAAGTCATTCTATCTGCTTCCTGTGTGGCATTGATGATGTGATCTCTTGGCTTCCTCATCCATCTTCCTGCTCCCAGGCCTTTCCCACCATTGTAAACTCTCTCTGGAACTGTAAGCCCAATAAACCCTTCCAAAGTTTGCTTGTATCCATGGTGTTTTATTGCAGCAAGAACAATGTCACCAACACAGTAACAGAGTGGACTCAACATCTCAAGCTCCTCTCAACTTTCTGAAAGGTTTTCCTCTTTCCTCTTACATTGGCAGTGGTTAAAATTGATACTGTTTGCACAGTGAGAAGTCAGAACAGTGGTAAGTTTTTCTTTTCCTCAGTAACATTTATTTAGTCATCTCTATTTGCCACCAAATCCTGTGCTCCTGGGGAAGTTTGTAGCCCATGGAAAACATAACAAAAACTCAATAACTTGACATTGTAATGAATAGATTGACCAGGGCAAACATAGAGCACTATGGGAAAGCCAAAATGGCGGGCAAGACACCTCACCACACACTGATAGCTTCAACGCGGATTTTCTTGGCTGACACTGAGGTGGGAAGAAGAATGTTTCAGACAAATTTTATATTGTAAATTGAACTGAAAGGTCATGAAATCATCATCTACTTTTCTCAGTAACACTCTTTACTAAAGCGCCTACCACTTCGCTCTCTCCTGTTCTTCGCTGAAGAAGGAACCGCTAGAATAAGCCTGGCATAGCTCTGTAGTTTTGTGGTCCTCGCATTCTTCTTCTTTCTTCTTAAGACTTTGCTCTCCTTAAGCCATTTGCTTTCACTCAAGAAAAAAGAACATTTTCTTGGTCAGCTATCACCGTAGTAGAGAAGGGGAAATTAACCAACTCAAGGAGCTTCGATCGGCTATGATGTGAACCTCCAGCTCTCGCTTTCCCATGGCCTACATGACCGCCCCGGGGCTGTCTGGACAAGCCCTTGGAGTCTTCAGTCACTCAGATCCAGGTGAGTCCTTCCCGTACCCAGTGCTTTGGGTGCCTGTCCACCTTCTCACAGACACCATCTTCTGAGGCAGAGGCTCAGAATCCAGGTGTCCTGGCTGTCCTGGCTCTCTCAACACTAAATTCCCATTGGAGATGACCAGACAAGCCATCCCTGGATGTGCCCGGCGACCACACCATCTCCATGGATGGTTTCCATTTTAATTTGCTCAGAAGTTGAGAAGTTGAGGCCAGCTACACAGATGTGAAACCTCAAGATGCATCCAAAGGGGGCGGGGCGGGCAGCCAATGGAATCTGGAAACCTCAGCTGAGGGAAGCATTTGAGACACAGAATGTTTTCTAGTACCACACTTTAAAATATTTTTATTATTTTTGAGTATGTCGTACAATGTATTTTGATACTATCCACCTACGGTGCTCCTCCCAGGCCCAACTCCACCTCTCCATGCACAGGACTTTGTGTTCTATTTTTAATTGTTATTTAGAAACACACAGGGAAGCCATCAAGTCTAATTTGTGTTGCCCAGATACTCTTGGGTGTGGGGCCAGCTCTAGAGCATGGTTGTCCTACTAAGAGTCACATCCTCAAAGGAAACCGACTCTCCTTCTGTCCGCAGGGATTGAATGTCAAGGGAACCTCACCACTTCACACAGGGATTTTGTCTGCCTTGAGCTCCTGCAGGTCTGTGTACACTGTCACAGACGCTGTGAGTTCATTTGTGGAACTGCCCCATTATATCTGGAGCTACACCACTGCCCTGTCGTCGCCCACTGCCTCTGGCTCTGATACCATATTTTTAACTGAAAAGAAAGAAAGAAAGAAAGAAAGAAAGAAAGAAAGAAAGAAACAAAGAAACAAAGAAACAAAGAAAGACAGACAGACTTTGGCAGCATCTGGAAAGCAACTTGGGCTTGATTTTAATTCTTTTCTCCTGAAGCAACTGGAGCTAGGACTGAGGAGACTTATTCAGAAAACCTGCCTTAGACAGAGGAACAGGCTTTTCTAGTGTCTTTTGGCAGGAGCCAAGTCTTGCAGAGTTGACATTTCCCAGTTGGCAGTTCCTTCTCCCCAGCCTTCTGTGGTCTGAGTTCACAACAGTGGTTTCAGCAAGGATGCTCTGTGACAAGAAGCAGGAGACAGAACCGCCTCTGGAAGCCCAAGGTCAGAGGGCTGCTGACCTCTCCTGACGGAAGTTAGGGCCAGGAAAAGTCCCCAGCCTCCAGGCTTGGCTTTAGTCATCCAGTGTGGAAGCCTCCTGCCACCCCAGCGAACTCTGCTGCAGCTTCTATGCCCCCCACATGGTTGGTGACAGCTGAGGAGTGTGCTGACCTTGCGGCTGCAGCATACAGTGCTTCCCCACAGCTGTCTCAGCCTTGAGGTCCAAGCCCAGACAAAGACAGTCTGGAAGGCTCCTCTCAGCAGTCTGTCTTGGGTCTGATCTGATACCTAATGGACTTCTGGTATTAAACGGATTGCCAGCCCCAGAGCTTTGAAGCTCTCTCGGTTCAGTCTTCCATAGGGGAGAAAGGTATGACTGATTGGCTCCCAATGTCATTTAACGTCTCTTAGCTGGTGACTGCAGGAAATTACCCATTCCACACCTACAGATCACCTTGAATAGCAAGATATCTTTTAACAAGGAACCAAGACTTTCACCCAGATGATTGAAGCTTTGGATTTATATTTCACGGAAGGAATCTCACTCCAATTAGCTTGTCCTATAGGACAAATGACTGTTACGTTACATTCTATTTAGAAGTGGTCAGTCACTCATCAGTTGACCATTGGTGCTGTAATGCGGTCACCCTGCTGGATTTGGGGCCTACAAAAATACTCTTTCAGTGACAGAAGAAAGAAATTTATTTAGATAAGAACTTCTTTGGAAAAGGAATTCTAAAAGAAGAAAATAAACCCCAAAGAAGAAGAAAAGAATACAGAGAGAGTATATTTGGGCTTGTGAGGAAGATAAAGATTATATATTTAAGAATTCTATCAATAGAGTTCTTTCTCAAACTTTTCTCAGTTGAAAAAAACAAAAAATCAAAACTAAGGCTTTGCTAGAATTCTCCATCTTGGCCAGAGAAGGCACTCTTACCCTTACAGGAGAAAAAGTGGAACCAAATTTCTTCTAGTGTCTGGTCTCAAACCCAGCTCTGAGGTCAGTGAGATGGCTCAGCCAGTGAAAGCTCTTGCTGTGTAAGCATGAAGACCTGTCAAATTCCCAGAACTCACATAGAAAACCAAGTGTGGATGCACATGCTTATGATACCAGCATCAGGGAAGGGGGAGACAGGAGGATTGCTGAGGCTTGCTGACTGATAGCTAGATCCAAGTTCAGTAAGAGACCCTGTCTTAAGGGAGTAAGGTGTACATTGATAGAGCAGGCCACTGACAAAGCTATTTTCTCATGTGCCCATATGCACACACACACACACACACACACACACCATGCACACACATATGTACACACATGCACACACATACACACATGCTCCCCACAACACAGCATTCACTGACATACACATGTACACACATGCACACATACAACATGCACACATATACACATTTGCACATACAGTCACATACATTTGCACACACATGCATACACACATGCACACCTGTACACACACACACATGCCCCCCACAACACAGTATGCACTGACATACACATGTACACACATGCACACATACAACATGCACACATATATACACATTTGCACATACAGGCACATACATTTGCACACACATGCATACACACATGCACACATGTACACACACACACACACACTCACCACTGAGGCACCAGAAAAACTGCAATGACCAGTGATCAGTGCTTGAATAAGGAAGTCAGAAAAGGCCAGATGAGAAACTATGTGAAGTTTAAGGTGTGGTTAAGCTGGTCCTCTCCTAAAGGCCTGGTTAACTTTTCTGTTTCTTTACTGCTTAGATGAAAGATATGCAACATTGTTACCAACGCATCACCCCTAGTGCCAGCTACTCACAAGCCACACTGCCTCCCTCCCTCAACTGTGCTTCCAGACAGCACAGCTTTCTATCACTATAGGAAGTCGGGGCTGAGGATCAACCCTAGGGGCATCTTGTGTCTTAATATTTGGAATTTCAGCACGAGCTTGCGGCATGGCACACATTCCCTTGGAGAACCTTAGGAGATCAGACTAAAGATGCAGGTCTGGATTCTCCTGGGGAGGAACTTGACCGCCAAGAATGCACATGACCATCTGAGGAGCCTGGTCTGACCCAAGGACATGACTCAACCTCTAAAACAATTTGCCACCAGTACGTACGAATCGGGAGGAGCGAGTGGCTGGTGACTTCCATGGAGATGTTGTTTTGATTAGAGAATAGCTGTGCTGCTCTCCTGCAGCAGAAGTCAAGAGAAGTCAATAAGGAATTTGGGAGTGTCCTGACCCCAAAGAATACAAAACCAGCAAGCCAGGGCCCACAGTTAGGGTAGTTCTGACCACTCAGGTTCATGCAGCCAACTCCAAAGCCAAGCCCTGCTTCCCTGCTTCGCTTCCCTGGCTTAGGAAGAGGAAAATAAGTTGCTAGTCAGAGGCCAAGATGGCAGCGGAGTGCACAGGGGAGAAACATCAAAGAGGGGGAGGGGGCAGTTCTCTCGGGGCCGGGGTGTGTTTTAATTGTTACATTTAAGGGATACTGTTCAGTAAGATTTTTCCTGGCCCTGCTTGGGGTGGATGCACAGCGTGAGTGGGAAAACGCGCCCCTGTGGGTTCCCAGGCTCATCCTCTAGAGCGGAAGAGAGAAATCAGGCGCCTCCTCCGCACCCGCCCCGCCCAGGGCACAGAACTGCCCCAGGGCTTGAGGGCTTCTAGGGACGAGCTCCGAACCAGGCGCAGTTGGAGGGCACTGGCTGGTCCTCTTAGAGTCAGGGTGCAAACCGCGTAGATGCGCCCCGGTCCTTCCATCTCCACATCTGAGCTGGCAGCGCCACGTTCGGTTCAGAGTCTGGCGCAGGGCAGGGTGAGGGGACCTACAACTCCCTCTGCGGGTTCAGGTGGAGCTGACGGCTAGCAGTCACGGAGCCCCGGCAGGCGCGGACCGGTGGGCGTCAGTCATCCTCTGCTACACACAGTGCAATTTCGGGGGACCAAGTGGCCTCAGACCTTGGCAGCCGGCAGCGCGGTGCGTCCCGCTTGGTCTGGGTGCGTTCAACGTCACACAATCGCTGCTCCGCTGGGGTCACCGGACGCCTTTTCTGCTTTCCTGGGATCCACGGGATGAGCTAGCGAGCCAAAGCCATCTGCAGGCAGCACTCCTATAAATAGAGCGCGGGTGCCCTCTCGGCGCTGTCCCTCCCGGCTGCACTGCGCGCTGAGACTCAAAGTTGAGAGCAGGGACTAGGGAACCGAGGGCTGTTGGCGCCCTGCACCTTAGAACTGCTTCTAACAACAACCGGCACTCAGCTGCCGCCTACCTGCGTCGGAGTGACCCCGGGATTTGGGGGAATTTTTGACCAAGCGCAAGTGGGAATCGCTAGCATCCTGGCCATGGACACAACCTGGCGTTCTTCTCATCCCCAGAAGCATCTCCTGCCTCTGTAATTTGTTCCTGTGCCAACCAGAGACCTTCGGACAAGACTGACACCCGCTCCGCTCCGCACTAGCCTCCCTAGCTAGCGTTTACTCGCCGAGTCCCCTCTGTGTCTTCATTTCTGTGTTTCATTAGGAGTGCTTGGGTTTGGGGGTGAAGATTTATTTTGTTCTTCTGAGGTGTGACTGAGAGGGTCTGGAGACTTTTTAGATGTCAAGGGACAAGTGTGGGTGCAGTGGCCCCAGGCAAAACTGATTTGGGGTGGAGGAGTTAGGGTAGGAGTTCTGCATGAGCTCCTTAAAGGACAAAGGTAACAGAGCCAGCCAGCCAGCTCGAAGGGAGACTTCAGCCCTGAGAATTGGTGGAAGTGCGCGCGCCACCGCCGCCGCCGCCGCCGCCGCCGCCGCCGCCACTGTTCCTGCAGCGCTGTCGATCTAGCCACTGGCATCTTCCTGAGCTCCCGGATCCCGGGGTAGCAGGCGCCGCCCGGGAGCAAAAGCGCCAAGCTGCCGCTTGCGCACGCGGCTCACCATGGGTTCCGCGCGCCGGGCGCTGTCCGTGGTACCAGCTTTTCTGCTGATTCTAGTGCTGCCTGTCTGGGCACAGAATGACACGGAACCGATCGTTCTGGAGGGCAAGTGTCTGGTGGTGTGCGACTCGAACCCAGCTACAGACTCCAAGGGATCATCATCTTCCCCCCTGGGGATATCGGTCCGGGCAGCAAACTCCAAGGTGGCCTTTTCGGCGGTTCGGAGCACCAACCACGAGCCATCTGAGATGAGCAACAAGACTCGCATCATTTACTTCGATCAGGTCAGACCCCCAAGAGATGCAGAGCACACAGGGGCTGGGTGGTCTCTGGGTATTTGGGGGGGGGGCGGCTGCCTGCCCAGATTAAGTTAGTATGAATAGGATGTGGCGAGTTCATTTTATCAACTACCTCCCTGAAGGTATCAGTTTGAAACTCGGAGCTGCCTCCCTTCCCGACAACCACAGCCTCCATTCAACCCCCTTCGTCTTTGACAGAGGCCCGCGCGGTGGGTGGCTTGGGAGCGCAGGGGAAGGCACCTGGAGATCAAGATAAGTTTAACAGCAACAGGTCATCAGGGGCTGAAGGGAATACTGTCCCTGGATGCTAAGATCTATTCGTGGAGAAGTTGGGCCTCTGGTTCGAACTTATCCGCAGGTGCCCTGGAGGCGTTCCTGAGGGGCCCTAGTAGACAAGCTGAAATGTTTCATTTGTGTCTCCAGGTGGAGGCTCATCTCTCCAAAAAGGCTCTGGGGCTCCACAAGGTGCAGGGACCCTTCCAGGTGGACACAGAGATTAGGGGTGTGGTTCTGGGGGTCAGAAACCATGTCCAGAGCTCTAGCTAGGGTGACTCTGCAGGGTCCGGGGTAGCTGGATTAACACCACCTTGCCCAGTAGAGACCAAAAGCTCCACTCAGAAAAGTTGTCCGGGCAGGAGGAAAAGGGACTGAGTAATTGTATAGCGGTTGGGCAGGTGAGCCCCAGGGAGCTGGATTTCCCTTTCTGCTCTCCCCACCGCCGCCCCCTGGGCACTGTAAATTGCTGAGAAAGCACAGATTTTGAGGCTGCAGCCAGGGCTTGGGGCTGCAATTGATAGAAGCTGCAGCCTCTGCCCAGCTGCTAGGGCTCTGTAGACTGGAGTGAGCAATACCGGGATTGCCCAGCTGCTAGGGCTCTGTAGACTGGAGTGAGCAATACCGGGATTCAGCTTAGCAAAGCCCCCCCCCCCTCCCCGACTCCAGCATTTTGATTCCAACCCCAACCGTGCCTGGAGTCTGTCTTATTCCAAAATCACAGTTCACAGTTGTATGCAGAGTCCCGCAGGCGTGTTAAGTGGGGCTTCGGGACGTGCCAGGGAAGACTCAGGTGACGTTCGTGCTCTTTACTTAATTCTAAGTCATACACTCACCAGCTGGCTAGAGACAGAGATGTCTCCCTAGAGGCTTAGAATGGGATAGCTATAATTTAAAAAAAAAATGAATTAAGTAATCCCTTTTGGAGATTTTGGTGCAGTATTTAACAAAGTAATGGGAAGGGAGCCTAATGCCTGCCTGGTCTGGGTTTTAGCACATTATCTAAATGCTGAAGCCTTGTGGACACTGTGTTATCTTTGTTTGGGGCTATATTTTCAATGACCTTCCCACCAATTAGAACAGGAAAGGGAATTTTCTTTTGTTCTGGGAGTTGTGCATCTTAGAGACAACAAGACACATTTAGTTATAAATCTTAACGTGCTTGGATGCTTCTATTACTCTGTGGAGTCCACAGCCAGCTTTATGTTTACTAAGCCACAATAATCAGTACCTCTCTCTTGTTAAAGAAGGATGCCTCTTGTATCCAGTCTCGAAACCTTGGCTAAAGTACCTTACATTATTCTAATGTGCTTGGCAAAAGACGTTTCTGTAAATGTTTTGTCAGGGAAGCTTACACAGCTGATGTCGGTGCTTTAGAACGTCCTTCTGGTCTCACGTCAGAGATCAGAGAGCTGACACCTGGGGTGAGAGGCTGGGCCCTCAGTAAAACTTCACACAGATCTGTATTTCAAGGCAGGGCTGAAGCTGGTACATTTACCTGAGTGCTCTGACATTCTGGTGTGCTGTAAAGAGGCATGGTGCACTTTGAGGAAACGAAGCAGGAAGTACAAAATGTGTTAATCTTGACAAGAAGACGATGCTTAAGACAGATAACCGCAGACCGACTCTAATAAGCAGAAAAGATATCTTTAGAGACACATCTGAGTTTTATGGATTTATTTCTTGGTGAGTCATGAGAGAAAGATTCCTTGTGCTGTTTGGTCTCTTATGCTCTCCCAGGAAGGGACGTACCTCTGAGGCAATGAAATTTGACTGAGAATGCACAGAAATTCAGAGTTAATGTCACAACCTGGCCACACATCGGAATACAAGACACATTGTGGCTTTCTAAGAAACAGTGTCTAACTTAACTTTTTACTTTTGACCCTTGAACTTCAAACTGATTTCAGATGACTGATAGGAAGATAAAACAAGACACCAAAGAGCACAGAAAGACCACCCAGTCTACTGTCTGCCATATTTATGTCCTTCTCTTGGCACCCAGCCAAGGCTGATTCGTCGACAATGTCTTATGTGAAGGCTTAGACGGCACACAAACAAAAATAGTAGCCATGGATCTGAGGAGAGCTCTAGCAGAGGCTAGGAGAAGAACCCGGCTTTGCCATCTTTGCGGTACCAACTGGTGGTGCCATGGGCTAAGCCCCATGGTGGAGGGGGTACCATTGCCTCTGTGATGTGTCTAAGGCTTGCTGCAGAGAGCCCCCAGATGCCGATTGGCTGGCTGGGTAACGTCCCTTCTGGACACTGGGAAGGCTCGTAGACTGTGGAGATGTAGCTGCGCAGCAGATGCCTTCCATCTCATTCACAGTGAAAAGCTTACACAGACCTTCATACACTACTCTGATGATCCCAGAGACATCGGCCTGGAAATTGACACATGAACACAACACTGTTGTTTGTTTGTTTATTTATTTTTCTGTACTATTTAAAAGGTAGAAGATGATTCCATTATGCACTTTTATTTCAAAGTCACTGAACAGGAAAGAAATAGGATTAGCTGTTTTATTCTCTATTGTTTCTGAAATTAGTTATTTAAAAAAATGAAGAAACTGGAGAGAAAAAGGAGAGAAGGAACATATAGAGAAATGAAGCAATGGGGAGGGGAGGGAGAGAAAGGGGAGGAGGAGGGAACTTATTTTATTCATGGGAGGAAACTATAATTTACCATTATTTGTTGCTTTTATCTGTAGATCCTGGTTAACGTGGGTAATTTTTTCACATTGGAATCTGTCTTTGTGGCACCGAGGAAAGGCATCTATAGTTTCAGTTTTCACGTAATTAAAGTCTACCAGAGTCAAACCATCCAGGTACGTGCTCCCACGGAGTGCTCCCCACCTCTGCATTTCATCATCCCACAGATGTGCTTGTATCGTAAGGATAGTTGTCTACCCTTTGTGTTTGTTTTCAAAAGCATGTGATTTGCAGTTCTTTTCTTTATAACACCCACTTGCGTATGTGATGAGGGCATGTAGGAAAATAAGCAATACAAGGCAAAAACAACAACGGCAACCACAAAACACAGCTTGGGAAAATTTCATGACACAAATCTCTACAGGGATTTGTGAGATAAATCTTCATCTCATGCCTGAACAAAAGTTACTGAAACTTATAAGGAAAACACATTTTACAAAACTTTACAAATGAGCATTAAATAAACAAAACAAATTTACTACCATCTAAAAAGGTGAGATGCAATTAATTATTGAAACAACAACAATAACAATAACAACAACAACAACAACAATAAACAACACAGCTTGGCAGAGATTTCAAGACAGGGATCTCTACAGAACATCTTAATTTTATTTCATGCCAAAATAAAAGTTATTCAAACTTATATGGCAAAAACTTTACAAATGGACATTAAACAAACAAAACAGGTCTACTATCATTTAAAAATTTTGAGTTGCAATTAACTATTGAAACTACCAAACTGCCAGGGAACAGCTACTTATGATGCATTTGAAAAAGGATGCTCTGAGCTCGGTGTGCCATAGCTTATTTTGGGTCCTATTTTTCTAGCAACTTTTTCCCAGTTGCATGGTTAGTGATATGTCTTGTGTTGTACATGTTTATGGAATTCTAGAATATGTTACGTTGAATGCTTAGCATTTATATTATATTTTATGTCCCTAGGATTAGTAGATGGCACAGTCATCAGTCACTTTTATATCCCAGGGACTGGATCAACTGACCAGCCTTAGATGTAATCTATCCCATATTAATCTTAACCCAGAGAAAGCGAGTGTTTAGTGAACATATCTACTTCCCTGGAAACTGACACTTCAACTTCCATTGTTGCTGAGCAGGTTCCAGAAAGGGTTAGGCTTTACTCAGTTGCTGGGAGCAGCTGGTGGTGTCTGACCTTGTCAGTGTTAGTTCAACATTGGGAAGCTAGTGGGTAACTTTGTTACCAAATAGTTGAGCTGACATATGAGGCTGTTCCAGTAGTTAGCTTTGTTTCCACACTGACACACAGAGCGAAGGATAGTTTTCACATGATTAGATGGCTCTCTGGATGGCATTATTTTTGTAGGTACATAAGGAAATTTTGTACCTAACACACACACACACACACACACACACACACACACACACACACACACACACACATTTAATCTGACCCTCACATGTGTTCAATTTGAAAGGAAAGGAGAATATTTCTCAAATAGCAAACATTTGACCAAGTCACTTGCCTTGGACTGTTTCCTAGTGTACATTTTGATTTTAAAGGGAGCTTTTGGGGGTAATCTTTTTCTTTCCAGGTTAACTTGATGTTAAATGGAAAACCTGTCATCTCTGCATTTGCTGGCGATAAAGATGTGACGCGCGAAGCCGCCACTAACGGAGTGCTACTGTACCTGGACAAAGAGGATAAGGTCTACCTAAAGCTGGAGAAAGGTAACTTGCTCGGCGGCTGGCAGTATTCCACATTTTCTGGCTTTCTGGTGTTTCCTCTATAGAACCTGACTTCGTGATGCCCAAGAGTGAGGGCGCCCACCCCTGGGTTATCAGAAGAGCACTCTTGGATTGGCGTCTCTTACTGTTTTGTTCTTGGGTGACTATGGATTCTCTTTGAGAATTCTAGACCTGTCTGGACAAACACAAAGTCTCACAGATCATTTTCGTGTGTGTGCGCCAGTTTCCTTTTATGTGGATCAGGATTCCAAAACTGAAAATCCCTAATGTGCTTACATGTTAACCGTCAGAAGCCGTCTCAAGGTTTGTTCTGTTTAGTTTCCTGCTATTACAGCATTGGTTGCAGATGTGGGGTGTTTTATTTCTTTGGTTTTAAAAGACCGGCTAGTGGATCTGAAAGTTAGAAAACTTGGAAGTTCTGACTTCAGCGGTTATAGTGGAACTGCCAAAGACGTGTGTACACGTGTGGATATATTGATTATTGATTATACTTTTTTTAAAAAAATTACAACTACTTTTGAATTCTTTTGTTTTGTTCTCTTAAGGTAACTGGGGTTGTATTTTAGTGACTGGCATTGTGTTCTCTCTACCCATAAGGTCTTGCCTCAAAATGTCCCTTGACTCAGAACTCACCCACATGACCTGCCTCCGCCTCTCTAAAATGTGTGCTCCATAGTTGTATTTTAATTATATATGTGAAAGAGTCATATTTTCCAAATTATATTTTCTAATAGGAAAAACAGATCATAATCTGACAAAGAAGGTATTTACCCCAATGCTAATGCTCAGTCCCAAACCTTGGCAAAATACCTCTCCTTGGTGGGAAATCGTATACTCTATTGCTCAACTTTAATTAATGTGATTGATAATAACTACTTTATTAAACCCATAAGGAATTATTTTCTCCTTCACCATGACCACTTTATTAACTGGAGATAGTATGCCCTTATTTTTAATTGTATCTATTTTTCAAATCTCCTGTTGTGTTTGAAATATCATCTGGTTTTGCCTTAATTCCTTAACCTGTATATATTTATCTGTTCAACTAATATTAAATCCAGATATTCCATAACTAAATTTAGTGCAATATCTTATTTTGTCTTTTGTATAGGTCATATGAATTCATAAAATTATTTATGTCTCTGTTACAGAATAAAGATTATTATATGTTAGTGGAATGGTTGGCTTGGTCTTTTTGGTTCTAAGGATGTGTCTTTTTATTTAGTCTATCCACCCGCCATTATCCCCTCCCTTCCCGCGCCTTTCCCTCTCTCCTTCCTTTCCTTCTTTCTCCCCTTCCTCTCTTCTCCTTGTTTCCCTTTTCCTGGAGAAAAAAAAAACCTTCCTGAGCTTTTAGGTAATGTCCTTTGAGTAAGTATAGGAAATCTTTACTCTATTTAATCTGTCCAAATCCAGGAGTTGCAAGCTTGCCAAAAGGGAATCAATGAATTTAGCAAACTCTCCCTTCACAAGGACTTGCTAGGAAAATGAAGTTAAAATGATCTCTTGAAATAACACAAGGTTGTTCTGTGTATGAGTGACTGGTGGTCAATATCCACGCTGGTATCTCCAACCAGAGGATGTCGGCAAAGGCTCTGCCTGCTCCCGGCACTTCTCTTTGAAAGGAGAGACAGTATTTCTATGAGTAGGTGGTGGTGGTGGTGGTGGTGGTGGTGGTGGTGGTGGTGGTGGCGGTAGTTCTATTTCCAGGTTTGTGGCCCTCTTGGGGTAAGGGTCCTTTTGTAGCTGGAGCCACAAGGAACATGTTATAAAAGAGCCTCTCAGGCACACCTTCCAGAGAGTCTGTGATTGCTCGCCTTGACAGAGTATATTCAGGCAGCTCTAGGAAGACTTCTCTTTCCTAGAAAGAACTCCCTGAAGATCCTGGCAACAGACCTTGATACAGGCTGTCCTCTGCTGGCTTTCAGTTAATAAACCTGATTTATAATATGGAATACTGTCCCCCCCCCCCCAGTATTGCATACAGAGACAGCAAGGGTGGCTTTCTTTCCTAGGGCACTGGGACACTCTAACCATGAACCAACTCTGCCTAGTGGCTACTTCCACTCCTCTATGCAAACCAAGTCTGCATTTGGACACTGCAGCAGGAAAGTCATAAGGGAATAAATCTGTTAGTCATGATGACCAATGGACACCCATGGCAGGACGGTGAGAGTTAGGCTCTTATCAAAATAGGTCAGTGTAGCAATTAGACAAGTGGACTTGTAGCCATCTTGGTGGGTGCCCCCTTTACCTTTCTTGATTCTTCTGAACATACAAATGCATTGGTGAAGTGCTGAGCTTTGAGTCCTAATTTATGCATCTAACTAAGTCTAACACGTGCAGCTTGGGATGCAGAATCCATCATGTGTTTGGGGAAAACTCGAGACTGTGGCCACAGGTACAGAGGTCTGTGATGCCGTAGCTCAGGTGAAGAGATCAGGTCAGGATGAGAGCCATGGAGGCTCATAACTAGGTTCTAGGAAGTTTAGAGCTATCACAGACACATTGTTCAGGGGGAAAATGACTTGCGAGAACACAAGCAGGAGGAGGGATGATTTAGTCACAAAAGCATGGAGGAGGCTGGGTAGATACAGGATGTAGTCCTGAGAATTTCCTTCGCTATCTCTGGGACTCTGGCAGCTTCTTTTGTTTCTCTGAGCTTTAGTTACTTTAGTTGCAAAGGAGTAGTTGACTGCAGTTGGCCACAAAGTTTCAGTCAGACACACAGGAAGTGCTTAGGGCCCAGTGCGAGCTGGAATATCGAGGCTGATCACTGACTTTTGTGATACTCACTATTTAAGGCCCCCAAATGGGCAGAACACCAAGAAAACCTGTGGAGGGTATAAGACGGGCATTAGGAAGGAGTGGGGAGGCTGTAAGGACGGGCACAAGGAAGAGGGAACGCGGAGCTGGGATGGGCCAGGATGAAGGACAGAAGTGGTCTGGCAAATACTCTCACAGATGGCATTAGGTCTCTCTGCATATGCTGTAACTCAACAAATTGTTTTCGGAAATTGGTGTGTGCAACAAATGCAAGCTCATCGAGCCCCGAGTTTCCCTCAGCCCCTCATCATGCTGCAATGTCTGTAGCTATTGTCTGCAGCCATCAGTTTCCTCCTGAAAGAAACTCATGCAAACCAAGCTGAAGGGAAGAGCTGTGCGGGAAATCTGCCTGATTCCATGTGCTTTGGGGGAGCTGCCCGTGGTCCAGGGCAGACTTCACCCATCTAATTAAATTAAAAATTGTTTAAAAATTACTATTACTGAGTTAAGTTTGCTGACCTCTTTCTTTTGATTTTTAGTTAATCTCTTTTTGTTTAGTCTCTAACCTCTATTTTTTAAGCAAATTATTGCTTTAAATTGTGTGCACACGTTATTCCTGTGTGTAAACCTGTGTGTACATGTTTGTCATGTGTGTATACTTGTATGTACGTGTGTGTGTGTGTGTGTGTGTGTGTGGAGGCCAGAGGTCCTCACTGAGTCTTTTCTTTGGTTGCTTTGACCTTATTTGAGACAGGGTTTTCCACTGAATTTGGTGCTCACCACTTGGCTACCCTCTCTGTCCATCAAGCCCTAGTGAATTTCCTGGTTCCATCTCCCAGCTCTGGATGCGAGACGCATGCCACCGTACCTCAGTCCTGGGGATCCAGACTCAGATTCTCCTGTTTGTGTGGCATCCACTTTACTGCTGAGCCATATCCCCAGCCCTGGCTTTAATTTCTGAAGCAAACATTGTCAACCAACGTCTCTGAGTTCGCCCTCATAACGGACGGTGGGCTGCAGGGTCCTGAGGTTGTAGCATGATTGACATCTCCCTTTCCCTGCTTTGCTATTTTCCCTAAACACCAACAAAGCTGGATTTATTGCTCGAAGCAGCAGTGGCCTGTGGTGTGGTCCCATCTTGCATTCCCAACGAGGCCCATGGCTTGATTCACCCCCCTGTACTGTATAAACCACCTGTCTCTGGAGCAGCAGTGTCTGCTGGCCTTAACCAGCTCCTACCTGGGTGGATCTGGTGGCTCTAAGTGTTGGAAACAGAGAGATAGGGCCACTGCTCACTATTCTCACACAATTCCTCAGCACGATTTGGTCCCTAGTGACTCTTTGGTAGAGGAGACGATTCAAGAAGTTGGCATTTATTCCCTTACTAATACAGGTCAGCTTTTGGTGTGACTTTCAAGATTAAAATCACACATGTGCACTCAACAGCGCACACACACCCCCACACACCACCTTGCTACCTTCAACCTTTGTGAGAGGCAATGATAGCCTTATGACCTTGCCCCTAAATTCTCTGCCAGCTTTTCAAACCAACATACTAACACAGGTTAACATGCCAACACAGGTAAGAATCACCGGGGGACCTGGCTCAGATGCCATCATTGAGGGAGCAGATCTGGGAGGGGCTTGTGTTCCATGCTGGTAACAGCTGCCCCACTGCACCCTCAGCTACTGCTGCTGATTGGGACCACTGTCATTTTTAATTCAGCCTTGTTACACATAGTAACACCTACAAACTGTACCACCTACAGGCTCTGGGGCTTGTTAGAAACCCTGGTAGGGCCGAGATTCACACCAGACCTACCCAGTTGCAATCTGAATTTTAGCAAAAATTTTTTTAAAAGATTTATTTCTTTTATTTTATGTGTCTGAGTATGTGCACAGATGTCTGGGACCATGTGCACTGCATGGTCAGGACAGGGAGCCAGATCCCCTGGAATTGTAGTGACAGAGTTGGTGCTGAGAACTGAACCTGGATCCTCTAGAAGAGCAATCAGTGCTCTTAACAGCTGACCTCCTCTGTAGCCTCATGTGAGGAGTTCTAGAAATTCTATCTCTAAGGTAGACTGCCAGCCTTAGGGCCACATGGGACATGAGGCAGCCTCAGCTCATGCAGTCCTTGCAGATGCCTGGATGCAGGCATGTGAGTCTACATGTGACTAACCAGGCTGTGGATGCTTCAACCTTTGCTAGCAGTGGTGATCCTTCAGGCCCAGGCTTTGGAGAGGACCAGTCTGGCACCATGTTCTGTGAGTGGGGGGTGCCAGGGAGCCAAACGGAATGGACCAAGCAAGGGAGTGCAGGATGGTTCTGAATAGAGGAAAGATGCTGGACCTGAGACACAGGTGAGTGAGTCAGCCAGCGCATGTGGTACCTCACACGTGGCACCTCACACGTGGCACCTCGCACGTGGCACCTCGCACGTGGCACCTCGCACGTGGCACCTCGCACGTGGCACCTCACACGTGGCACCTCACACGTGGCACCTGGAGATGAAAGAATCTTCCTTTGCAGCAGCATTTGTTCTGAGGCACAGAGGGAATTAGAACTTGCTTCCCCCTGTCAACAAAGGGCTCCCTCTGGGGGTGGCACTGCCTCTGGAGGACTAGAGCCATTTCTTTCCAGCCTATCTCTGGTATGTCTCTGTTTTTGTCATGTTGAAGCTTTGCTGTCAAAGCATAATCAATAACAGACAGAAAATGCGGAGAAATTAGTGTGGTGTGGGTAACTATGTCCACATTCCTGTGTGTTTTCTTTCTTATCTTCATGACAAGTGTTAAAAAATAAATGGCTTGACTGACCTGTCTGCCCAGGGAGTCATTTCATGGTTTTCTCTCATAGCATTCTAGAGAAAAGAAAATGAAATCTGAGAAGCGGTGGTTGGGCCTGCCTTGAGGAGGGGGCTACAGGGAGGGCCATTACCCAGCAGCTGACAGACAAGGTATGCTGTGTGTGGGAATTACTGCCCCGCCACAGTGGGTTTGCAGGCCAGAAACTATCTCCAGGCTCCAAATTACACAACACCCCTGTTCTCTCTCTCTCTCTCTCTCTCTCTCTCTCTCTCTCTCTCTCTCTCTCTCTCTCTCTCGGAGCAGGGGGAGGAAGGTGGAGTTGTACATGTTGTAGGTGTGTGTGGATGCATGTGCCACTGTGAGGAGATAGTTGGTAATGTATGCGTGTGAGGCAGATATGGTGGGTGCACATGCATGTACATGTATTTGCATGTGGTGACCAGAGGTGGATTTCAGATGTCAGTCCTCAGGAGCTGTCCACGTTTTTTTTTCTTTTTCTTTTCTTTCTTTCTTTCTTTCTTTTTTTTTTTTAAGATGGGGTCTCTCTACACAGCTCTGTCTGTCCCAGAACTCACTATGTAGAGGCGGCAGGGCTCCAAAGAGGAGGCAGGGCTCCAACTTCCTCTGCCTCCGGAGTACTGGTATTAAAGGCAGGTGCCACCATACCCAGCAAAAGGTGTAGTCCAAGATAGCCTCAAATGTGTGATATCCTGCTTCTACCTCCTTCAGCAAATCCTGTTGCCACATGTCATCACAATCAGCTGCTTGACTTTTGAGATGGAGTCACTGGGATCTGGGATCGCCCAGTCAGACAACTGGGCGGCCAGTTGGTTCCTATCTCTCTGCGGGGTTGTGTTATAAGTGTGGCTACCAGGCTCAGCCTTTAAAGGTCAGTTCTGTGGGTCAGTCTCAGGCCCTGTGGTTTCATGGCAAGCCTAGTGCTTAGTTGACTGAGCCATTTCTTCAGCCTCTGAAGGAACATGGTGTGTGCTTTATGCTGTGCAGGCCCTGCCTCACAGACCATGATCCTGGTTCCCTACCACAATGCTCACTCAGCCCAAGAGATGGGGCTCTCAGGGTGGGGCTGGGGGCTTTCTGTGTCCCTCCGTGTCTGTGAGGAGTGGGAGGCTATTTCCTTCTAAGATCCTTTCCTTTGCTGTCTTAAAATGCCTAAACAGTCACACGTGTTCCTTTTCAACTATCTCTGCTTTCACTGTTAGCATTTTTAATACCACAGTCAAGCACTGTCATGATTTTGCCCCTCGCAAGAAAACAAATGGAGGAAATGTGAGCAAAGGAAGAGATGGAAATAGCAGCATTCAGAGAGAAAAATTAATCCGGCAAAAAAATATATAAGCAGAAAAAGAGCCATTAAATCTCTGCCAGTATGCGACTTGACAATTCAGCGGGAAAGAGTTAGACTGATGTTTTTGACGTAGATACATTGTTGTTATTCTATTGTGAGAGCTAAGGGACCTTATTCTTTAGATTCAGTGTTGTTTCTCCTCTTCTATTCCAGGAGAAGTGAGGTCAGTTCTCTGCAGGTGGGGGGATAATGCCAACGCAGCTAGGACTCGGCTCCTGTTGGTTAGGGGTGACTTCTGAACCAAGGCTGTATCAGAAGGAACTCTACATTTCCTTCTGTCCCTCCTGTTCTTGGGCTGGGATAATTAGAAGAAATAATACTGCTGGGAGACAGTCTGGTAACTGCTCTCTGGGGAGAGGATTGCTCTGTATTTCAGCCATCCAAGGGGGCTTTTGTCTGAGCTCCACAGGAAGCCACTTTCTGCTCTCTCCCTGGCCTGAGAGTCAGTCTCCAGCTAAGGCTTCCAGGGGCTGTAGAACTTCAGATTAACACCAGAAGCACCACCCCACCCCAGGCTTGTGTCAGGGGCCAGAGGACTTTCTTGTTTTTCCTTCTTGGAAGATGGTAAGACAATATTTTATAAGCACTCATAAAGGGACCGTGGAGTCCACAAGAACCGTTAAAAGTCCTTGTTGTACAGATTCCTCGTTTTCTGAATTGTTAAAAAATAAGAGAAAGAGTCCCAGATCCTCCTTTACAAAGCTTGTTGGCACGATGCCATGAAGCTGAGACAGAAGTAAAGCCACAAGGTCGTCCATGAGGCTTCAAGAGTTCAAGGCCATTATCTGTTAGGAAGGAAGGAACGCCCGGAGCCGTCTCTCTCGGGGCTTGGGATGCCCAGTTTTCTTTCTTTTAATTTTTCCCTATCTATGCAGGTTTTAAAAGAAATTCTATGCTAATGCTCTGGACTATCCAGTCACTGGTGAGACTGGCCAATAAAATAAATGAAATGAAATGATTCCTATCGTCATTCTGCTAACTTATAGATCCGTGCCTTGTCCAGTCTGGGCTATCTAGTCACCAGTGTGACTGTCAAATAAACAAACAAATAAATAAATAAATAAATAAATAAATAAATAAATGGGACGATTCTGCTATCTTACAGATCCTTGCCTTGTCCAGTCACCATTAGAGGGCAGCAGCAAGCACACGGGAGCGGGAACAGACACCCACAGTGGAGGAAGTCTAAATGTGAGGTCTCCATCAGGTCCCTCTCCTCCGAGCTCAGGGAATCCTGAGGTACTGGGTGGAAAGATTATTGGGGTCAGAGGGGATGGAACACATCAGGAAAACTGAGTCAAGTAAGCAGGGCTCGCATGAGCTCACAGAGACTGCAGCTGCAAGCATGGAACCTGTGTGGATCCACTCCAGCTTCTCTCTCTCTCTCTCTCTCTCTCTCTCTCTCTCTCTCTCTCTCTCTCTCTCTTATGGCTATCAGCTTGGTTTTTTTGTGGGACTCCTGTAAGGGTAGGAGTGGGTGTATCTCTGATTCTTTTGCCTGCTCCGGAGACTCTTTTCCTTCTATTGGGTTGCCTCATTCAGCCTTAATATGAGGTTTGTGCCTTGTCTTATTGCACCATGTGTGGTGGTTTTAATAGATATGTCTCCCATATAAACACATAGAGACTTGTGTGTTTGATGCTTGGTCCATAGGGAGTGGCACTATTAGGAGGTGTGGTCTTGTTGGAGTGGGTGTGGCCTTTTTGGAGGAAGTGTGGCACTGTGGAGGATGGCTTTGAGGTCTCCTATGCTCAAGCTATGCCCAGTGTAGCAGACAGTCTCTTGATGCCTGTGGATCAAGATGTAGAACGCTCAGCTTCTTCCCTAGTACCATGTCTGTCTGCATGCTACTATGCTTTTTGCCATGATGTTAATGAACTAAACCTGTGAAACTGAAAGCTAGCCCTAAGTAAATGTTTTCCTTTGTAAGATTTGCCATGGCCATGGTGTCTTTCCACAGCAGTAAGGCTCTAAGACAGAAGTTGATAGTAGGGCCTGGAGTATTGCTGTGATAAGCATGACCATGCCTTTGTTTGGAGGAATGTGGATTTGGGGACTTTGGTTTAGGAACGTGGAATGCTTTAAGCACTGCCTGCTTGTCCATACTACTAGAAGCACAGAAGACAGGGGCGCCGCAGATGGTTTGTACTGTGGACACCTGGCTCAAGAGGTTTCAGAAGAGAAAAATTTTAGTATGTTGCCTAGAGATCATTCTTGTGATATTTTGGTGAAGAATGTGGCTGACTTTTGCTCTTCTCCAAAGAGTCTGTCTGAGGTTAAAGTGAAGAGATTTAGGTTAGTAGCATTTGAAAAGAAAATCTCAAAACAGCCTGTTATAGACTCTGTCATGTGGCTACTAGTGTCCACCCTCACGTGTCCACCCTCACGTGTCCACCCTCACGTGTCCACCCTCACGTGTCCACCCTCACGTGTCCACCCTCACGTGTCCACCCTCACGTGTCCACCCTCACGAAGAACAATTTGGTGAAAAAGACCAAGCTGAGCAAGGAAAAACACAAAATGTATGATTCAAGGAGAAAAGGCGGTGCTATGCTGGGCTGTGGTGGTGCACGCCTGTAATCCCAGCACTTGGGAGGCAGAGGCAGGTGGATTTCTGAGTTTGAGGCCAGCCTGGTCTACAGAGTGAGTTCCAGGACAGCCAGGGCTACACAGAGAAACTCTTGTCTCGAAAACCAACCAACCAACCAACCAACCAACCAACCAAACAAACAAACAAACAAAACCAGAAACTGTAAACCAGACCTAGTCAAATGTTTTCTTTTGTAAGAGTTTCCATGGTCATGGTGACCCTTCATGGTCATAAAACTCTATCTAAGACACCTTGTTTTGTCATGTTTGGTTGTTGTATTTTGGAGGCCTGCTCTTTGCTGAAGGGAAATGGAGGAGGAATGGGTATTGAGGAGAGGGGAAGAAGGGGGACTTGGGAAGAGTAGAGAGGGGGTGAAACAAAATATTCTGAAAGAGAAATTATTTCTTTACTCATTTAGTATTTGCCTCTGTGTGTATACGTGCACATGTTCATTCATGTATACATGTGTGTGTGCATGTGAAAACCAGAGGTCCATGTGGGGTGCCTTCCTCAGGCACTCTCCATCCTAGTTTGTGGAGACAGGTTTCTCACTGAACTCAGAACTAAGAGATTTGGCGAGGCAGACTGGCACGGGAGCTCTGGGGATTCCTGTCTCCATCTCCCTAGCATCGAGACCACGGGCATGCTTTGCCACCCTGGACTTTTTACATTGGTTCAGGGAACAGAATGCAGATTTTCATGCTTATAAGGCAAGCGATTGGCCAAATGAGTTATCACCTTGGCCTCCACCATTTTTTTTAACTGAAGACACCAGGTTAGCTAAGCTTATTTTATATACTATATATAGTTATTAATATTATATTATTAATTATAATAAATGTAACATTGTATAATTCTAATGTAAAATATGTTATTACATGTTATGTATTTATGTTAGTATAAATATATTGATTTAGTTTATATGATTTATGACATTATTAGCATATATTTACACACTAACTGTGGGTCTACTGTATACTCCACATGCCTACCGCATACCCCATACTCTGAACCTGGCCTCTCATCTTTGCTTCACATCACTCCCCTCTTGGCACACACAGTTTGTGGGCGTGGGAACTTTGCCACGTGAGCGCAGAACCCGGGTTAGCATGGGCTGAGCTCATGTTCTGAAACAGACGCCTGCTACCAGCCTTCCCTTCACGGTTTTACCACGTGTTCTCTTAGGGCCAGGCTTTGTGCAAGGCTGAGGCGTGGCACGGGGTCTCCTGGAACAGAGGTGGGAGCCGGAGCCGAGAGCTTCAGAGAGGATGCTCTTTATGGCGTGTCACTGTTGGATTTCTAAAGAGTGTCTTTGGCTCTAGGGATGGAGCATGTCAGACTTTTGACTTGGCGTGCGTTAGGTCCTTCACAGCCCACTTGAACCCCTGCGGAGAGCAGGTCTCTGGTGGATTCTAGCGCGCGGGAGACCCTTGTTGGAAGCTGTAATGGGGCAGGGGTTTTCCCTTGTCAATCCCTCCATTCCTCTGACCCAGCTCGCAGCCTCCTTTAATGCTCAGGCGAAGTATGAACCCGTACATTTAGGTTTGTAAGGAAAACAATTCCTTAAGAACCTTGTAGGGCTTCACTTTTACCTCTGAGACTCCCATGCCCGCACCGTAGTCAGATTGGAAGGTCAAAGTTTTCTTCTCATCTATTTTTACTTCCAGCCTCTCATCCCATGAGTTATTTTCCAATAGGAACTGTGGCTATATAGGAGCACCATCTAGGTGGACTGTGACAGAGATAGAGATGGCTGGGAAACTTCCAAGCCATTTTCTTCAAGGAGAAAGAAGAGATGAGTCAGGAGTTGAGCTTCCAATGGGAAGGTGAAGGAGAGGGGGACCATGCTTACTTCATGGAGCTAGTGTTCCCATGGTGTGACCAGCCCACCGAGTTAGCATGCTGATATGACCGTGAGCCTGTCGCCCCAACTTCCAGACCCAGCTCTAAAGTTCAGGATTGACCCTCGGGATCCCCATACTTCCTCCATCCAGAATCCGGTGTGGACAGAGATGGGGATACCTTTGTCCCAGCAGGTGTGGTTTGGGTCCGACTGTTCTCCTAATCCCAAGGAGGCATGTGGAGTCTGGAGCAACCTGACTCACGATGAGTCACGGAGACCTAGCTTCCTTCTGTCCTTCCACCAGGGATGCTACTTAGCGGTGAGGGTGGGAGGGGCTTCCGGGACCTGATCCTAGGTGCTCCCTAGGAATCGGACAGCCCAGTGACCATGAAGGCTGTTGGAAAGCTACCAGGACCGAGAGTCCTCCAGTCAACCCCTAAGTGACCTTGGGCAGGTAAATGGTGCTGCTATTTTCTTCCCTGCTTCCCCCAGAGGATTTTAGACTCTAATTATCTTTAAACTTCACTTCACCTAAGACCTCATCAGATGTTCAGTACAAACGTTACATTGTTTCTGCACATGCCCCCTGCCCCCGCCGCCATTTCTGAATCCGTAATTCTAGAGCAGGAGCTGAACAAGCTGCAAGTTCTTTCAGAACCACAGGGATTGTTATTTCTTTAGAGTCTCATTTGTGTAGGCAAGGCTAGCCTCTAAATCGTGAGCCTTCCACATATGAGCGCTGGGGCTCTAGCTGTCAACAAAGGGGCAAGGCAAAGCTAAGATCACTTGCTGCTAGACTACCCTGTGACAATAAACCATTAAATAAAAATACATACTGGGCTCTGCAGGCCACAGAGGCTACCCTGATATGAGGGTTGCTTTTAATATGGTAACGAAGAATGACTGTGTCTTTATTGACTATCATTTTCTCTTTTAAATACTTCCAATAAAATCATTTTTAAAATAACTAATTGTTCATCTATGTTTGCATACATGTACATGTGTGTATGTATGTATGTGTGAATGCATGCATGCATGCATGTGTATATGTGCATATGAGTACATGTATGCATTTGCATGTGTATATGAGTGCATGTATGTATGTGTGCATGTATGTGTGAATACATGCGTGTGTATGTATAAATATGTGTGCATGCATGCATGTGTGTATGTATGTGTGTTTGCATGCATATGTGTATGTGTGTATGCATATTTGTATGTGTATGCATGTTTGTATGTGTATGCATGTATGTGTGTATGAGTACATGTATACATGTATATATGCATGTTTGTATGTGTATGCATGTATGTGTGTATGTGTGTGAGTCCATGTATATATGTGTATATGTGTATGAGTGCATGTGTGTGTCATATATATATACATATATATACATATATATTTATATATATGTTCACACATGCATGTGTGTATGTGTGTATGCATGTACAGCATGTGACCATAAGGAAACATGCATAAGTAGGTTCTCTCCTTCTTCCACTGTAGGTCTTGGGAACTGAACTCATATCATCAGGCTTGGGGGCAAGTTCCTTTACCTGTTCAGCCATCTTGCCTGCTTTTCCTATTGCTTTCTTTTTTTTTAAATTTATTTATTTATTATATGTAAGTACACTAAAGCTGTCCTCAGCCACCCCAGAAGAGGGCATCGGATCCTGTTACAGATGGCTGTGGAGCCACCATGTGGTTGCTGGAATTTGAACTCAGGACCTTTGGAAGAGCAGTCAGTGCTCTTAACCACTGAGCCATCTCTCCAGTCCCTTCCTATTGCTTTCTTAATGAAACCATGAAGTCTGAGACAGATGGGAGAAAGTCAAAGTGAAAGGCGGCTCTCGGTATTACAAACTGAACACATCACACCAGTTTGGCCTGTTTCTAGTGGGCCTATTTATTCTTCCTTACATTTCCTGAGCAATCAAATTATCACCTGTTCACTTAGAACAAGTCGTGCTGTGTGTGACGGGCAGACTCCAGAAGGACTGGGCTCCCTTCTTCACTCTGTGCACAGGGGTCTGTGACTCCTTGGGTTCAACGCTCTGGGCTTCATTCAGTCTCAGATAAGGCCCTGACTGTGGTTAGGAGCGTAGGTCACTGGCAGTGTCCTTGCCAACCTAGCAGGTTCAAGACTTGGGCTCAGAGCAACACAGAGTATGGAAATGAAGTTGAATTTAATGCATCTTTTCATCTACAATCCATTAAAACCACATCTGTGCTGAGTTTCAGATATGACTCGTGGACAGCTTGCGGTTGTGTAGTCAACAAAACTCACTCGGTGGGTGCTGCCGGAGTCACTGGCAGGAGGGAGGACCCACGGGGTGGTGCATATAAGGAGACTCAAATAAACTTCTCCCTTCTCTCCCCGCCCACTCCATGACTGGCAGGACAAGGCAGGAGGAGGCTTGCTAAGAGGCCCCGGCCCTCAGTTCTGGAGCACAGAGTGATGGAAGGCCCTGTGAGGAGGTGACTATGCCCTTAGGGACAGCATAATCGCCTCCTATTGCTTCAAGGAAGCCAAGGGAGTCAGCCGGCCTTCCAGTGACTGTTGCTGACAACATACTCAGCAGCCTGCTAATTCTTAGCCTCTGCCCTGGCTTCCTCCAGGGATCCTGAAGATGCCTTTGTGCAGGAGGCCAAAGAAGACCTAGAACCCCCGGGAATGCAGAGTCACGCTCTGTTCTGTGCTTCGACTCCCTCTTCATCCTTATCTTACTGCCTGTGTGAGGCTCTGTGTGTTCTGCAAACCTTGAAAACAAATGTTGGGTTCCCCTTGCCAGAGGAACACCCAAGCACAAGTGAACCTGGGCACTTGGGAGAAAATGACAAAGATTCTAGACTTATGCCCCCACTCAGAGACATTTATTATTGATGCCATAGATTTGTGCACATGTGGGTGCGTTTGTGTGCACTTGTGTGCATGAGAGTGTTTTAAGGCATCTGTGTATGCCACTGTGTTTCCCTTTAAAGAACAAAAGTGAGCTCACACCACTTAGTAACTACCTTTTCACATTAACCTACCATCAATAGATTTCTTTATGTTATTTTGGAGCATTAAAAAAATCTACCACCGAATCATGGATTTGCTCATGAACCCTCTGAAGAATGATGATTCCCAAATACTTACACATGCATTCCTAACAAATAAGGACATCTACAGTGCTCCTCTGGACCATCCAGGTCAGGAAATTGATACACATTGTAGCTAGCTGGTCATCGCTACTTTGTAGGTTCTTCTTTTCCCCACTGTATCCCCCAGTTTCAACTCTAGATAGGAGAGAAGGAAAGGTAGAGTGGGAGGGAGGGAGGGAGGGAGGAGAGAGAGAGCGAGGGAGCTCTGAATCTAATTCCTTTCTTCTTATTTCTTCTTTGTTGCTGGTATTTTGCTACTTTGTGGCTTCTTTGTCCCACCCTTTATCCCCCTGGTTTTGCCTCCTCTATCACTAGATAGGAGAGTAAGAAGGAGAAATAGAGAGACACCTGAATCTAATTTCTTTCTACTTGCTTCTTTTTTGAGCATGATTACTAATAAAACACAACCAGCTCCACGAAGGACCACCAGTCACCAAACCCCCTTTCTGAGTCCTAGCATTTACATATGCTCCGAAATGTTCCCAGAATTCCAAAACATCACACGATCGATCACAGAAACTATCTGCAGATGACAAAAGTACACCTTTGCTAGAGCATGAAGCCAGCCACAGTCAGCTGCTGTGGGCAGTCTGGAGCAGCCCCATATCCTCATACCTGGGATTAAAACGAAAACATATTCTTATAGTATTTCTGTGTTTTAAAAGAAACCAAAATTCCAGGATTCTCATTACACAAGCTCACTGGTTCCCAAACTCCTCTGGGTTCCAAGAGTTACCTCAGCAGTGTCTCCCGTAGCAGAAAGTTGTGTATCAGAATCACCGTTTTTACTCTGACATCATGGGACTCAGATGTTTCCTCAGTCCCCAGCCACTTCCAATGACCTTGACTCTTTCTGTGGGTGTGTGGTCATTTGTGAAGACATGTAGGACCAGCACATGTGAGTCTCAGAGTGCCAGGAGTTGTCTTAGGGTTTCTAGTCCTGCACAAACATGACCAAGAAGTAAGTTGGGGGGGAAAGGGTTTATTCAGCTTACACTTCCACATTGTTGTTCATCACCAAAGGAAGTCAGAAAGCAGGAGCTGAGGCAGAAGCTAAGGAGGGATGTTCCTTACTGGCTTGCTTCCCCTGGCTTGCTCAGCCTGCTTTCTTATAGAACCCAGGACTACCAGCCCAGGGATGGCACCACCCACAATGGGCCCTCCCTTATTGATCACTAAGTGATAAAATGCCTTACAGCTGGATCTCATGAAGGCATTTCCTCACCTGAAACTCCTTTCTCTGTGATAACTCCAGCTTGTGTCAAGTAGACACAAAACCAGCCAGCACAGGAATCTTCCTCAATCCCTCCATTGAATCTTTTGAGGTAGGATCCCTCGCTGAACGTAGCTCACTTATTCATCTAGGGATCCGCTGCTCTGTCCTTATTGCTAGTGTACATTGCAAGCGTAGAACCTGGTTTCATGGATGTGCTGAGGATCTGAACTTAGGTCCCATGCTGCGTAGCTACCACCTTACCAACTGAGCATCCCCCAGCCCTGGCTCTGGCTTCTCCAAGGACAACAGGCCAGGTGCTTAGTTCATCCCGTGCCCCTCACTTTGGGTTTGCTTTGTGACTTTTAATGACTGGATTCCAGCTATGCATCTTTGCCAGGGACTTAATAAAAGTGCTGCTGCTTGCAGCCTTGTGGGTGGCACGATTTAAACTTGTCCTCATTTCCTGTGACACTTGTGGTCGTCTAGGCTTTCCTGCCGCTGTTGGTCACCCCTACCCCCAACCATGGAATTAAGATACTTCTTATGGAAGGTCTGTGAGGCTACCTGAAAGTCTTATGCTCCACCAAACTGTGCAGTCATCTGCCTGTTTATATGTCTGTCTTCTGGTGTCTGAGTTTATTCAGTGGATATAATCCATTGCTACCATTATTTGCTTAAAGTTTCATATTGTTCCAAGATGATTAGAAGAGCCTTTTAGTTCAGGTTCAATGATAAAACACATTTCCATCCGTGAGCACACTCTGAGCAGGGAAAGATGTTCCTTCGCTTTTGTTTTTATTAATCATTTCATTCATTAACATCTCAAATAATATCCCATTTCCCTGTTACTCCTCTACCAACCCCCCATCCTGTGATATCCCCGTTACCCCTCCACCCCCATTCCACATCCACCCTCCCCCTCACCTTTGCCTATATGAAGGTGATCCCCCACAGACGCTCCATGCCCAGCTTGTATATTCCCTCTTTTTAAGCACAGGAAATGGCCATTTCTCCAAGGCAACAGCCCCCTTTTGTGATCAGCTATCACAAGCTGAGACCTGGGAGATAGGTACGCTCCTTGCTCCCGCCATGGGTGCCTTGAGAGCTCTTCATGCGCAATGGAGGGAGAACAGTAATGTAGCGCACTCACATCCGCCCGTCCATCTCTCCATCCACACTTGATTTATCCTGTCGCTCTCAAGTCCAGTCTGTCTTCACTGTCCTCTTTCCATGTATGCACTCTGATTCCTGGGAATAAAAAAGTGTGCCCCCTTGGTTCTAACTGTAAGTGCTGATGGATGCTCTGTGTTGCCCTTGCCCATCTTTGTCACCTCAGGGGGCTTCTTTTCTTCAGCCACAACGTACTTTTTCATGTTACCAATGTGAGTGTTTTCCTCACCTGCTAGACACAACCCTGGCTTTGGGTTTCTTCCCCTAGGCAAACACTGCTGGGCTTCACCTTCCCAGGGGCTTGTCCAGTCCTAGTGGATTCCTTGGATACAGGTACCAACAATGTAGTGGGCCACTGCACACATATACACACATATATAGACATATATGTTGCACGCTTATACACACGCATATACACATGCGCACTCGCATGCACACACATACACACCCCACAGCCTCACCTCCAACCCTATACCCTGCCTTGTGCATGTGCTTCATATAGCTTCATTATCCGACTTGTCTGGACACGTGCTTTTCCTGGTGTGTAGCACCTTTAAACATGGCCTCCATCAGCAGGCTGCTTCCGTTCCCTCATCAACCCAAGCCTTGTCACAGTAAGGGTTATGTTCATTAGGAATCTCTGGAGGAACAGAACCAACACAAGATGGGCCTCTGAGAGGACTTAGTCTAGATCAGCAACTCTCAACCTGTGGGCCACAACACCTTTGTGGGCCACATATCAGGGATCCTGCATCTCAGATGTTTACATTATGATTCATAACACAGGCAAATTGCACTTATGAAGGAGCAAAGCGATAATTTTATGGCTGGGGCCCACCACAACACGAGGAACTGTATTAAAGGGTCACAACGTTAGGGAGGCTGAGAACCAAGGTTCTAGATCTTGGAAGCTGAAAAGTCCAATGATAATCCTTCTTTGAAATGGAGCCTGGGAAACCACTGGGTAGGTAGAAAGAAGGTGGCAAGATACGGAGCAGATGGGGCAAGAGTCCCACTTGAGTCTTCAGGCACAGGTGACAGAACATGGAGGGAGGGCATCGGGACACAGAGGAAGGGCAGGAGAGAGGGCAGTGGCACATGGATGGAGGGTAGCGGGACACAGAGGGAGGGCAGCGGGACACAGGGCAGCAGAAGATAAGCATTCTACTTAGCAGCCAGGACAGAGTGAATCCACTCTTTCTCTGTTCTCTCTCCCTGATCACGACCTCCGGGGCTTGCACGCTGCCTGGGAGGGGCGATCTGCTTGACTTAGCTCACCCGTCCGTCCAGTGACTCATCTCTTCCACAACCACCTAGAGGTGCTAATGTCAAGCTAGAGAGCTGGGGACCCAGTGTCCTTCTCAAGTTTATTCAGACTACAAAGCACCACAGGGGTCAACCAACAACGTCTGTCTGAAGAGAGGGATTCTGAAGCTGCTAGTCCTGCGAACACATTCCTGTTCTTGTCTCCCGGCAGCCTTCCAGAGTGAGGCAGCACATTTAGCATCTGTGGTAGCATTTAGCATCTTGAGGAAATCATTCATGCCGTCCACTAATCCATCAGCCTCTCTCCCTTCCGGGCACACAGGAAGGACACGTGACAAGAACACGGGTACATAGCACGCCAGTAAAACAGGGAAGGAAGAGATTGATCTGTGCCTGTTTCTGGAAGA
This sequence comes from Apodemus sylvaticus, assembly GCF_947179515.1. NCBI lineage: Eukaryota > Metazoa > Chordata > Mammalia > Rodentia > Muridae > Apodemus > Apodemus sylvaticus. Next base: position 157,669,089 of record NC_067476.1, on the reverse strand, counting down.
GGAACAATTTACTGTGTCCCACCCCTTTTCTCTGGAGACTGTGGGGAACACACACTGAGATTGTGACTGCTAATAAATATGTCCCAATGCTGACTTGTGTTGGCTGTCCATTGTGAGCCAAAAATAAGCACTTGATGCATTCAGCTTAGAGACCCCTATTTTGTTTCCGCTGCTTCTGGTATGTGTCCATGTCTGAACTCATCCAGGTGACACAACTTCAAATGAATGTGACATATGACTTCAGAGTAGCCCTTCGTTTTGGCCCAAGAGAAATACCTCGCAGATGAGCGGAGTTAGCTCATCTGTGGCCTTTCTAGGAGAAAGGAGCAAAAGACCAAGCATGGTCTGGTTATTAATTTTCTTCAGACACAGAAGGAATTCACCCGCATGGCGCTGTGACATCCCAGACGATACATATACTAAGAGCTGTGTTCCACACAGCTGGTGACAGGCTCTGTGAACTTGCCAAGCCTCAGCCACTTCTTTATATCTCTGTGATTACCAAAGCGAGGAGAGGAAGGACTATCAGTTCATTAAAGTCCTCCTTTGAAGGGGTGACCTGTGTCTCTTCAACAGGGTTGTCTCCTTGTGTCTTGGTGGTTAATGCCACCGGAATTCCCTGTTGATATGACCTGGACAAGGACAAAGGTCTCACCTCCAGACATTACCTTACCAGATCAGTTCTTTTGGGTAGACAGATTAACATACTTTACCTGCGTGGTCTTGGCTCAAGGTCTTTTTCTAGGCTTCAGTCAAGTTATCAGCCAAAGCATGGTTTTGCCTGAAGTCCGTGCCTGAAGAATCAATTTTCAAACCTGGGTGGTCAATGTCAGAATTCATCTCCTGGACATACACCTGTGAACTGGAAGTCTCAGTTCTTCCTGAGTGGTTGACTCTGGTTGGCTCCAGTCATATGGGACGCCACCACAGCAGATTGTGCCAGCCAAAGAGGTGGTGGAATTCCCAGCAAGTAAAGTGCTAGGTGAGCATTATTATTATTTTCTATTCTATTCCAGTGATTAGAAGCGAGTTACTTGGTCCAGCTGTGACTAGGTGGATGCTAACACACAGAGAAGGTAAAGAGCTGGGAATCACCAGGGGAGGAGGATTTATAGGGGGAAATTCACTGGTGAGTAACATAAACTAAGAAAGACAACAATGTTAGGCAAATATAAACCCAAGGCAAATGGTCACAAGAGAAAATTCTCATGGATCTAAGGATGATAGCAACTGTACTAAAAAAATAAAAAGTACCCAGAGTTACTTAGTACTACGACTGAGTCATTAGGGATGATGAAAGATGCCCTAGACATTAGAAGGATGAGTTTAGATAAACTACATGTTACAACTAATGGGATTTCACTGACCAGGACCCTCACTCAGGGACAGAGATCAGAAGGAGTGGTTTCATTAAGTCCCTGGCATGGAAGAGATTGGATTTGGAGGTTGTGAAGGACCCACGAATTGCTAGTAGGTCTTGCTGATGCAAGTCTGCCTTTTCTCTTCTCTCTTCTCTTCTCTTCTCTTCTCTCCTCTCCTCTCCTCTCCTCTCCTCTCCTCTCCTCTCCTCTCCTCTTCTCTTCTCTTCTCTTCTCTTCTCTTCTCCTCTCCTTTTCTTTCTTTCTTTCTTTCTTTCTTTCTTTCTTTCTTTCTTTCTTTCTTTCTTTCTTTCTTTCTTTCTTTCTTTCTTTCTTTCTCTTTCTCTCTCTCTCTTTCTTCCTTCCTTCTTTCATCCCTCCCTCCCTCCCTCCCTCCTTCCTTCCTTCCTTCCTTCCTTCCTTCCTTCCTTCCTTCCTTCCTTCCTTCCTTTGAGACAGGTATCACATTCAAGTTCAGGTTGGCCTGTAACTCACTATCTAGCCTGCACAGCCTGAAATCTGTGACAACTTTCCTGCCTCCATCGTCTGTCTCCTGAGCATCAGGATTCCGGGTATAAGCCACCACGCCCAGCGGTCTTCTCGTTCAGATGGAAGCTAAATTGCAAGTGTGAGTGGCCTAACTGCCCAGTGTCACAAAGAAGAGGGAAGGAGATGCTATCAAATGCCGGAAAGGCCAGGTATCTGAGGACTTGGGGGAAGGACAACCCCCCACCCGGAGAAGATTCACTTTGCCCCATAAGGCTCCACTTGACAAAGTCACCAGGAAGGTGATGGGTCACTAACTTCCATTGTGGAAATGGAATCTTCCAGTGGAGCTAAGAAACGGGGATGTGGAGGGAAGATTGTAGGTGGGTGACATCTACCAGGAAGGAGACAATGGGAAGTGGGGCATTGTCGCTGTGGTTATCTAGCCTTTCACTGGTTTATCACCTAGGAGAGGAGCTCAGAGCAGAGACAAACAAGGCCAGAGCACAGGGAGGCAGGAGGCATCCAACGAGATAAAGGAAGTATCTTCAGACTCTGATAATCCAGGATCCAGGACAAGAATTGGCAGAAATGCTATTAAGGAGTTGTGCAAATGTGTGTGTACACTTGCACGCACACATTTGGAAGTACATGTGTTTGTGTACATGAGAGCATGCCTGTTGGGCAACTAGGGAAACCATTTGGTTAATTTGCTGCCCCACCCCCCATGCAGCCCATTGAAATTCTAGTGCAGGGTTCATGGCTGGGTCATCTGTAAGGGCTGTGGGGTGTGACTTTGCATCTCCTCCCTCTCTGCCCATCATTAGCAGCACTGTGTCCCAGACAGCAGGTGGCAAGTGAGGTAAGGACAGTCCCTCTGTTTGCTTCTGCAGCCTCCAGTGTTTGCACAGCCCAGCGCTGACTTCTGGCCCCTCCTCCTCTGGAAGATGGAAGTCATACATTTTTAATTGGAGTTTTTCTGCCAAAGAGCAAACTGGCTTGCCGCCCAACTTATGGGTGAAGATGTCGAGAGAAACCCTCACCTTCTGTCCTGCTGGCTGCTAATGAAAACAAACACTCTTCTTCTCCTCCAGCTGCTGTCTCTTGTCTGCAGCAGTCACTCTGTTTAAAGCACCACTAGCTCCTTAACTCATTTTAAGCCAAGGGACCCAGATCTGGCTTAGGATTTTTGTCTTCCTCTGGCTGTGGAACCTCAGATTGTCAAGTTTCTCACTTCTTTATTTTCTACTTCTGGTCTCCTGCAAGTTAAACTGAAAGCAGTATGTGTGTTTGTGTGTGTGTGTATGTGTCTGTGTATGTATGTGTGTGTATTTGTGTGTATGTGTGTATATGTGTGAGTGTCTGTGAATATGTGTGTATATATGTGTGTCTGTGTCTCTGTGTGTCTGCATCTCTGTATGTATGTGTGTATATGTATGTATATGTGTTTGTGTCTGTGTGTATATATGTGTGTGTATGTGTGTGTGTGTGTGTGTGTGTGTATGTTTCCCTCTGTGTGTGGGGGTATGGTCTAGTTCAAAATTCCCAGGGCAGCACCATAGTACAGCAAGGTACTAACTACCAAAAGCCTAAAGACCTGAGTTCAAGTACCAGGTTCCACATGGAAGGAGAAAGGGCAGTCTAAAGAGCCAGACATGGGTACCTGTAACCACAGCACTGTGACAGATGGGGGCTCGCAGGATCACTCCGGCTTGTTGGCCAGCCGCTACGCCAACTCCAGGCTCAGCGAGACACCCTGTCTCAAAGGAATAAGGCAGAGGGTGGAGGAACAGGATGTCCACTGTCCTTCTCTGAGCTCTGTGAGTGTGCACCCCCATATCCACATGTGCACACACCTGAATGCACACGCACAAATTTGGCGTGCATGTATGCCACAGTACACATTTAGAAGGACGGTGGCACAGCTCCACCAGGGTAATATGTCAGCATCATTTAAAGGCATGGCTGATGGTATTTATTTCTAATTCTTTAAGGCCATCTTTAAAAGGAAACAGAGCCTGTATCCTGTGCAGCACCCCCTCAGGGCCGATCTCCCTTTGGCTCTGCTCAGTAATTCAATTGTGATGGGAAGGTTGTGCAGTCACAGCGAAAGAGAGCAGGGAAGACAAAAAATAAATAAAGAAAGCAGAAGAGAGGGAGAGAGCCTACAGCGGCCACCATCTATCTTGTGGAAAATGAAAAGTGCTTACCCGTGCCCAGATAGTAAATCCTGGCTGCTTTATTAAATAAATGTAGTATTTCACTCAAGAAAGGAGACCTTTGGAATGCTTGGAAAAGCTCGCTGGCTTTGAAATGGAATAAAGATTGATTTATGGGGAAGTTCTCCTGCGTGTCTGTTTTTCTTCTCTCTGACACAAAGAATGGTAACCGAGACACAGAATTCATTTTAAAAGACCAAGAGAAAGAGTTGGGTGTTGGAAATTTGGGCGTTTTATTTATCTTCCTTTAAAAAAAGAGAGAGAATTCTGAGAGGTGACTGGACAGGCAGGGGTGCTTACACTACGTGCGATTCACCGCGCGTGGCCGGTGTGTGCCGCAGCCTGGCTTCACGCCGGCCACACAGCTGCTGTTCCAAAAACCCTGGGAGCTCTTTTTCTGTAATTACGGTTCACGGTTTTGACCTGCTTTGTTTTGCATTCTTCCTTTAAAAAAATAAAGGTGACTGCCTTCACTGGACAAGGCCCCGTCAAGGGCAGGTGATGAGAACTTACTTGAGATTGGTTTCATTAAAAACTGAAGTTGGCTAAAAAGCCAGAACATGACACAGCAGGACCCAGGGGCTCATGTGACACAGCAGGACCCAGGGGCTCATGTGACACAGCAGGACCCAGGGGCTCATGTGACACAGCAGGACCCAGGGGCTCACGTGACACAGCAGGACCCAGGACCCCATCTCCTGACTCTCATCAAATATTCTCATCAAAATATTGTTCTTCTCCTCAGGCAGATTCTTTTGGCGATCTCCTTGATTGACTGGGGGATTTCTCTTCTAGGTTTGCAGGTCTCTAGTTTGTAAGACACCGGTTCTCACTTCTCTCAGAAACAGTGCAAGGCTCTTGGAGGGGGGTGGGACACAGACAAATTTGCTTAAATTCCCACCTCTGTGGGATAAACCAGGGAGTCTAACCAACTCTAACTACCACTCTGTGGACTCTGACAGGAATCAATCTCTTTTTCTTGATTTAATTTTTGAAAACTTCATACTTAGACACTGTGTGTGCCTGCCATTCCCTATCTCTCCCTCTCCCTTACTCCTCCCCACACTCCTCCCCCTCTCAATTTCATGATTTTAAAACAAAGTACAAAGTCTAATTAGTGACACTCACTGTGTGTGTGTGTGTGTGTGTGTGGTCATCCACTGGGGCACGGGCAACCTACCAATGGCTACTCCCACCAAGAAAAGTGACTCTCCCTCAGGAGCCATTTAGGGCCTCTTTTCATAGAGTATTTAAACAATCTCTCTGCATTAATAATTTTAAATGAGCAAGATAAATAGTTTATCCAACACACACACATAATCCAGCTTACACAGGAAGCTGACTGCATTCTGTTCTGGGCGTAGGAATAGTTGTGAAGACAGGTTTGGTCTTTCCTCTCCCACTTATCTGTTACTGTTGTGTAGAAGTTCTGTACTGTTCTGAAGTCCCTGGAATGGGAGAGGGGGAAGCAAGAGAGAGGAGATGGAGACCAAAGGCCTGCCTTGGAGCAAGAAGGCACCCATCTGGAAGAGGCCAGAAAACTCAGAAATGTGTTTGAGCAGGGGGTCAGGAACGGGTGGGTGGAGAGTATTACAGGTGCAGCCACTTTATACATTAGTCCAAAGGTTCTTCACAAAGTGAAAATCATCACATGACCCAGCTACAGCTCACTTGGGGGAGACTCAAAGGAATCTAAGTTGGCTTAGCGCATAAATTTCCTGCACACCATGTTTACTGCAGCACTGTCCATGGAAGCCAAGGCATGGGGTCAGCCTGGATGCCCAATGGCAGTGTGTCCACACAAGGGCAGTGTGTCCACACAATGGCAGTATGTCCTCACAATGGGAGTGTGTCATCACAATGGCAGTGTGTCTTCACAATGGGAGTGTGTCATCACAATGGCAGTGTGTCTTCACAATGGCAGTGTGTCTACACAAGGACAGTGTGTCCACACAATGGCAGTATGTCCTCACAATGGCAGTGTGTCTTCACAATGGCAGTGTGTCCACACAAGGGCAGCGTGTCCACACAATGGCAGTATGTCCTCACAATGGGAGTGTGTCCTCGCAATGGCAGTGTGTCTTCACAATGGCAGTGTGTCATGTCTGCACAATGGAGCTCAGGCAGCAGTAAAGAAGAGTGAGATTCGGTCATTTACATGAAAATGGGGCCAAAGACAAAAAGGTACACACACAGTTACATGCTCATGTATAAAGACATGTGTACTCACACACCCACACACACCCCACACACACATATGTACACACAGAGATATATAGTATAAGAACAGCAGGGAGCTCTAGGGGACGAATCGGAACAGTGAATCGGAACAGTGAGCGGACAGAAGTCAGTGGGAGTGAATATATGCAACAATGATGCAATTGAACAAAACCATCATATAAAGCCCACCACTTGTCCCAACAACCAGAGATCTCAGTCAGCCTCGGTGACTTTTAGGGAAGCTCTGCCTTCAGACTGGGGTTCTACATGTACCCAGCAACATGCCTGACTCCCTGATTCTAAGCAGAGAACCCCAGACTTGGGTTCACTGCTTGAATCTGTAATGATGTAATCCTTTGCTCTTCTGTTGCTTTGAAAAAATGCTAAGCAACTCACAGGAAAGGAGTGCAGCTCTAAACCCTCAGAGCACCTCCCATGGATGTACCTCCTAAAGCCTCCATAACTTTCTCAAATGGCGCCACCCACTGGGGACCAAGAATTCAAATACACGAGCCTGCCAGGGAGAGTTCTCATTTTCCCACAAGAGGATGTTTCATTAGATCAGAGATGCTCCACTTTTTGACATTTTGGAGTGATATTGTTAGCTAATCCTCCTGTGGCTATGTGTGTGGAGTTGTCTTGATTACCAACTAACACAGGAGCTAGCATTGGAGGTCTGCCCACAGTGGGCGGCACCATTCCTAGGCAGGCAGGTCAGGCTGTATGAGAAAACCAGCTGAGCAGGCTCCTGGGAGTGAGCCAGAGGGCAGGTAGAAGTGACATTCCTCAATGCCGTCTGCTCCTAGTTCCTACTTGTGCTCCTGCCTTGACCTTTCTCAATGTAGACTGTGATGTGGAAGCTTAAATTAACCCTTTCCTCCCCCAAGCTGCTTTAGGTCAGTGCGTTTTTTGTTTGTTTGTTTGTTTGTTTTTATCACAGCAGCAGTAAAGTAACAAGGGCAGCCTCTAAGACAGGGTTTGGAAAAGTCATTATTGGAGTCAGAGAGAAAATGAAAATCACCTCTGAGCAAGTCCCAATTTCAGATCCTCACTTCTGTCAGTGATGGTTCAACCTTCCTTGTTATATTTATTTTTAAAAATTAGAATTTTGACTGAATTCAGTGCTTCACAGTCTGATAGTCCAATAGCCTATCGGAGATGGCTGCAGGTTTTGTTTCTTTGTTCCCCGAAAGCCCCAGTGATGGGAAATGCAGAGTTCAATTCTCTTCTCTAGGTTCCCCCTGATCTAGGCCCTTCGCCCAGTCCCCAGTGCAAACAGGGATCTGCAATTTGTTATGAGTATATCCTGCCCACAGGGTAGAATGCTGGAAGCCTTCCTTACTGATCTTGCTAAGCCATGCTGACCCAGGCAGGACAAAACAGAGGAGGTCTGAGCTAATTCGGACCGCTGCAGAGAGAGCAGGAGGGTGAGCCCTTCCTGGGTTTCCTGGGAGGTGACTAACAGCCCAGCTTAGAATTCAGGAAGCCAAGTGTCCATCAATCTGATGTGCCAATAAAGGCATGAGGAGACCTGCCCACAGCTGCTCCCCACACAGCAGGGCAAGGCACGGGAGCACTGTGCGAATCCAGGAGTCAGTACACTGCTTCTTCATCCACCTGTGTGTACTGATGGCTTGCTCCCTGCAGGACTGGGATGCAGAAGTAATGTAGACCCCTCATGGCCGGAAGCTGCCGTGCATGCAGGAATATAGGAACAAAACCAATACACTGAAGGCGCATGCGCTGGGAAACAGAGGGCGTGGTCAAGCAAGAGCAGGCTGTATGCTCCCCTTCTCTTCCTCTCCCTTCCTCCCTCCTTCCCTCCCTCTCTCTCTGCCCACTTGACTGTCTGCCTGCCTGCCCGCCTGCCTGTCTGTCTGTCTGTCTGTCTGCCTTCCTGCCTGCCTGCCTATTTGCCTGCCTGACTGTCTCTATGTGTATGTGTGTGTGAGAAACTTCGGCTAATGTAGTAGAACATATAAACAAAGATTTGAAGGACTGGAGGGGAGGAAGTCCCATGGATATTTGGTAGAAGAACTCCCTGAGAAGAAGGAAGGGCTAAGGGGTGTGGAAGGCCCTGAGGTAGGGGTGGAGTAGACTGGAGGTGCAGGGGAGGAGCAAGCAGGGACAACGATCAGATCAGAAACTGCCCAAGACAGTGAGGAGTAGATCCTTGTAGCACTAGACTGGCCACTAGAAAGACTCAGGGCATTCAGAAGAAAGGAAGAGTTGCTGGTAGATTTGGGGCTCAGAGGTGGTCAAATTGGGAGTAAGTGCATGGCATGAACTCATCCTGCAGCTTCTAGAGGGAATATGCAGGTCTATTGTGGTTACTTGTAGGCTCTCTGTGTGAAGGGTGTTGTATTTGTGGATGAAGATACAGTCACGAATGCATTCCAGTCCTGTCTTCTTCAGTCTCCTTCAGTCCATAGTAGGCAGAGGCAAGTAAGAATGCTCTTAAAAACAAGCAACAAGCAGAACCTGGCGACTCGGTAACCAGCGATGTGGGCTGGGAGGAGGAGTGCTTTTGTCTGTAGCTGGCGGAAGTGCAAGTAGGTCAGTGACTGCAGTAGTGCTCGGGTACTCCCCGAAAATCCAAACACAGCACTGTCATGGAACTCAGAAATTCACGGCTACACTGTATACCAGTCATGGCAAGCATTCACGTAAATTCTCATAGCAGTGTTTTTCGTGTTAAATGGGTGGGAGCACTCCAGTTGTCAATCAGTTGATGAACGGGGAAAGGAGACGCAGTCTGTCCATTCAATGTGATGGATACGGTGTGCTGATGTGGACTGACCTGCAAAACTGTACATAAGGGCCACATGTCGAATGACCAGATTGATGGAAAACAGCCAGAAGAGGGAAATCTACCTGGGCAGAGCATGGGTCACTGCCAGGGGCTGGGGAAGAAAGGGATCAACAAAGCTGTTGGTACTTACTGGGCAAATGACTTCCTCCGGGGAAGTGCTTTGGATCTGAGCAGAGGAGAAGGCTTCACAGAGATTGAGAAACTACCTACTGACACTGTGGTATCTGCTTTCAAGTTACTAATTTTGCACTGTGTGGATCTGGCTTCATGTAAATGAACATCCAGCATTGTGTTGGGAATAAACCAGGTGGCACGAGAGTAGGAAAGCTAGGGCGAGAGGCAGAGAGTGTCCCGTGTGATGTAGGGGCTGGGAAGGCTCCTGGCTGCACCTGTTAAATGAAGGAATTTAGACAGATCCATTTGTAAACAAATGGAAAATTTCTGGACCACTGTGCTAGAAATCTAATACAGGTTGCCTTCCTGCGTGTGGGGAGGGAGAGCAGTCTGGGGTCAGGGGAGAAGAATGATGATTTTATGTGTTCAATCTCTTTATTTTTAGAGGATGGGTTATATAAAAATATTAAGCATGCATAAAAATAAGTGAATGTGTGGTTCTGAAGCTAAGGTTCTGTTCCCCAGTTGGTTCTTGATTTGTCAGTCCCTGTGCACAGGCGGCGGGAGCCAGCTGCAGCAGCCTGGACCCACAACCAGGCCTGCTTCCTGCACAGCCCACTAATCCCCTCCCGTCACGTGGTCAAGCCAATCCTATTCTGCTTCCATACATTCGAGCACTTCCCCCTCCATAGATTATTTCAAAGGTATTTTAACTATAGTTGTATATCTAACTGATTTTCTTTCTTGTTGCACATACACTTTCGATATTGTTGCTTGAATACATTACTTTAATAATTAATTGAAAAACAAGGTTGGGTCCTCCATGGCTTTTTGGTTCTTTTCAACACATGACATTTTCTGAGGGGCTGAATACAAAGTTCACCCATCCCTTCATCCATCCTTCCAACAGCTTTGTTGATCCCTTTCTTCCCCAGCCCCTGGCAGTGACCCATGCTCTGCCCAGGTAGATTTCCCTCTTCTGGCCAAGGTCATAGACCCAGCTTTGAGGGGGCCACAGAGCAGGGAAGACAGGCTACACCAACCCCTTCCTTCTCTCTCTCTCTCTCTCTCTCTCTCTCTCTGTATGCACAAGTAACTTTGGAAAATACAAACACAGGCTTGAAGGAGGGGAGGAGAAGGGGAGGAGAGGATGGGAGAAGAGGAGAAGGGAAAGAGGGAAGGGGGGAGGAGGGGAGAAGGGAAGGAGGAGAAGAGGGGAGGAAGAGAAGAGGGGAGAGAGTCCCTTGACTCTCTCTGGCCCTGACCACATTCCTTACCTGTTGGGAGTTGTACTTACTCCACACACTCTGACCACAGTGAATATCTAATGAGTAGGGTTTACTATGAAAACGAATGAACCTTTGTAGGTGAGGTTACTGGCCTTCCTTGTGGTGACAAGCAACAATATCCTCTTGACAAACTCCATTTTTGTTCCTATTATTTTCTTCTAAGGAGAGGCACATAAGACATCGAACAGCCACCTCCCTGGTTCTTCTTGGTTGCAAATATGGCTTCTGGAGCCCACAGTGCTTCACTAGCCGGGAAGCTAATTCCAGAAGGCATTCGAAAGGTTCATAGAATGTGTTCAACTCACAAGTGGACAGCTATTGCTATTACTATCTATTTAATATCAGTTTTGTGTCTGGAAAGGATGCTTGTGCCCTAGTTCAGGATGGAAGAGCATAGAGTTCCCCGGAGATGTTGAGGTTCACTTCCCACAAATAGCACTGTCAGAGTGAAAAATAGGGGTGTGCATTCGCTCTCCACTGGAATTCTGTGCTTTGCACTCAAAGTGATAAGAGAGAAGAGGGTCAGCCCGACTCTCCGAGCCTGCATGTCAGCTTCCTTTCCCTGCAGGAAGGGTCAGCTCAGTCTCTACCTGAAGGAGATCTCCCCGTACCTTTTCCTGAGCAATAAAAGGAGTTTATGTTCTGAAGATGGAACTTCAGGGAAATGCCTGTATTTCCTTTCCTTTTCGAATATCAGTCCCTTTGTCTTACAGCTTGGGTGTGCCCCGAATCAGGAGAGGATCCTATTACAGATGCCCAGAGACATCCCCAAACAGAGCAACACAGAAAACACTACAAGATGCCTGGTGTGCTACACTCATGCAGGAGACTCGAGCTGGCCTTCTGCTCTTCTCATTGCTGTTGTGATCGTCAATGGTGTCTTGCTAACCAAGGCACACCCACAATGGGGAACAGAGGTGGGGGTTGGGAGGGAGAGGGCTCGATTTCAACTTGAATGCTCCCAGCAAGGCTCGAGCATGCAAGTGGCTCCTGGATCTATGCGATATTTGAACCAGTGATGAGGAGAAAGTGAAGGGAGCCAATCTGAGCACAGGTGATGTGGGGGTTGTGTGGGAAGCTTGTCTTAGCTGGAGTCCAGATGCCCCAAGACAGGTCTTGCAAGCTTCAAAGTGGGAGTTTCAGGTCATGGCTGAGCCACGGAATCTTGAATTGAAAGTGGAGAAGCACTGGCTGGAGTCCCTGGGTCAGTGGTTGATAAACTTCTTGTGTGATGACATGTCTGATGGATGGTGTTCATATACACAGCCGTCTGTGGGGAGAGCCAGCATTTTGCATGGTCCCAAGTAATTCTATTCTTTTCTCTTCTGTGTGAGGGAGGAGATTGAGAGACAAGAAATTGAGTATGGCATTGCCATGGTGATGGATCCCACCTGGTTCTGTGTGGACAGGTGCATCCTCCCAAACATGGAGACCATTAACTACCACGCACATGCTGGAGATTATATTGTAGTTCTGAAGAAGATGCCGGAATCCAAGCTGCTGGGTCTGCGTCCTGATTGCTGACAACCTTGGGCACATCTTCAAATCCTTCTTTAGCTCTGAGCCCTCACATCCCAAATGGGGAAAGGCAGACTTCCTATATCAGAAGGGCATTAAGAGAGTAAAAGAAGGCACTGTACGTTACACATACATTATACATTGGCATGTGTTATGAAAGCATGAACTACTTCAGCCTGTAACTCAAGAGCTGTTAGGACCAATGCTCTCAACAGAGGGAACCACTGCAGCCTTGTGAACAGGGGGATAGAAGGGAACAGCGAGGGCAGACAGTACAGGATGGAACACAAGCCCAAGCTGTCAGGGTTGGTGTCAAGCTCCTTTTTATACTGAGCCCTTTTGCTGGCCCAGGCCTGGTTTAAGAGAGCTGTTCAGCAGTAGACATTCCCATGCAAGTCTCATTGACTGGTACTTGTCATGTGCTCATCTCAGAAGCTCCCCCTAGAGACCTAGGACAATGCTTGCAACACTTGTCTGTCATAGGGTAGGGTTGACTTCTAAATCACGCCCCAGACACAGAGAAGCAGAGCTCACAGGGAGGAGGAGCACAGCTCATGGGGGGGGAGGAGCAGTGCTCACAGGGTGGAGGAACACAGCTCACAGGGAGGAGGAGCACAGCTCACAGGGAGGAGCAGAGCTCTCAGGTGCTGGAAATGTGAATCAGCAGGTGCTCGCTAGAGCGGAATAGATCACCAATTTAATTATGTGATGTTTTATGGAGCCCCCTTTATTATATTTGTCTTTGCCACCCAGACTCTTGGCTCCATAAAGGGAAGGACATGTTCCTTTCTGACTCACTTATAGATCCCCAGTCTACGAGAGTCTGGTGCAGGATCAGAGATCAATAGTAGTTCTTCAATGAATAAATGAAGCTTACAGTTTGTTGGGGGAAAGACAAAGGTAAAATGGGATGAAACTCTGAGTTAACTTGAAAACAGCAAGGAAGACAGACAAGCGTATGTAGTCTCAGGGAACAGCCATGGTATCTTTAGGACTCGAGGGAGCTTGGCACAGAGCGTGTCAGGGAATGAGAGATGCCAATGGTTAAGAGTATTTGCTTCGCAGACTTAAGGACCAGAGTGTGGGTCCCATTGCCCATGTAATGGGGACGTTTGGCAAATGCCCATAAGCTGAACTTTCAGGGGGAAGAGAGACAAGGAGACCACTGGCTCTTGCTTACTTCCATCATAGATAAGAAACTGTGGGGTCACGTTTAGGGAGAGGATCTGCCTCAAATAAGTAGAAGAGACTGATAGAGGAGGAGACAGATGTACACACATGCGCACACACAACACATACAAATATATACACACACAACACATACACATACATGTACACATACACATATACATATACACATACACACACAACACATACACATGCATACACACATACACAACACATATACACGCATACACACATACACAACACATACACATGCATACACACATACACACACAACACATACACATACATAGACACACGCAACACATACACACACACACACAAAACAAATAACTAAAAAAAGATTTTCAGTGCCCAAACCAGGATCTCCCACATCTCAGTCCTAGAACTTTCAGCAGACTAAAAATGAGTATTTTGAATGTAATGGGGTTTGAGTGTACACACACACACACACACTCATAATGACCCAGTATTACACACTTTAAGAAGAACAAGCGAGAAGCCATTATAACCAGCACAGGAGCTGAGCTGTCAGCAGAATTCTAGATCTGGCAGCTTCAAGGGTGTGTGTGGGGGGCACACAGAGGTGCAGAAAGAGCTGAGACTGGGAAGAGAAGAGGTTTGCCCTCAGCACCAGGAAGGACACTGTGTGTGGGAACCTGTGTTCTCTGGTGCAGCGGATTCAGAGTGAATGGACTTCAACACCAGAGTGCCTGGACGGGTCTCCCACTGCTGGAACCAAGCAGCAGGACCACAGAGCATCTGCAGGATCTCTCCTGTGTGATCTCTAGATGGAACAGCTCTACACGATCTCTGTTTGTCCTCTCTACACTATCCCATGTGATCAGAGCTATCTCAGAATCGGATGCAGGCCATTTTCAATGGATTTTTAGAAATAATCCCCCAGATAAAATTATACACAGTGCTTGTATGTGCTCTGTGAAAAAGCATAGCCTACTGTAAAGATGGTTTAATGCCCTCTTGAGAGTGAGTCATACGTATGTGGCTCATAGCTATAAGCACCGCACTTGACCTCTTACAGTCATGTGGTACAAGTGCTGCGAGAACACGCTCTTTAAAAAAAGACACGCACTAGTGTGTGAGCAACATCGGCACTGCTGGTCTTGTGGAAACATGATTCAAAATTGCAGTGAGACAGCATCAGGCTTGGTCAGAGTTGCAAGGCTCAAAGAAAGCAGCCCTTACACACCACTGCAGAAATGGCGAACAGCACCAAGATTTTCCCTAAACGACACGGGAGCAGGCATTGGGTATGGCTGTGCCGTTAAAGGATGCGTATCCAAAGTTAATCAGACCACCATGTACAGGAGACCCCCGTGCTTCCATGTCTATTTCAATACTGCTCACCATGTCTAACACAAGCAGCCAACCTAAGTGTTCACCAGTGGATGGAAGTAGGAAGAAAACGCAGTTCACATAAGGAAGGAATAGCACTCAACAATGAAAGCAGTCCACTTACGACGATAGAGGCTATTTATCAATATGTGTGTCACCTTCCCAGCTTCTAGGAGAGCCAGTTGCTGGTCACGGCTGGTGCCCTCCTACATTTGAATATCGATGCAGGTTTGTTTGGCTTTGTTGATTGGTTTCTGTTGCTGTTGTCAGGTCGTCCTAACATGAATTCTTCTGGTGAAGTCAAAATAAAGATGGCATGCTTGGCTCAGGCTGATCTCAGAGGACTTTGGACTTCAATAGGCAGGGTCGGCTCTGTTGGTCTTGGCCTTTCATTCTCTGGAAAAGAGGCAGTAAGAGCAAGGGCGTGGAAGGGTGAGTGCCTGAGTCCCTCAGAAGTGTCCGGGGTCTCCAGCTGGCCAAGCATGTTGGAAAGAGGAAGGCAGTGACTGAAGAGTAAGACGGGGCCATTCTTCAGGGCCTGTCAAAGGTCTGTTGATGATGTTTGAATTTCGACAGTGGGTGTTGGGGAACCAGCAATGACTTTAAAGTGATAAATAATAATAATAATAATAATAATAATAATAATAACTAATATAAAATAACATTTAGTCAAAGCTAACTGATAGAAACAAGCATCTTAATTTCATTTTCTTTTGAGGAAGAGTTTTATTTTTTTGAGGAAGCCCTGTAGCTCAGGCTATGCTGGTACTTCCTCATTATATAGCCTAAGCTGGCCTCTAACTGGTAATCCTCCTGCCTCAGCCTCTTGTGTGGCGTGATTACAGGTGGGCGTCATGGCCCCAGGCTCCCAATGATGTGTTAGACCTCTCTTTGCTCAGACCTCTCTGCCTAGAGGGCATTTCTATACACCTTCATTTTTTTCTTTTTTAATTTAAATTTATAAAAATCATCACACAGAGCTGGGTGGTGGTGGTGCACGCCTGTAATCCCAGCACTCTGGGAAGCAGAGGCAGGCGGGATTTCTGAGTTTGAGACCAGCCTGGTCTACAGAGTGAGTTCTAGGACAGCCAGGGCTACACAGAGAAACCCTTGGAAAAAGGGTTGGAAAAAAACAAATCCAAACAACAACAACAAAAAATAACAAAAAAAAATCATCACACAGGAGTGTGTGTGTGTGTGTGTGTATGTGTGTGTGTGTATTTGCATGTACCCACGTGTGGCAACCAGAAGACAACCCACAGAAGAAAAAAAATCATCACACAGAGTAACAAGTTTCACTGTGGCATTCGCACACATAGGTTTTGTTCTTCACCCCCTACGGTCATCTCTTGTTTTTGTCTCTTCTTGCTAACCCCTTCCTTTCTTCAAAGAATCTCTTCTGATTTCATGTCAAATGTATTCCACTACCCTCCCCTAAGATCTCTCTATTTCTTTTCTACTTTCACGCCCCACCCCTTGAGACACACACATAAATTTAATCTATGTGCCACCAGGCAGCGTTGGTCCATCTGGCTATAGCAACTTTCACCTCACAGTGGTATCTTGTTCTATCCATCTTCTTGCAACCGTCATGTCATTATTCTCTTTTGGAATAAGCTCCCATTGTGTCTGTGAACCACGTTGTGTCTCTCCATCCCCCTGTGGATGGACACTGGCTGTCTGTGAACCACGTTGTGTCTCTCCATCCCCTGTGGATGGACACTGGCTATCTGTGAACCACATTGTGTCTCTCCATTCCCCTGTGGATGGACACTGGCTGTCTGTGAACCACGTTGTGTCTCTCCATCCCCTGTGGATGGATACTAGTTGTCTGTGAACCATGCTGTGTCTCTCCATCCCCTGTGGATGGACACTAGTTGTCTGCGAACCACGTTGTGTCTCTCCATCCCTCTGTGGATGGACACTGGCTATCTGTGAACCACACTGTGACTCTCCATTCCCCTCTGGATGGACACTGGCTGTCTGTGAATCACGTTGTGTCTTTCCATCCCCCTGTGGATGGACACTGGCTGTCTGTGAACCACATTGTGTCTCTCCATCCCCCTGTGGATGGACACTGGCTATCTGTGAACCACATTGTGTCTCTCCATCCCCTGTGGATGGACACTGGCTGTCTATGAACCACACTGTGACTCTCCATTCCCCTGTGGATGGACACTGGCTGTCTGTGAACCACACTGTGACTCTCCATCCCTCTGTGGATGGACACTGGCCGGTTCTATCCTCCCAGCAGCATATGAAGTGGATGCCAGGGTCTGGAAACTCACTTCATTCACCCTGGTTTAAATGACTAGGATCCAGACCTCATTCCTGGTCCAGTGTATGTTTCATTTCTCAGCTTTGCACTGAGATAATGGAGCCTTCCATGTGCCGTTTAAGAAAGGCCCGGCGCACACCAGGGTGAACAGTTCTGCCCAACTTGCACAGTCACCAGGTCACCGAGGATCCACGACTCTTTCTGATCTCCGCAACTTTTCACAATCTCCAGAGCACTCATATCATCCAAGAGCACAGGACAGAAACCCACAGTCTAAAGCCCAGAGTGGAGACCATGTTAGTAGGTCATCCCAGAGTCACAGATCCAGATGTTGCCGTCCACATCCACTGTTCTTGGGAACCAGAAGAAATCCCAACAAGTGAGAGTAGTTGGTTGATTATGACGATGGCAAGCAGACCCGAGTCTCTGGCTCCATGATCTAGCACTAGGGCTCTGTACCACTCACAGCAGACCCTGGATCTCAGGGATAAAGATGAGCCGGACTTTATATCCCTAACACTAGAGAGATATTGGTCTTCATTACCTCCCATTTCTTCTTTTTGTTATACTTTTGGGGGGGAAGGGTCATCAAATACCTTTATCCTATTCATTAAAAATTATATAACTTACATCGTCATTTATTCATTTTGCAAATCCTTGACTGAGATTTGCATAACAATTGCCTGGTCATTTCCATAGCTGTCAATCACTTCAAGGGAGCACCAACAAGTCAAATCAATTTAATTCTGTGAACCTGGCTGAGTGCTACTCCTTAATTTTCTTTTAAAGACTATAGAAACAGCAAGACTTAGGCAAGTCTGAAGTGGTGACTTGGTCTTGTTTACATCCCTACAGCCCCTGTGCTCCCCACGAGCAGAGGAACAGAAGCTGCTCATGGAGTCTGGGTCTGGAAGTGACCAGCTCAACCACACAGGCCCAAACAATTAACAGTCTGTCTCTATCGTTCTCTATAGGAGCAGAATATCAAGGGGCCACGTAGAAGAGGGTGAACTGACATTTTAACTGGATAGATGGGGAGGCAGGCAGTGTTAAGGTAAATTTCTGCCTGCGGTTTACTATATTAACCTAAGGCGCCTTGTTCAGTATCCCACCCTCAGACATTTTCCTTAGCCACATCCCTGTTAGGTGCTGTGATGATACCCCAGGCACACTTCTTTCCTGTTAGGCTTTGTCAACTTGACACAAACTAGAGTCACCTAGGAAGAAGGAACCCCAGCTGAGGAACTGACCCCATCAGACTGGCTTACAGGCAAATCTGTGGGGACATTTTATTGATTAGTGATTGATGTGGGTGGTCCTGGGCTGTATATCAAAGCAGATCAACAAGCCATGGAAATGAAACCAGTGAGTAGCATTCCCCCATGGCTTCTGCTTCAGTCCCTGCACCCAGGTTCCTGCCTTGGGGTCCCTGGATGATAAACTGGGAAATGTAAGACAAACAGACGCTTTCCAAGTTTGGCCATGGTATATTTATTGAAGCAACAAAAAGCAAATCAGAATGACTGTTCTTACTTGCTATTCTCTCTTCTTTTTCTGAGGTCTCAA
Source organism: Apodemus sylvaticus (assembly GCF_947179515.1). NCBI lineage: Eukaryota > Metazoa > Chordata > Mammalia > Rodentia > Muridae > Apodemus > Apodemus sylvaticus. The sequence continues at coordinate 157,650,688 of NC_067476.1, read as the reverse complement.
GAAAGACAATCGGCTTCTACCCTGTTGTAAACCCCTCATCCTCTCCTGCCCCAACTTTTCCCGACCAGCTGTGACCTCTGTGGAGTCAGGTATGACTGAACCAGCTCTGCCATCTGCACAGGTGTAGGGGGAAGGAGGTTGGTACCCAGCCTTCCTCTACCCTTGATGCTGCTTTGGTGATAGGGTGAGGTTGAGGGCCAGACTCTCATCAATCCAGGCAGCAGAGAAGGGTACCGTCATAGAAGAGAGGTGCTCTCAGAACCCCTGCAGCTGGCTCTGTGGCGTTATAGGATCTGCTCCTGTTACTTGCATGTTCCATTTCCCACAGAATGTCAGCCAGGCAGCCACAGGATTTCTGTCTGCTTTGCTCTCTGCAGCACATAGAGTGGCGCCTGACACACAGTAGGTGCTTCCTAGTATCATTGGAATCGGTCAATTAATTTATCCATTTAAAAAAAAACAACACTATGTGGGCTGGGGAGATGGCTCCACTAGTGATGTGTTCAGCAGGACGTTGAGTTTGTTTGATCTTTAGGTAAACCGTGCATGCTGGGGTTCCAAGGCTCAGGAGGCAGGGGCAGGCAGATCCCTGGGGATCACCGAACTCCCAGCCTTGCTGAATCTGTGTGCTCTAGGTTCAGCGAAAGAATGTGTCTCAACAGAAAGAGGACAGTCTTGGAACGACACCTCTGGTCTCCGTAGGTGCACACACACGCCTGTACACTCCAACCACAGAGCCAAAACTACGACTCTTGGCTTTCATGGCCTCTATTTTTCTCTCATTTAGTTTAGTTTTTATTTGTAGCTTAGCGATTCAGTTCTCGAGAGAAATTCGCCGAAATCCTAGGATTTCTTCGCTACATTACGGTGTTCATTCCACTTCACTTTCGTTCAGAGATATGAAAATTGGCTGCGGCTCCTCGTCTTCAATTCTTCTTTCAAGGCCGTGCTCTTCGGCGTGCCTCAGGTTTAATGGAAACGCTAATAAAGGGATGGAAATGTCTCCGGGTTATTTCATTACCATAGAAGCAACATAAAAGCCCGCACCTCCACGAAACTTAGATAACCCCGAAACTCCACCTTGGAGTCTCCTGTGGAAAACTTCAGTCCCTCAGAGGCTTTCCCAAGGCTTCCTCTTAAGTTGAAGTTTGAAGAGAGCATCATTGCTTGGGAGTCAATATTTCCCAAGCAGTTTTTGATGCCTGGCCTGGTTAACTTTTCCAAATATGAAGGTTTTATGTATTGCTTCCTATTCTTATCATTTATTTAAACAGTGTCTTTCGCGTTTCAAGATGGCCTCAAGTCACTATGCAAAACCAAGAATGACCTTGAACTTCTGACCCTCCTGCCTCCACTCTCAAGTCCTGGGATTATAGGTATGTACTGCCACATCTGGTGTGTGCAGTGTTGGAAATCACACTCAGGGCTTTGAGAACATAGGACAAACACTTTGCACACTGAGCCATACTCCAGACCTCAACTACTTTTATTTATCTATTTTTTATTCAATATATTCTTTATTTACATTTCAAACTCAACTACTTTTAAAACTATTTTTTGAGAACTATTTGTTTTTGTTTGAGAAATCAAATAAATCTTCATGTCACCTTTTCAGATGGTTTTGCTGCCTTTCTGTCCACATGATTCCTAGTGACACACACACACACACACACACACACACACACACACACACACATGCGCGCGCATGCTTTATAATGTCTCTTGGCATTGGGGAGTTGGGAGAATCCCTCCAGCCTTTAGCAATAACTGAGACTCACCCCACTAAGGCTGACGTGTGGACGGAGCTGACAGAGACGACACCCCTAAAGCCGTAGATAGCGTGCAGCTAACTATCTTCATAACTGCCCGTGAGTTCCCTTCCGAGGAAGCAGGATGCAGCTGCAGAGTCCAGTGACTGGAAACTTAGGAGTGCCTTGCAAAGCCACACTTGGAGTCCCTGTGATCTAAATCCCCCGAAACTGATTACTTTGGTGTCTTTTCAAGTTTGGGGCTAATTTAATTGACTGCTGTGTGGAACCCCAGGAAAAAGGGGGTAAGAAATCCACTGAAGTCCTTACTGTCAAATAAAATCCACCGACAAATGACCCAGTTGTTGAGGGCTTAGACAAGCCTGGGTCCCCAGCCAAGAGCTCATTCACAGCAATTGTGCCCCCTGCCTGGCAGAAATAAGAACTTCTGAGCTTCCTTGGTGGGCACCCTGTCCCCTGATCTATGGCTCTAAGACACCCACACTGATTTCATTCTTAATGTTTCATTTCAAAACAGTGTTTTGCAGCAGCCAGAAGTGTCACGCGTTCATATGTGGCTGCTCTTATTTGATTCGATCAATGACATTGATTTCCCTTTAAATGCAAAGACTGCACAGTTCAGCTTTAATTGTAGATCGGGTTGCCGGGGCTGTCTCTTGGAGGCACTTGTCTTAGTTTTCTTCTCATAAATCAGCTGCTATGGTCAGCACAGGCTGGGCCTGACCTGCCTTTGTTAGCATCTTCCCCCTAGATGTAGGGCAAGGCAGCCTCTGACCTTGCAGGGGGCAAAGCGCTTGTACTGTGTGCACTGTCAGCAGAAGGAGGCGTGTCAGCATTTAATATTGGGGGAGGTGTTTGATGAGTCCTGAGGACTTCAGCAGGTTTGGGGAATATTTTTCCAAGGGGTGTGGCCATATGTGTGTGTGTGTGTGTGTATACAAACCTATGCCAGGGGCCAACCTTGGGCTCTGTTTGTCTTGGCTGACTTTTAAGACAAAGTCTCTCACTGGCCTGCAGTTCACCTATTAGCATAGACTGGCTGACTATTAAACTCCAAGCATCAGTTGGCTTCCACCCCCCTGGAGTGGGATTACGAACAATTTATAAACAAAATGTATCTGCCTTCCAGCAGGAATGAAGTAAGACAGGCAGTGGGTGGGGTTTGGTTGGTGTGTTAGAATTTGGTAGCTCCTCCTTCCTCTTTCTCTGTTTCCTCCTCTTTTTGCCTTTTGATTATAACATTTCTGGGGAAAAATGTGTAGATCTGGAAATTATTATATTAAAGAAGGTAATCCAGACCAGAAAAACAAATGGTTGTTTTTCTCTCAGTCTTGGATCCTAGCTTTTATGTTTATGCATGTGTGCCTGTGGCTGTAAGTTACAGAACTGGAAAGAAATTGGGACTGTGAGCCGGAGGAGAGGCGGGTGGTGTGGAGGGGACTGGGGGTGGGGGTGAGGGTGAGGGTGAGGGTGGGAGATAGGATGAGAAGAGGGAGAGGTTGGTGAGTTCCTGTGCCCTGGAAGCAGGGCAGGGGTGGGGGGTGGGGGTGGGGGGTGAGGAGGAAGGTAACAGGTATTGGGGGCAAGGCTTTGAGGGAGACTGAGAAGGGAGATCAAAAACAACAAAAATGGCTTAGGGAAACCTGATACTTTGTATGTTAATTATAAAAAAGTGAAAACAGACAAAAAGGCACCTGTGTGTCCCAGGGCCGCCTCCTCACAGCAGGGGTCCTAATTTACACTTGAGGATTAAAGGAGGAGTGGCCCCTGGTTCTGGAAAGACTCAGTGAAACAGTATTCGGCAAAACCAGACCGGGGAAGTGGGAAGGGGTGGGTGGGAGGACAGGGGAAGAGAAGGGGGCTTACGGGACTTTCGGGGAGTGGGGGGGGGCTAGAAAAGGGGAAATCATTTGAAATGTAAATAAATTATATCGAATAAAAAAAATTTAAAAAAAAAGCAAAGCTTTGTTAAAGTAAAAAAAAGGGGGGGGGGCAGCTCAAAAAGAGCTGCAGAGCCGAGAGGCAAGAGTCAAGACAAGTGTCACCGGAGCCCTCTGCCCTGTCCTCTGCTCCTTTTGCCTCATGCCCTGCCACCTCCGCCCACAGGTGGAATTGCTTTTATCAAGTGAAGGGCTATCCCAGGTTTGGAGACTTTTGTTGTAAACAAGCTTGATCAGACAAAGAGTTCCAACAAAGAATGAATCAATGTTTGTAGGATGCCTCTGGACATTGTTCAGGAAAATGACTTTTCTGTTCATGAGATGGTGTTAAACTAGTCACGTCACACTGAGTTGGGCACTTTCACACTTCCAAACCTGGAAGCTAGCTAGCTCAGCTGGTAGAGTGCTTGCCTCACGTGGGCGACACCCTGGGTTAGGTCTTACCCCGCCCCCACTGCCCCCACTGCAGAAACTGGACAGGGCAGTGCAGTGATTGTGATCCCAGCATTCTGGAGGTAGAGACTGGCAGGAGGATAAGATGTTCAGGGTCGTTCTTGGCTACAGCCCTGAGTCTGAGGCTATCCTGGTTTGTATGATGAGGCCCTGTCTCAAAACCAAAGCCAAAAAAGCAGAAGGGATTAGTGCCAATCCCCTGCTCCAGGCAGGACTGAGCTGCCCCTTCAGTCCAGGATAGGAGGTGAAAGAGGGCCATTAGGCACACGTCTTTAATCCCAGCACTTAAGAGTCAGAGGCAGGCAGATTTCTGAGTTCGAGGCCAGCCTGGTCTTCTGAGTGAGTTCCAGGACAGCCAGGGCTACACAGAGAAACCCTGTCTCAAAAAACAAAAAAACAAAAAAACAAAAAACAAAACAAAACAAAAAAAACCCAACCAAACAAAAATAGAATTGTGCTCTCAATTTCGTTACTGCAAGAGTTGGATTAGCTTTTCACTCTGAGATCAGTAAAGTTTATTTTCCTTTTATTTCTTGGTAGTTATGGTTTTATCAATTAACGAGGTGTGTGAATGGGGCTTTGTGAGAACCTTCCAGACCTTCCTTTAAGGACTTACTCTTCAGGGTACAAGGAGACATTTTTACCTTTCCATTTTCTCCTTCCTCCTCCGTGCTCCTTGAAATACAGATGTGATCGTTCGAGTCCACGCAGCTGTCTTGTTTTAGGTGTAAAACAGGACAATGGAAGCTGCGAGCTACAAAGACGGCAGAAAGAAGTCGCCTCTGGACCGTCACAGCTATTGGTATGTAAGTTGTTGTCGGGAACCTTTTTTAGCAAAACTCAACCCTTCCGAGTGTACTAGATCTGTCTTTCACTTGTCTTGTAGCCTTGGTGAGCTTTTGTGTCCTCTATGAAGCAAAGAAAACAACCGTGCCGCCCATAGTAAATGTTTGTGGGATGAAGATTGCTGGGGCCGGCCGGGGAGAGGGTGAAATCAGGGAAGTTTTGTGATCCTACCGTAAGAGGTTGAGTCAGGTCTAAAAAACAACAACAACAACAACAACAACAACAACAAACCACCACCACCACCAACAACAACAAAAAACTTTGTCAAAAAGCTGGGCATGTCATAGTGCTATAAACTTCCAATTCCATGCTTGTGGGTCAGCACAGGTCTAGGGTGTCCTTGGGGTTCCTGGTCAGTCGACCCAGTCAACTCAGTGAGCTACAGGACAATGAGAGATTCTATCTTGTTAAAACAAGAAGACTCCTGAGGAAGGACACCTGAGGTTGACCTCCAGCAGCCACAGGTACAAGACACACATAAATACATACCTGCACACACAGGAATTAAAGGTGTCTGTGCATACAGAGTAGTTAGGACATCATCGGTTGCTTAAAAAGCTAACTTATCCAGCGGAGCTTCAGAAAACTCAGTTCTCTATAGGGCTGCTTGTCTGTGACAGAAGTTGCTGGCTGTTACCTAGAGTGGTCAGGGTGGAGGGGCAGGTTTCCCTGTCATCATAAGACATTTATCGGTAGGCCCTAATGTGCCTGGAGACTGGTTACTGCAGGACAGAATGGCCCAGCTCGCAAAGACAGCTACAAACAGAGTCAGGTGAGCTAAACATTAGCCTGCTCTCAGTTACCCACAGGGCATCTGCTGCAGCAGCCAGCCCAGCTGAGAGCCAGTGCCTTCAGCCTTGAAGTCCTTGGTTGAGAAGACCCAGAGAACTTCAGAGCAGCAGAGAGTCTGACGGATGTCTGGTACCCAGAGTGGTGGGTGGGTGATGATGCTGTCCTCATACAGATGCTGGGTCGAGGGAGCCTTGGATGCTGCCCAGGAGTTCACAGCAGGCCACGGGAGGCTTGGCAGCAGCTGCTTCAACAATTTCATCAGGCCTTGTACCATAAGGGCTCGCCCTGCCTTGTCGGGGACCTGGACCTGGGGTGGTGAGGCCCAGGAATGAGCTAGCACAGGAGGTTCATGAACATATGGATTTGTTTGGATTTGTCTGCATTTGAAACCATTCTTAGAGGGGATTCCTCCCAGGGAGGGAGGGGGTTGGTGATGAGACATGCAGGAGCCCAAAGCCAAGGATTTTTGCACAAGTCAAATACTGTTAAAGCAGCCTCTGTTTACAGCTTGTAGTCAGGTCCATTTAGGGTCTTTACCTATGGAGTCTATTTTTACCATTATTCTCTGTTTATAATCACTGATCCTATTCATGTTTATTCACAGTAGTATTTTCTTTTATGAGTTAAGTTTAGGTTTACAAACTGCGGACAAATGGACACCACTGCCATAGCACTATGGATATGTGTGCTGGTATAAGTGGGCGGGGCCCCAGAGGGGTGAGGCATATGTCCAGGGTTTGAGCTGAGCAGCGATAGCTTCATCCCCAGCATTGCCAAACCCCCTCCCCTCCCCCCTTCTCTACATTCATCTCTATTTGATAGGCATGGGGAGCCTCCTGGTGATAAACCTTTGGTCAGTTCCTTGCCAGAGAGAGGGGGAGGGGGAGGGGAAGGAGGAGGGGGAGAGGGATGGGGGGGGAGGGGGAAATAGGGGAGGGGGAGAGGGACAAGGAGAGGGAGGGGGGAGAGAGGGAGCAAGGGAGAACAATCTACATTTCAGAGGTGTCAGCATTTCAGGGGGATTCCAGGCAAGGCTATCTTAATGACCACCACCAGGCCGTCCGTGTGGATGTGTTCCTGTATCTCCAGTAACCTCCTGGGTGATTCCACCTGCACATCCTCCTGGGACCTCACACGTGACAGGCAGAGAAACAGTCTCCTTGCTGATGTCCCTCCTCACACCCACGCATCCTCTGGACTGGCTGACATCACTGTCAGCTTGCTGGGCGCAAACTTGGAGGAGTCTGGCTCACTCATCTCCAGCTTCCTCTAAAGGAATCGAGCTTCATTTGATTCTAAACAGATGTGTTATTAAGTCGCACCGGAGTGTGCCTGTGTCTTCCCTAACCCCCTCCAATGGGGACCATATTACTCTAGGCTTTCATCTGATCACAGAGTGGTTGCACACAGACCCGCCCAAGTCCCATTCTCCTCAACAGCCTTCCTGGTAGCCAGTCTCTGCCTTTCTGTGTAGAAAGGTCAGATTTTATTACTTAGTCTTCTGATTGTTGTGACAAAGCACCTATCAAGAAGCAGCTTGGGGGGGAAGGGTTTGTTTTGACAATACCATTCAGTATAATGGGAGGATGTGGTCATTGGCTAGGGAAGGCGGGTCCTGGTGACAGAAAGATTGTTGGTCACTTTGTAGCTTCTGTCCTGAAACAGAGAGGCAATAGCAAGTGGGGCGTGGCTACAAAACTTCAAGACCCTCCCACTTCCTCCAGTGGGGCTCCACCTCCTATTGCTTCCAGAATCTTCCCACACAGTGCCGCCAGCTGGCCCCAACAGTTTAAGTACACAAGGGAGAACATTGCATATTCAAACTATAACTGAAAACAACCTTACCTCTTGGCATCCTTCAAGGCCATCAAAAGTAGTGCTTTCTGTTTGAACTGAATTCACTTCTTCTCTTCATCTGGAAAACTGTTTCTTAATTTGTGTACTTATTAATTGCGTCATGATCCAGTACGAAAAAGATGTTTCAGCTGTGAACTCGGAAGAGGTTGGAATGTGGGAACATTGCTTCCTTCATTGCCTGTATGTAGAACTTGATTTTATGGTGGAGAAATTGGAGAAGCTAAGCAGTTGCATTTTTTTTAAATTTTATTTTACTTCTTCCATGGTCTGCTTTTCCCTCCACAAGTTAATTTGCATAAGGATGCATCTGTCAGTCAAATACGCCTGAGGTCTTGGACCACTTACTGGCCTTGATAAAAAAAGGTGGAAAGCAGGACAACATCTGTTTGCCTCTGGCTCTTAAGATTTCCGAGGTTTGGTAGTGGTGGGATGGTGGTGCCAGCTGTCTCCCAAAGTCTCAGTTTCTCACTACTTAGGGAAAGAATTTAATGATCTCAACCTTACCAAGGTTGGCAAGGACAAGCTGGAAGAAGAACCCTTTGGATAAAAGGTGGAGGTAGCTGAGGCTTTCTCATCTGAGGAGAAAGACCACTTCCTCTCTGCAGCCCCAAGGAGAGTACAGAGAGCAAGGAACAGGGTCAGGAGAGGCAGGAACACACAGGATGACCCTGGATGCTAGGAAACGAGTCTTACTGTAAGTCCAAGCTGACCTAGGAAGTGATCACTGCTCTTGGGTACAAAGGATACTACAGACGGGAAAGTCTTGATTTTTGGTGGACAAACGGGTTCTTTACTTTCATTATATCCTGTTATTTATTTTACTTGAAATGATCACATGCAGTTCAGGTTATCAGTTTCTTCATGCAGTCACAGATGATCTTGAATTCATAATTCTCTTGTCTGCATCTCGCAAGTGTTGGGATAACAGACCAGGGCCACCACATGAGGGATAGCCCCTTTGCATTTTAAATAATACTTCAGCATCATAAACTCCACACTGAAAGCAGTTTTGACAGATTTTAACAAATGTTGCATTATGTCCACTACTGCAGCCTATGTCTACTTTCCTTAGTAAAAACATTTCTGATTTTCTATAGTGTGCCATATCTACTTTTATAACTTTAGTTATGTCCTTCATAGCATCAAGACCTTCAAAGCATCAAGACCATAACCCTAACCCTAACCCTAGACATAACCACAATCATAACCCTAACTCTAACCCTAGCCTTAACCTTAACCTTAACCCTAACCCTAGCCCTAATCCTAACCCTAACCCTAACCCTAACCCTAATCTAACCAATCCTAACCCTACCTCTTGAGAAATCTATCTGGTAAACCCAACATATGTAAAGGACATGATTTAATAGTTAAACTAGCCTGCAATCACCCTGGCTTATGGTATTTGCTTTGTTTACTCCATGTTTTTTTCCTCTTTCATAAAGCAGGTTCTTTAAGGTCAAAGAGGACAGTGTTTAATTCAATGCCTTTCACAGAGCACACCTTCCTTCCTATCAAAATGCTAAATGTCAGCACAGAAATTCACAAATATGTTTCTCCACACTCTACAAATATGTCTCTACTCTACAATGCTTCTGCATCTCAACTAAGTGTCAGGTGGTGAGGTCAATTAGGTCACCAGTCATAACCAAGACCCAGAACTTTCCACACTCTCTCAATGTGTGAATCATGGATTTTTGTGCTTGTGATGTGTGCTTCCAAGGCACTGAAGATTTTCTCTAGCAGGAGGGACCTGAGTAAGAGAGGGTAGCCAAGGAGGGCTAACCCTGAAGTCAGGAATGCTATGGGAGTGAAGGGGTCAAATTTGCAAATACTCCTGGGAGGGGGGAAAGAAAAGATGGTGGCAGGAAGGGGCAGATGGGGGACTGGGAAGACCTCCCTTTGGAGTCACATGGGTCCTACTCTTGCAGGGCATGAGGCATTTTAATCTGAGTATACCAGGAAGCCACAGAAGGATTAACATCTGTGTGTGTTACTTCAGTAGACAGGGGGCAAGTATGGAAGGAGAAATTGATGAGGAAGTCCTTCCCTAGACCAGATGAGAGCTGATGGTGGCTGATACCAGTGTGGGCAGTGAGGATCGGAAGAGGTGCATAAGGGAGAAATGTTGATAGTCCAGCCAATAGAGGCTGTGAGAGGAATAGGAATTGAGGAGATGACAGAGAGCCTAACAGAGAACCGTCAGCCAAGAGTGGCTCCCATCTGCCACCTTTAGGATGTGGGTGTCCTTTACTGAGCTTGGGAAAATGGAAGGGTCAGGAGAAAAAGGTCAAAGGTTTATGGGAACACTCTGACATGGCTTTATCACAGCGAGGATGCCTCATGGGAGCACCCTCAATGAGCAAGGCCATCCAGGAGACAGAAGACATTCTTCCTGAGGGTCTCCGCGTGGGTTCAGAGCCCCCACGTGATTGCAAGCAGATCTGAGCGCTCCAGGGCTCTGGATGCAGAGCTTGTTAAAGGTGTGAGGCCTCCTGCAATCCAGGAGGGATGAAGAGGAAGATAACGTAAGTGGAGAAGATCAAGCTAAGGGAAGCAAGCCAGACTCTGAGGCAATGTCACATTGCTTGCCCAGACAATTTAATAGATATTATATTTATATATGTTATAATCACATGACACAAAAGTAGAAAGAGAAACCGCTGAGGCAGAGGGGTTGAGGGGAACAAGAGAGGGGGATCAGAGAGGAGCAGGAGATGGACATCCGTAACAATGAATGAGATAAGTGGTTTGTTTGCTGAGATAGCTCAGTGGGTGAAGTGCTCTTTGAATAAATATGCGGACCTGAGTTCAGAGTCCCAGAACTCACATAAGTGTCAGCTGTGCCAGTGGGTGTCCATAACCCCAGTAGTGGGTGGGTAATGAAGATCTACGGATGCCGGGAGCTCCCTGGCCAGCCATTCTAGACAAGATGGTGAGCTCCTGGCTCAGTGAGAGACTCAGTCTCAAAAACTAAGGATGGTAGTAGAGCAAGATACCTGAAGTTTACCTTTGTCCTATGCTCAAACAGGCAAGGCCATGGGCACATGTATGTGGCCAAACACACACCACTCAGACACATAAAAAAATTAAAAATTAAAGAAAAGAAAAAATGAATTATACTTTGAAACAAACAAAGGGGACTTGTGGGGGTGGAGCCAGCTAGGCACACATAGGGTAGGTGATCTGGGGCCATGCAAATGTCCACAGGGCATGAGCCCAGAGAGGCATGTGTTAGACGTCACGCTGCCTCATTCAGGATATTTCTATCACGAAGGTCATACTTCAAGGGTTTTCTGAAGAATGTGGATTCCATCTGGGTGAAGGTCTTCCACATAAAACAGCAGCACTCATCAGGCTCATTGTGAAGGTTTTCCTATTTTCATGGAGAGAAAAAGAAAGTTGATGATAATTTCTTTGCAAGATACAATTCTGGCAGGCCTGTTTGTGCATAGGGAAAGCGTTCGACAGAGCAATGGTGTTTTGAGGAAAGATAATTGCGCTGTGTGTGGGATACCGCCAGCCAAATGCAGTAAGATTAAAAAAAATGAAAAATTAAATCAGCAAAAAAATAATTCAGTCTATCAGCCTGTTTCTTCCTATTTGTTTTACACCGTGGAAAGTGGCTGGGTTCCTTTTTTTCCTATTGCTGAGTATTGTAATGTCTTGGGGTTTTACTGCTGTGAACAGACACCATGACCAAGGTAACTCTTATAAGGACAACATTTAATGGGGGCTGGCTTACAGGTTCAGAGGTTCAGTCGTTATCATCCAGGCAGGCATGGTGCAGGAGAAGCTGAGAGTTCTACATCTTCATCTGAAGGCTGCTTGCAGAATACTTGCTTCCAGGCAGCTAGGAGGAGGGTCTTAAAGGCCACGCCCACAGAGACATACCTACTCTAACAGGGCCACACCTCCTAATAGTGCCACTCCCTGTGCCGAGTGTACACAAACCATCACACGTAGCACTGTGCCCAGTACACAGGTTTCTTCTAGCTGGAGTTAAAAGGATAACAGTCTGGGGTTCCTCTTAGTCAGAGCTTCCTTGCTATAAACTTCTAATTTCATAAGTAATTTAGGACCAGTGTTTTATTGTTAAAAAATTAAAGCATAGCAGATTTGTGTAGCTGATTTTCCTACTCCACATTCAACTTGAGCTTATACCATAGGTGTCATGTGTGTGCTCACAAGGCTCACTGTGCGTGCACATGTGCAAGAAAGAACACATGCGTGTATGCACATATGTATAATTTCTTGTTCCTATGCACATGCACGGGGGTTAGCCTGCAGTGTTTTCCCCAGTTGCCATCTACCTTGTTTGTCTTTCCAGATTTTTAAAAATCACCTTTAATTGTGTCTCTGTGGAGGTGTGAGCACATTAGGTCAGGAGCCTGCAGAGGCCAGAGGCCTTGGCTCCCTGGAGCTGGGGTCACAGGCAGTCGTAAGCTGCTGGGTGTGGGTATGGAGAACCAAACTTGGGTTCTTCCTCTTAACCTCTGAGCTGTCTTTTCAGCATCCAGCTTGTGTTTTCGAGATGGGGGTGCTCTCTCCCTTGGACATGGGGTCACCAGTTAGTCTAGCTGGGTGGCCACCGCGGCCCAGGGGTTCTCCAGTCTCTGCTTCCTCTGTTCCTCAGCGCGGTGATCATAAGCACGTGCTGCCACATTGGCGGTTTTATGTGCGTTCTGGGGATCAAATGCTGGTCCTCCTGTTTGCAAGGCAAGCACTTTGCCTACTAAGTCATCTCCCCAGCTCTCACAAGACATTTTAAAAGGACATTTTCTTGTAGCTTGTGGAAGGAGACAGAGAAATATATGCTGTGTACTCTTTTACACATGTCGCTGTTGCTTGGGTTTCCTGCTTAAAGTGTGTCCTGCAGATCTGGCTGCGTGGGAGCTCACTGAGCTGCAGGACACCTTTTCCCAGTTTCTTGCAGCAGTCTGTGTTTTGCAGATGTAAGTTACCTTGTCATTCTGGGTTGATGGATTTCCTAATCTTTTCCCACCACAGCCGGGCTGCCTGGACCGTTCCTTAGGTTTGTCCTGTGTCCCACATGAACTTCCTGAGAGAGTGATCTGTTGTTTTGTGATTTTTTTTTCCCTCAGATGACTTAGATTTCTGTGCACACATTCATTTCCCCTCCCTCTCCTCTCCCCCTTCCTTCTTTCTCCCTCCCCTTCCCCCTCACCCCTCCTCCTTTTTCTTCTTTTCTTCCTCCTCCTCCTCCTCCTCCTCCTCCTCCTCCTCCTCCTCCTCCTTCTCAGTTACAGGCTCCCAAACTATATAATTCAGACTTGCCTCAAAGTCATGGTCATCCTGCCTCAGTCTCCTTAGTGCTGGGATTAAAAGTTCAATCCCAAGAAGCCTTTGCCAGATTTTCTATTGGGCCAGGCTCTAGTGAAGAAGATCTTGTATTTACTATCTTGTTGTGTCCATCTGTCATTCGTGAGGTGGGCTCTGCTAACCTGCTAACATCGCAGATGAGAGGCCAGATGTTCCTCAAGGTCACACAGTTGTCTCAAGAATAAATGGCAGCAAAATGCGCTGGCAGGTGGCTGTTTCTAGACTGCGTTTGGGGGCTCCTGTTCTCTTGCTGTGGATGGGGCTCTGTTAGGTTACCCAGTTCCAGCCAGCTGCCCCATCTGGAAAGTCAGGCTCTGGGTAGTGCTTTACAGTCAGAAGGCACATGACTTGCATGTTTTCACATGGCTTCAGCAATACAAGTGAGCTTTCAGAGGGTGAAGTGGTCATCACTGCAGTTAACACTGTCAGAGTACATGTCCGCATGGGGATTTTATATATATATATATATATATATATATATATATATATATATATATATATATACACACACATACATATATATATACACACACATACATACATATATATGTATATATATGTATATGTATGTATATCATATGCATGTATATATGTATATATATATGTATATGTATATATAACATATGTATGTATATCATATGCATGTATATATGTATATATATGTATATATAACATATGTATGTATATCATATGCATGTATATATGTATATATGTGTATGTATGTATATCATATGCATGTATATATGTATATATATGTATATAACATATGTATGCATATATATTTATATCATATGCATGTATATATGTATATATATGTATATGTATGTATATCATATGCATGTATATATGTATATGTATGTATATCATATACATGTATATATGTATATATAACATATGTATGTATATGTATGTATATCATGCGTGTATATATGTATATATATGTATATATAACATATGTATGTATATATAATTATATATATTTATATATAATTTCTTTGTAGTATAAACACTGAAAATTCTTTTAAGATTTATTTTATGTATATGAGTACTTGTCTTTAGACACACCAGAAGAGGCATCAGATCTCATTATAAATGGTTGTGAGCCATGGTGTGTGGTTGCTGGGAATTGAACTCCGGACCTTTGGAAGAGCAGCCAATGCTCTTAACCGCTAAGCCATCTCTCCATCCTGGGAATTAGATTCTTAGCGATGGCTAAGAACTGAACATGGAGAGACAGTCTTTCTGAGTGCAGACACCTTGCTAGAAGACCACAGTCTTCTGCCCTCCTACCCTCATTCTTGCAGCTGCTACAGACAATTCTATGTGTTCCAGTTGCTTCTTTTAAATGGACACTGAGTTAGAGACATTGCATTGCTTTGAATCTTTGCAGAAAATAGGAATTAGATCGTTCCCTTTTCCAAGATCTCGAGCTAATTTGCCAAATAAAACGGTTTAGGGCCCTAGAGCGATGGCTCAGCAGTTAAAAGCATGTATTGAGAACCGGAGTTCAGTACCCAGCTTCCAAGTAGCCTAGCTTAGAAGGGTCTGTGACTCCAGTTCCAGGAGATCTGACACCCTCTTCTGGCCCCTGAGCATCCCTGCACACTCGTACACGGAGATGCACATAAATAAAAAAAAAATACAACTCAAACATGGTGTCTGAATAGAGCTGAGTTTTGGAGTCTTTAATAATAATCGTAGTAGTTTAACACCAATTAAAAATAACCAATGGCAGTTCATCAGTACCTCTGTGTTAACCGTGCTCAAGCTGTATGTAAATCACCAAGTACAAAGTAGGTTGCCAGGCCACACCTACTCTGCTGCAAGCACAAAGGGCAGGCAAGCTTCAGCCCCACTGGCTTTAAGCATGGCTGCATCCAGGGGTGCAACACCAGCTGTGCTGCCAGGTTTTGTGTGTCAACCTGACACATGCTGGAGTTACCACAGAGAAAGGAGCTTCAGTTGGGGAAGTGCCTCCATGAGATCCAGCTGTGGGGCATTTTCTCAATCTGTGATCAAGTGGGGAGGGCCCCTTGTGGGTGGGGCCATCCCTGGGCTGGTGTTCTTGGGTTCTATAAGAGAGCAGGCTGAGCAAGGCAGGGGAAGCAAGCCAATAAGTAACATCCCCCCCTCCCCAATGGCCTCTGCATCAGCTCCTGCTTCCTGACCTGCTTGAGTTCCAGTCCTGACTTCCTCTGGTGATGAACAGCAATGCAGAAGTGTAAGCTGAATAAACCCTTTCCTCCCCAACTTGCTTCTTGGTCATGATGTTTGTGCAGGAATAGAGACCATGACTGAGACGCTGTCCTATGGACTCAACCTTAGCTTCTTCAGGGTTTGGTGACAGCTGCTCTTGTTGGTGACGCTCATGTTCTGCTTTCTTCTTGTGATAAATATGGCGGTCACTCTCCGAGAGCTCCAGCTGAGCGCCTTTGATAACTTAACCAGAATAACTCTTTCCCTGAAAGCTAACACCAAATATTTGAGTTGAGCATTAATCAGTCTGATTGGTCTAGCTTGGGAAAAGGGTGTCTTTAACTTCTTTGCCCTGTGCCCAGGGACACTTTGCTTTTGGTGACCAATCCTGGCTCCAACATTTATCCTTGAAGCTGGAGATGGAAAAATCAGATCCTGTCAGGATCACACACAGCCTGGGAGAAGTGAAGACAGTGTTGTAGAGACAAGTGGGGGCAGGGATGGAAGATGTCCCAGGGGAGTGATTTTGGATCTGGTTCTCAGAGTATCTTAGTTTTTCACTGCTGTGAACAGACACCACGATCAAGGCAAGTCTCATAGAGGACAACATTTAATTGGGGCTGGTTTACAGGTTCAGAGGTTCAGTCCATTGTCATCCAGGTGGGGGCGTGGCAGCATCCAGGCAGGCACAGTGCAGGAGGAGCTGAGAGTTCTACATCTTTAGCCAAAGAAAGCCAGGAACAGACTGGGCATCCTCAAGCATCTAAAAGGAAGATCTCCAAGCCCATCCCCACAGTGACACGTGTCCTCCAACAAGGCCACACCTTCTAACAGTGCCATTCCCTGGGCTGAGCATATACAAACCATCACACAGGGTATTTCCATGAAGCAGTACATTTTTCCAGGGTGGCTGTGTTGCATGATTATTGTTTGCTCCTCTTGACTAGCCACTGGATGATCTGGACCTTGTGCCTGGATCTGGCCTCTCTTATAAGCAGCCCTGACTACTGTACCCCAGCTGCAGCATCCTGTCCCTCAGCTACTCCTCAGCCTCTGAGGATGGTGAAGTGTCGTGGATACAGAGAGCCCTGGGGCTGAGTAATCCCATCGGTGTCCATCACACAGGTTCTCAGAACGGCACGCACCCGGGGATGCACCGAGGCAGGTCGGCTCTTTGCCCTACTAAGAACATCTTTACAAAACAAGAGCTGTTGCTCTTTCCAGTGCTCCATCAAGTTCCTTCATGCTCCCGGGGAAAGTGACCGGGCTTTACACATCACCAGAGAGGCTCGCCTTTGACATTGCTAACACAGCTGGAATACGGACAAAGTGTTGTTTACTTTTCTCGATGCACAATTAGTGGGAATCAAAATGTCTCCAGATACACTCGCTGTAGTAAATTATTAGGTAATTAACCTTAATGCTCCATGCTCTGACACGCCAGCTCACTTCTGCTTGGGATCCGTTGAGGGTATGCATTTCTTTCAGGCGGTAGAATACAGGGTTGTACTGGAAGGCTGAGCACTGGAGATGGGGGAGGGGCTTAGAGGGGAACTGCTTCTGAGAGGGGGAAGGAAAGCCTGGCCTCACTGTTGGGGGCAAAATACAGACCTACAACATAAACGACTGGACCGAGAAACTGAGGGGAGGAGGCCTTCCCTGGAAGAATCTCAACGCCAGCTTGCTCACTCTCGCTCTCCCTCTCGCTCTGGCTCTCTCTCACCGGGTTTAGGTCCTTATCTTGTCATGCTTGGACTATTTTAATAGAGAATCCTGAAATGCTCTCTTTCTGTCTGTGCTCTCCAATCCTTTCTACCACATTAATCTTTTGAAGCAGCAAACTTAGATAATGCCACCCATCTCGTAAGTCTCAAGGGGACCCGCCCTGCTGACACTCAGCTAAGCACCCTGCTTGAACTTCCGGTTCTTCCGACGGTTCAGACCATCACCTCCTTTGTGGATGCTGCTTGGAGCATCCACCTTTTGCCCTGCTTGGGTCTCTGCCCGGCGGCCTGGAAGATGAAAACAGATGCTGGTCAGGACCCGAGGGTCTGTGGAGTTTAACGTCTATGATATTTGCCAATTGCCAGTCCTATGATACGGGACATGTAAGCTTCCCCGGGTCTCAATTTTCATATGTATGAAAAGGGATCAGTGATCGAAAGGACCACAGAGAGCCCCCTGGGACTATAAAGGGTGCCTGGGAAGGCATCCCACAACAGGGACATGGCATTCAAACATCCAGATGGGAGGTGCCTGGCACGGCCTCTGGATTTGTTGATCTTCACTGTCAGTGTGATTTAGATTTAGAATAATCATGGAGACACGCCTCTGGTTTTGTTTCCGAGGGTGTGTGGAAAGAGTCTAACTGACTCCAGCACTGCTTCCTGACTCTCTCTGCTTCCTGCCTGTCGAAGCGAGGTGACAGCCACCTCATGCTTTTGCTGCCCAGCCTTCCCTGTCAGGATGAGCTGTACTCTTTTATTGCGAGCCCAAAGCGACCCTTCTTTGTTTATGTTGCTTTTGTCAGGAATTTTGTCCTGGCAGTATGGAGGTGACCAACTGTGCATAGGCCTCTGGGGCCTGGCTAGCTAGGGTCTCTAGAAGTCTTGGGGAGCCTGTGAGAGCAAGTGACCTGCAACACTGGGCATACAGCTCTGTCAGGAAGTCCTGATAGTAACCTGATAAGATGTAGTTTTCAGTGTGTCACCAGTCACCACTGCCACCACCAAAACAAAATGGCAGACAGAAGGGAATGAAGACTCACTTGTGACCTTTCTGGTAAGGAGTTAGTGCAGTGGTTCTCAACCCGTGGATCACGACCTCTTTGGGGGTTGAATGACCTTTTTATAGGGGCCTCCTAAGAACAATGGATTACATTATGATTCACAACAGTAGCAAAATTACA
This sequence comes from Apodemus sylvaticus, assembly GCF_947179515.1. Lineage (NCBI taxonomy): Eukaryota > Metazoa > Chordata > Mammalia > Rodentia > Muridae > Apodemus > Apodemus sylvaticus. Next base: position 157,632,587 of record NC_067476.1, on the reverse strand, counting down.
GCTATGAAGTAGCAACAAAACTAATTTTATGGTTGGGAGGTCACTACAACATGAGGGACTGTGTTAGGAAGGATGAGGACCACCAAGTTAGTATGTTGGTCAAACACATTTTCTGTGTACATGGGTCCCACTTGGGTTCTGCCTTTTATGACCCAGCCTGCAATAAAAGTGAGGTTTAGAGTAACTAAGAAGGCAGTGTTTATGTAAGGTTTCCATAATCAGGGCAGATATGCAATATGGATTACAGGAAACACAAGAGATCCAGTCCAGACATAGTAGATATTTCATTCCCTGCATTCTGAACCCTGTGGTCTCAATTCATACAGAGTTGAATCTTTGATATCTCCTGTTTCCTGAAAAAAGACGCGTCTCAGAGTTTCGTTTTTATCTGTTCATCAGTTATTGTGGGTAGATGGAAGAGGACAGTGTTATACGTGGTTTTCCTCCAAATTGGAATGTTCCTACTGGGACGGCAGGCACTCACAGGATTCAGGAAGTCAACGAATTTCCCTATCTGGGAAAGCCAAAACCTATGAGACTCATCAGGGCCCCTTTACAAGGTGCCTGCTGTGGGAGGAGTCTGGTTCTCCAATCTGTGGAGAGCATGCTTACAGATTCACACAGATGCTTGCAAGTCCTGCAGAGAGCTCCAGGGTCCTTTGTAAGCCATCACCTGTGTTGGGCCAGCTTTGCGGCGATGCATCTGATCTTTGGCCATCCCTGCCTGCCTTAGTGACTTTTCTATTGCTGTGATTAAATCCTGTGATCAATGCAGCTTTATAGATGAAAACGTTCAGAGGGTAAAAGTACCTGTGGTAGAGTAAAGGCCTGGCAGCAGGAGCTGCTGAGAGCTCACATCTTAATCTGCAAGCAGGAGGCAGAGTACACTGGGAATGGCATGAGCAGAGCCTGTCCCAATGACACAGCTCCTCCAACAAGGCCACACCTCCTCCAACAAGGCCACACCTTCTCCAACAAGGCCACACCTCCTCCAACAAGGCCACACCTTCTCCAACAAGGCCACGCCTCCTCCAACAAGGCCACACCTCCTCTAACAAGGATACACCTTCTCCAACAAGGCCACGCCTCCTCCAACAAGGCCACGCCTCCTCCAACAAGGTCACACCTCCTCTAACAAGGACACACCTTCTCCAACAAGGCCACGCCTCCTCCAATAAGGCCACACCTTCTCCAACAAGGCCACACCTCCTCCAACAAGGCAATTCTTCCTAAATAGGTCTACCAGTTGGAGACCAAATATTCAAACATATGAGTCTGTGGGGGCCATTCTCATTCAAACTACCACACCTTTAAGCAACCCTTTAGCCATAGTGCTGTAAGTAACCCCAATAAATTCATTGATTCTCCAAGTTGGACTTTGGTTCAATCATTAATCTGGTCTGTTGTGGTTTTCCATTCTAGATAGAGTAGAAAAGGGTGTGTCCTGTCTCCAGAGAAAAAGTCTCACAACACCAAAGAATACTATCAGGCCTCATCGTAGCAAACTCAGATTATTAATCTTATACTGCTATATATAATTATATATACAGCAGTAAAATTTTGCCCTGGCTGGGCTAAAAGGCTAAAAAGATAAAGGAGCAACTTGAAAATCACAAATGAATAGAGGCAGGGCTTGTAGATGGGCGGTTGCAGGCTGCAAACGGCATGAGTACTAGAGAAATTTAAGCTTGCAGTAATAGTTTTTGATAGTGGGTGTAACGGACCTCCTGTAACCCTCACATATAGGAGTCTGAGTAAGGAGGATTTCTGTGAGTTCAAGCCAAGAGTGGGCTACAGAGTGAAGCTTTGCCTCAACCAAACCAAACCAAACCAAACAACACAAATACCAAGGTGGTGACTTTCACTATTGTAGCCAATGAGAGCAGTGCCTCTGGGCGCATGCTCGCGTCTGTTCCCATTTGGCACACTGAATGTGCATTGTTAATGCTCCAGTCTGTGAGCAGTCTGCGCGAGGACCTGACAGCCCGGCATCTCACCAATTAACTGCGTTTCGTTTTCCTCTCCATCACCTATGCACATGCCGATGGCTGCCTTGCTCCTGGAGGGTGGGCAAGTGTTGGAATGTTCATGCTTTCATTCCTTTTGCATTTTAACTTGAAAGGTGCTTCAGATGCATCAATTTTGGGGAGTGACCCTCAAGGTGCCTTAGCAGCCCTCTGAGATATCTGTGCCAAGACAGCGAGAGAAGCCAAGGACAGGCCAGGGGCAACAGCACTGTTGTTCCTAGGCTGATGGCCAAAACCCCAGGCACAGAATGCAACTAGAGTCGGAGCCTGCTGAGCTGAGACCTGGCGAGTGGCAGAAAAGATGGTAGCATGCAGAAGTTAGAGAGGAAGTGGAAGTCCAGATAAAGCCTCATACCACAGTCCCAGGGCATGATGGGACCAGGTCCAAGCTGCAAAAAAGGGGGCCTTTGAAGGGCTGCAGACAGATCACAGGGGCAAAGTTGCAGTCAGATCACAGGGGAGGAGCTGCAGATAGATCTCAGGGGCAGGGCTTCAGACAGATCACAGTGACAGGGCTGCAGTCAGATCACAGGGGCGGGGCTTCAGAAGGATCACAGGGGCGGGGCTGCAGACAGATCTCAGGGGCAGGGCCCCAGAAATACAGTGTAAGAACAAAGCAGGAAGAGAAATGTCTTTTGAGAATCCAGAGTCTCTTTCAGGGTGGATCTGCTCACATTGGCTTTAAGAATACAGATGTTTGTAATTAAGCAAGCTGATGCCTTAATATTGTCAAGTATCTATTTTTATTTGTTTTACAGAAATAAGGCTGGTTTGTAATTAGACACTCCTGCCTTATTTTCTGGGCGCCTGATCTCTAGTCTAGATATTGGCAAACTTCTCTATAGAGCCAGGAGATGGGTAGGCCAGGCTCTTTTGGCCAGACAGTCATATTTCTATCACTCCACAGTGGCATTCTCTTAGAAAAGCAGCTATGGATGAGTGATTGGGCACAGCTGTTTCGATAAAGATTTATTTAAAATCTGAGACTGAGCTTAGCTTAGATTTTAACCGCAGCCTGCAGTTTACTAATCTTTGGGGTAAACTTTTTTTCAAAAGTTATCTTTCAAAAGTAAGAAGAAGCAGACACATTGCATCATCTAGGCTCTGGAATGAAGCTTCATCTTGCTCTACATTAATTTAGGTGTGCAATACATAGATTTACTTATGTTATGATCACCATGATTATTTTCTACAATGTTGTTTATTATTTATTTGCTCATAAAAATCTTGGCCGAGTCTGGTTCCTTGTAGCAAATTCTTACTGTTATTTGTGTGTGTGTGTGTGTGTGTGTGTGTATGTGAGTGTAAGTGTGTAATGTGTGTGATGTGTGTGTAAGAGTGTGTGTGTGTGTTTGTGAGTGTGAGCATGTGATATGAATGTGTGTGAATGTGAGAGTTTGCGTGTGAGTTTGTGTGTGTGTGTGTGTGTACATATGTAGGCCATTGGTTAACATTGGAGTCAACATCAAGTGTTCTCTTATCCCTCTCCTCCTTAAATTTAGAAGTAGGGACTCTCACTGAGCCTGAGCCTGCTGACTTGGGTAGGCTGACTGGCCAACAAGTCCTAGGAACCCCCTGTTACTGCCTCCCCAGAGCTGGGATCGCAGGTACAATCCTACCATGCCTAGCTTTTTAAGTGGGTGTCGGGGATGTGACCTCAGAGCTTCATGCTTATTCAACAAGCAATACCAAGTCCTCTCCCCAGCACCTGGGCTTCATCCTTAGGGAATTCTGGGTACACTGAGTCTCCCCTGCTCCTATGAGGCTCTCAGGTGACAGACTAATCATGCTTCTAAATGTAGACCAATGATCGTTCTTGATTAAAATGACAAGGAGGACCCAGGTCTGCCATCTGTACTGGAGGAGGATGGCACCTCGTGTTTGATCATCGGGCAAACCTGTGCAATAAATGGACGTCGCATCGTGTGAGCGAATTCAGTGGTCTCATGCATGCGAATGGCGACCACACTCACCAGCACCCCAGAGGTTAGAGTGTCTTAGAACTGATTAAAAGCTATCTTCCCAAGTGTTCTTCAAAGTGAATGAATGTTCCATCGAGTGCTGGCGTTTGATCTGATTTCCTCTAAGTGGCAGCTTGATTTGCTGTTTTGATAAGTCTGATGAAGTGTGTTTGAACACCAGCAGAGGCTTAGCAGTTGTTACGACTTGTTTGCACAACGTCCCCAAATTGCAGGAATTATCCTCTTGTCCATATGACAGTTGCTACTTGGGCAGAGGCACATTGCATGCTTGTTTTAGTTAAGGACAAAGCTAGAAAACAACCCCAGATTAATTAGTTGTCACAATTAAATCTCTTCCACAGTCATTTCCCATCTAGTCAAAACGGAGAGAAACTGGTTCGAGGCAGCTGGTGCCACGCCTTTGATTAATTATACCTGCATTTGGTAATTTACTGTGACAAATCTGTTTCTTTTTAATTAGTTTTTTTTTTGAGAATTTTGTACAACGTATTTTGATCATATTTATTTTCCACCGACTCCTCCAGGATCCTCCCTACCCGCCCGACTTTGTGTCCTCATTTTTAAAAACAAAACCTGTCCAAATACTCTTGCATGTGTGACCTTATCTTGGATTGTGCTGGACCTATTAGGGGCCATGCCTTTAAGGAAAACTGACTTCTTCCTTTCCCAGAAGCACTCAGTGACCAATTTCTCCTCCACTAGGGTGGGACTTTGAGACCCCCACCCCACTTCTTCTTTGTCTGGCTTGAGCTTGTGCAGGTCTTGCGTGTGCTGTTCTAATTACCGGAAGTTCACGGGCTACTTGCTGCATGTGGCTTCTCCATGCAGCCCAGAGATGTGATCAGGGAGATGTCTGAGGCTTCTGCCAGAGAGGCGTGGGCAGCCAGGCATAGTAACCATTCTGTGCACCCTAAACAACGACAGTGGGGTTGGGGAGATGCCTCAGTAAGTGAAGGGATCTGCTAGCATGTCTGACGACTTGAGTTCTCCATGACTAGCATGGTGGAAGGACAGATATATTGTAAGAATACAAGCCATTGAATCATGTATTACAACACGTATATACATGTGTGTGTATGTGTATATATGTGTATGTATGTGCATATGTATATATATGTGTGTGTGTATATATGTGTATGTGTATATATAGTGTGTGTGTATGTGTATATATGTGTGTGTATATGTGTGTGTGTGTATATATATGTGTGTGTGTGTGTGTGTATAAATGTATTACACAATATTTAGTGTTACAAATTATATGAGTTGTGTATGTAATGTCAAACTCTTTATTAGCTTATGCCAATGATACAAAATGATGGGTTTCTGATGACGCCATCGGCACACCCGGATATAATGTGCTCTGCTCATATTCACGCATGATTTTTTTCCTCCCCCCTCCTTCCCCTCTTCCTTTCTCTCCTTTATCTTTTCAAGCAGTGGCCCCTTGTACCTTCATAACTGTCCTTTATAAATCTAAACTTCCCATATGGGAGAAAACACGGCGTTTATCTTCCCAGCCTGGCTTGTTTCTCTGAACATAATAATCTGCATCTCTGTTTTCCTGCAAATGATGTAATTTGTTCTTCTTCGTGTCCAGGTACTCCTCCGTCACGTAGAAATGCTACGCGTTCCCTGTGCACTCTCCATTGGCACCCACCTTGGCGAAGCTGGCCGTCAGGTAGGCTTGCTGGCATTAGAATCATGCAAACTGTGGGCAGCCAATGGGGTTGTGGGGTTCTAATCACTGCTGTGTCACCAGGCTGTAGGACAGGGCTAGCTCACTTATAGGACTCCTGCCGCAGGCGTCATCTGCTGACTGTGCATGGCTGCTCTTCTCTTGGTAAAAAGAACATTTAAGTTCTTTCCATTCCAGAGTGAGACATGACAACGTTTTGGATCTCAGTTTTCTCCTTGGAATAAAGGAGCACCTGTCTGTTAAGGAGGGCACTCGAGGGTTTATGTTTAGGTGTCTAACTTTATCTTGTTTTAATATGAGACAGGGTCCCCTTCTGTAGCTCAAGCTTATTGGGAACTCACTATGTCTTCCAGATATCTCCTATACTCACAAATTCTCTTGCCTCAGTTTCCCGAGTGCTGGAGTTACAGGCTAGAAGCATCACACCTAGCCAGGAGTCTCCATTTTTTATAATTAGACATTGACCATTAGACCTTAGGATGGATGGACAGGAGATGGAAGCATGGGACACTCTTATTAGTTAATGGTGCCACCTTGAGCCCCTGTCAGGGGGCTGCTGGGCTTGGGGCAATTTGTCTGGGTCTTTCCTGCTTTTAACATGGGAAGTATTATGGTTAGAGACCCCCTTCCGGTCTTAGGAAATGGGATGACTAGGCACCCTTTCTGAAATGAGGCACAACCTCCATCTTATAGAACTGCTAAAAAGATGGAGTATAACTGTTACTGAGGGGCTTGGCTTGGTTAGTCAGTCATCCACAGCATCAACACCAGCTACAGCATCAACACCAGTCACAGCATCAACACCAGCTACAGCATCAACACCAGCCACAGCATCAACACCAGCTACAGCATCAACACCAGTCACAGCATCAACACCAGCTACAGCATCAACACCAGCCACAGCATCAGCACCAGCCACAGCATCAACACCAGATACAGCATCAACACCAGCCACAGCATCAACACCAGATACAGCATCAATACCAGCTACAGCATCAACACCAGCCACAGCATCAACACCAGCCACAGCCTCAGCACCAGCCACAGCATCAACCAGAGCCACCGCACCAGCACCAGCCACAATCACAGCCACAGCCTCAGCACCAGCCACAGCATCAGCCACAGTCACAGTCACATCAGTCGCAGCACCAGCCACAACCACAGCCTCAGCACCAGCCACAGCATCAGCAGCGTCTACTTCATACTGCAAGCGCGAGGATTAAACTTAGGGTACGGTGTATATGGTTGGAATGTATAGAGTCTGGATAGCTCATGGCTGCTTTTCTGTCAATAGAAAGTGAAAAGAACAGAGGAAGATGAAAGGAACGTAAGAGGGTGAAGTAATATCTATGAATCTGTGAAAATTATAAACGAATACTTTCCACAGACACGTATGGATCAGAGACTGTGCCTTTCTTTCCTTCTTTTTATTGAAAATAGATTATTTTATCATACAATGTGTTCTGATTACAGTTTCCCCTCCCTCTGTTCCTCCCAGTTCTTCCCCCTCCCATCCAAATCCACTTTCTTTTTGTCTCTTATTAGAAAAGACCAGGCTTCCAAGATATAATAGCAGAACACGAAGAAGACACAGGCTTTTGATCCAGATCTTGAGGCACAGTGGCCCTGAGAAGCTTAGGCCCGGGCACAGTGGGACATGCCTTTAATCCCAGGAGACCGAAGCAAGCAGATCTCTGAGTTCAAGGCCAGCCTGGTACAGAGCAAGTTTCAAGTGGAGAAAAGCTTAGCTCCAGGTGTGATGGTACATGCCTTTAATCCCAGAACTCAGGAAGCAGAGGCCTGAAGATCTCTGAGTTCAAAGTCTACAGAGAAATTTCCAGGACAGCCAAGCTTAGGCAGTGAAGGAGCTGGAAAACAGAAAGCTGTTATAATAGATATAATAGAGCAAGGGGGCCATGTTCCAGCCCCAGCAAGCAGCAGAACTCAGCAGCTACAGCCACATGGCTCTGGCTTTAGAGTCAAGAATAAAAGGGGCTACTAGGACAATTGATGGTGGTTAGCTGGAGCTAAGAAATTAGTGGTAATTAAGAAGATACCAGTATCATTGAAGTGAAATCATCTAGGAAGTGTTTTCTGAGAGCACAAAGAAGTCATGTTCCAGGGATAGTCAAAGTTGTATGTCATGCTGATGCTGTACTTGGTAATATATAAGAGTCACCCAGTGGTACTGGTTTTGAAGGCATGAAGGGGTCATGAAGAACAGCTGAGGCTTGGCACTGTGAGGGCCATGGAAGGCCCTTGGTAAAAGTGCAGCCTCAGTTGTAGTTAATGGCCCAGAACTGAAGGGGTCATGCAAAGGAGTTGAGGCTTGGCACCATGAAGAGAGTCTATGAGAGGCAATTAGTGAAGCCATGTTGATCCTTCCCAATCTCCCCTCCCCGAGTTCCTCATCTCCTTCTTCCTCCCTCTAGCTCTGAGAGGGTGCTCCCCTACCCACTTCATCCCCCACCTCACCTCTTCCTTGGGGCATCAAGTTTCCAGAGGATTAAATGCATTCTCTCCCTCTGAGGCCAGACAAGACAATCCTCTGCTACACATGTGCTGGGAAGACCACGATCCAGCCCATGTATGCTCCTTGGTTTTTTATTTAGTTTTGGGAGTTCTGAGGAGTCTGGGTTAGTTGACATTATTGTTCTTTCTATGGGGTTGCAATCCCCCTCAACTCCTACAGTCCTTCCTCTGTCTCCTCAACTGGGGTCCCTGTTCTCAGTCCGATGGTTGGCTGGAAACATCTGCATTTGTCTCCGTGGCTGAGAAGCACTTAAAGAAATGTTAAACATCCTTACTCATCAGGGAAATGCAAATCAAAACGACCCTGAGATTCTACCTCACACCAATCAGAATGGCTAAGATCAAAAACTCAAGCAACAGCACATGCTGGTGAGGATGTGGAAAAAGAGGAACTCTCCTCCATTGTTGGTGGGATTGCAAGCTGGTACAACCACTCTGGAAATCAGTCTCGAGGTTCCTCAGAAAATAGAAAATAGCTCTACCTGAGGACCCAGCTATACCACTCCTGGGCATATACCCAAAAGATGCTGTACCATACCACAAAGACATGAGCTCCACTATGTACATAGCAGCCTTATTTGTAATAGCCAGAAACTGGAAACAACCCAGATGTCCCTCAACCAAAGAATGGATAGAGAAAATGTGGTTCATGTACACAACGGAATACTATTCAGCTATTAAAAAACAACGAAATCATGAATTTTGCAGACAAATGGATCATAGTGAATTAAACTGTTGAAAATATCATCATGAGACTTAGGTGTAGTTGACATTAAAGACTTGAAAGACACAGGTTACAAATGATCAGAGTGCTCAGGCTGAAGCAGGATGGGGAGAAGCTGGGAGAGGAGGGACCGTTTACTACAGATATCGTGGTGCAAAGGAGAAAAGGTAGACACTTGCTGAACCAATGAGAGTCTGACCTGTGAGATCTAAGGGCCAGCCATTGCTGGAATAAACCACTGGGCTTCCTCAGCTTTGAGGACACAGGTTCTCTCAGGGAAATTTCTATCATGCAGAATCTATAAGAAAAAAGAAAAAAGAGATCTCAGAGTGGCCTCAGTGATGCCACTTCAGATCTGGATTGAACCACCTTGGACGGTAGACACACACACACACACACACACACACACACATTTTCTTTAGGTTTATGACCCAATAAATGTCTCATTTCCTTTTATACAGCTGAGATGTGATACAGCTTCCCTAGAAACTAGATAAACTATAGGCAGAGCAGAGTTCTAGAAATTTCTTTGGCCTTACCACCTCAGTACTTGCTGCCTTCCTCCACATACATACTTAATAACTCGTTTTGAAACTTTCTCTGCCTTTGTGTGTAGTTTAATTTCTATTAGATGACCGTCCAGTGCTCTTTACATTGTAAGTCTTCCAAACTTTCAAACTTATATGCTCACAAACTCATTTTTTTAACAGCAACCTGACTCTTTATTTGAAATCATTGTATATGGTAATTAGTAATTGGAAAGATAATTTTAGTTAATTTTAAATTTAAAATCCGTCATGCAAAACGAATGGATCAGAGTGGAGCCGCCGACACAGGAACGAATTGGGGTGCGAGAAGTTGTCTACAGTCCTGGAAATGAGACTCTGAAAACTTCTCAGGGAATAATCATTGTGTAGGTTTTTTACTTGTAATTATAATTTAATTATGGACCCACTTTTGCAACATTTTAAAAGTACATAGTTAGCATTTAAGTACTTTCCATATAATTATCTGTTATTGAACCTGCTCATTATAGACTGGTTGCTGCATAAATTACTATGCTTGTATAAAAATATTTTTTACTTCAGATTGACTTGAAATGAAAGAAGCCCCAGCATCTGGATGGTGCCTAATGGATCCCCAATACTGCAGACACTTGAGCCTAATGGATCCCCAATACTGCAGACACTGGAGCCTGGCTGCCTCGCCAAGGAAGTCTGTTGAAGCCAGCCTCTCTTTGCTAGCTTTCTTCCTAGGAATTGACTTCTTTCTCTTTTGGTTTTCGTGAGACAATTCTAGGGAATACAGCTAAATCTTGCCTATGATCATGGAAACATGCCCAGACCTTTCAATAATGTGCTGAAAATCTACTTTGGGCCTGGGGAGATGACTTGGTAGGTAAAATACTTGATGAGAAATTCTGAAGACCTAAGGCTGATCTCTAGAACCCACGTAAAGAATCCAGAATTAGTAGCACGTGTCTGTAATCCCAAGTGGGTAGATCCCCAGGGCTCACAAAATCGTCTAGCCAAGAAAAGAAACTGTCTCAAAAATTAAAATTAAATAATTGACTTGTGCTGATGACTGTTGTCATAGTCATGGTTCTATTGCTGTGAGGAGACACCATTGCCATAACAACTCTTACAAAAGCATTTCCTTGGGGCTGACTAGCAGGTTGTGAAGTTTAGTCCATTCTCATCATGATGGGAAGTCAGTCTGACATCACACAGGCAGGCATGGTGCCGAAGATGTAGCTGAGAGTTCTTCATCTGGATCAGCAGGCACCAGCACACGCTGGGCTGGCTTGAGTATTTAAAACCCTAATGCCCACCCTCTGTGACCCATTTCTGCCAACAAGGCCACACCCACTCCAACAAGGCCACACCCACTTCAAAGAGGCCATACCTCCTAATCCCTGTGAAGCATCACCACTCTCTAATGACCTTGGGCTCAAGTATATGAACCTGTTGGGGCCATTCTTATTCAAACCACCAAAACCATGAAATGTCAACAGTCTCCCTCAGTGATGGTTTACCAACCAGACAGAGAATAAGACCATAGAGCAACTCAATATCATCGACAGGCAGGGCTTGAGGATGTTATGAAAGACATTATCAGCATCAGGAAAATGCGCATCTTCATAAGTGCCATGAAACAAAACTAAAAAAAGTAAAAATACAAATACAAATATCAGACCAGTGCCTCTCTCTCTCTCTCCCGCTGCTTACTGATCCAAATGTAGGTGGGTGCCATCCTAAGAACACCCCAAGGTTGTCCTCTGGACTCTGTAAACATACACACATGCACCTCCACCCCAAATCTACGGCATTCTCAGAGCACCCCCTCAGCGCCCTGCGTGAGTGAGAGGAAGATAGTGATGATCTCTGCAGGAGGATCTTCAATATCTTTTCTATTTAATTCCCACTAACCGTCTGCAGTGAATCCAGGGATGAGCCGTCTACCCATTCAACTCTGCTTCATCGGTGAGAAGACTAAGGGTCACCCTGACATGGAAGCTTGCACAAGGTTGCAAGACCGGGAGTTGCTGAGCCAGGACTTAAGGCCATGCAGTGTGAACCAGGAGTCTGCACACCCACAGCTGAGTACCTCCCCAGAGGGCTGAGGAAGAAGTTGGAAGCACTGTGCGAACTCTGCAGACGACTGAGTTGCAGTGATGGAAGTCTCCCGTTTGGCATGTGCATGGTGTTTTTTGTATCCCACAAGGGAGTGATATACCTTGGTCAAAAGATACCTAGGTTATTAGCTACTTTTCTGGCTGTTGGGGCCAAATCCTTGAAAGGAAGCAGCTCTGGAGATAATATACTGGTTGGTGTTTTTATTTGTTTGCTTGTTGGTTTGTTTTTTGTCAACTCAAAGCTAGAGTAATCTGAGAGATGTGGACCTCAATTGAGAAAACGCCTGCATCAAATTGACTATAGTCAAGCTTCTGTGGCATTTTCTTGTTAACGACTGATGTGCAAGGGCCCAGCCCACTGAGGGCAGTGTCATCCCTAGGAAGGTAGGTCTTCACTGTCTTAGAAAGCAGGATGAGCAAGCCCTGGGGAGCAAGCCAGTAAGTAACACTCTTCTGTTGCCTCTGCTTCAGTTCCTGCCTCCAGGTTCTCGCCTTGAGTTCCTTCCCTGACTTCGCCAGAAGATGGAGTGTAACTTGTAAGCTTAAGTCACCCCTTTTCTCCCCAAGTTGCTCTTGATCATGGTATTTATTTCACCAAAGTTGATTTTGGCTCGCTCACTGAGGGATGAAGTCCACCCTGGCGGCAAGAGGCTCTGGGGTACCAGGAATGAACCCCAGAAGTGCGAGGCTCCATCTTCCAAACAAGCCCAGCATCTTGGGATCAAGTCTTTAGACACACGAGCCTGTGAAGGACATTTTACATGTCAACTGTGACAATGACGGCTCTCTGCTTTTCAGGGAACCTCAGGTAATGTCAGGGATGTTTCTGGTATGTTGCGCTGGTGTTGGCATCTGTACCCATGTACACTGAGTTCCCAGGGCGCAGCAGTCTGAGTAGAGTACACGGAGATGAACCAAGTGGGGGGTTCATTCATTCAAACCCATAGATCAGTCCTGCCACCCCATCTGAACACCGAACTATACGCTTGAAATGAATCTGAGGTTTTTTGTTTTTTTTTAAAGGGTTGCCATTTTCAGGGATGTCGAGGCCTGTGTGATCTCTGCCATTTCTCTGACTGAGATTAGGACCCGCGGGAAATGAAAAGGAAACAAACACCGGCATTTCTCAAGAGCGCATGCGTGCCAGGCAGTCTACCAAATGCGATCCCACATAGAGGCACGCAAGGATTCAGTTTGTTCCTGTTTTGTAGGCGAGAACTCTGAGGTCTCACTAACTCATCACCTGCAGAAACTGAGCTGAGATTTCATTCTGGGGAAGTGTGACCCCCCCCAACCTTCCCCTCCTCCCAATGAGCCCTACAGAGGAAGAGGAGAACTTCAGGCGTGAGGTGGATAGGATGGTTGTCTGGGACATGACAGCCTGCCGATTTCTTGTTCAAAAACGTGTGGGAGGCTAGGCTGGATAGGATTCTAGCATGCTCCTTACTAGGTTGCCATTGGAAGAGTTATCAAGGAAAGGGCACTCACCATAGGAGCTATGGCTGTATCAGTGAAGAGACGACTCGATCGCTATCCCCACTGGCCCCAGCAGCAGTTGATCGTGTATCATTGGGGATGCTCACGTGCACCCGGAGTCGTGACATAACACTATTCTGTCCTATCAAGCTTCTGCCTTTTTGTCACGCATGGCTCCTGTCCCCAACTCAGGGTTGGTTTCCTGAACTATATGAGCCATCTGGGACAGTGGATTTGAAAGACAGATGGCAACACACACTGTTTACATGACGGGGGGGGGGGCGGGCCTCTCTTCCCCCTCTTTAGACACAGCTAAAGTTGGCACAAGTCATATGAGAAAGGTTCTGGCTACCCCCTCCCCCCTCTAATGGCAACAGTTCCCAGCAAAATCTCACAACGTAACACCTGACGTATTAGAATTTTATGTATTTATTTTCGGTGTGCTGGGTATAAATATGCAAGTGCTGACATGGTCTTCGTTTTTCAATTTTATGGCCAAGTGGCGTCTACAGGCGACTGATGAATGGAAGCTTTGAGGTAGGAGAGTTGGGCTAAGATCTTTCTCTCTCTTTCCTTCCAATTACTCAAAGAAGGAGAAAAGTTTTAGACAGAGATAAATGGAAATTATCCAGTGCCTTCAAATATATGACTCCCCAGATCTCCTGTCTGGGTAAATCAGAGCTTCTCATGGCTACAGATAATGAGATAATTAAAAAGTAGTAAATATAGGTGTGGACTGCTGTCTACCATTAAGCCCAGAAAGGGCTTCTGATCATGAAACACTGACTCTGTATTTTGAAACATCGTATCAATTACATGAGACACTTTTACTGATCCTTCTAAGAGATATTTACATAAAACTATATTTCTGTACACTACAGAAAATACCCCAAGTATAGATTTAATCAAAACTGTAAATAAGACTAAAGGTAGGCTGTAAGTGTGAAATATGCAGCTGTAAAAATCTTAGCAAAAATTTAAATCAGTTTCATTCTGAATTATATTGGCCTTCGTATCTCTTACATCTCCCTCAGCCCCTAGACTCCTCTCCAACTCCTTCACCTTAATCCTCTTACACTGGAGATGCGACATTTGGGGGGATAAATGTCACGGTGGCTTTATGCTTCTGTGTTTGTGGAGGAGGGGGTTTAAACATGGAGGTGTATTTCTTACTCCTCATTGCACTGTCCCGGTCCTTAGTCCCTTGCAAGGTCCTATGACCAATGGGATGGATACAAGTTTGGGCGTGGGCTGACTATGGCCTGACTCCCGTGTTTGAGACCAGTTTATGCTCTGTGGGAACGGGACTGGCAGACAGTGAAAGATTTCACTCTTTGAGCTGTGCTACAGAACTGTAGGGTCTGGAAAGAACAGGGCAAGAGGTTGCCCCAGAGACAGTAGGCTGTGGGGTCTCCATTCGAAGAGTACTCGCGTTTCCTAGTGTGTCATTCCCATCCCGTGAATGAATGTGGTCCAGACTGGTTGGTGTTTCTGACCTGGGCTGTTAGCCTAAATCCCTAAACACGTGATCCTGATCTCCAGAGTTTTCAATCTCTGCCCTGTGGGTGAAGGCTATGCAAATGAGAGCCTATGCAAATGAGGGCATTTCTGATTGGTCCGCTCTCTTATCTTGGACAGAAGCTTGGATTACAGTGCTGCTCTAACACTGAAGTATTATGTGCTCCTAGGTCCCTGTTAGGTGGGAGATGAGGACAGGTCTGATTGGGAGTCTTGCCGTTTGAATGTGAAGTGTCCTCTACAGGTTTGAACACTTGGTCCCTAGATGGAAAGGACTGTGAACCTTTAAGAGATGGTAACTGGGAAGGGGGACAACGTTTGAAATGTATATAAATAAAATAACCAATTAAAGAGAAAGAGGTGGAGCCCCATGGGAGAAAATGGGACACTGGAGGTAGGCTTTGAACTCTAGTCAGGACCTACTTCCTGTTCACTATTCCTAGGAGAGTGACCAGCCAGCCTCCCACTCCTGCCCTCTGTGCCTGTCAGGGTTTTCCCTCCATGATGGAATAGCCTGACTGCCAATGATCCTCCAGCTGTCAGCCAAAGTAAACTTTCTCTTCCCTGAGTTACTTCTTACCAGGTATTTGGTTAAATCAACAATATTGGGATAATTGTTTTTTTTCCAATTTGCTAAAATAGAATATCACGACATTTCATAAAGAACAAATGTATGGAATCTGGGACCTTCAGGGTTATGCTGCCAGCAGGAAGCACAAGTGTCTTGTTTTAAGCAATACTTCTTAAGGGTTCCTGCCCAGCTTCCCCGAGACTGGAGTTGTCCGTGAAGCTACAAGGCCTCTCACCTACACAGCCTTTTATTGAATGAATGACACAGAGTGGGGATGAATAAAGAAAAATGAAAGCCAGGATGAGAGACATATTTTTAAAATGAATAAGGTGTTATGATGGTTCCTGCCCATCATGCCTGGTGTGAGACATTCATTCTAAGTCTTTGAGGATGGGGTACATGTTTGTTCCCACACATATGTGTGTAAAAAATATCCATCTGCCACTTATTTATTGAATACCTTTGAGTAAGTCCTAGAACCCTTGTAAGCTTTCCCCCCCTTAATTCCTTTTAAGATCATCATCATCATCATCATCATCATCATCATCATCATCACAATGTATGTGCATGTGTGTGCATGTGTAGTTATGTACATGTGAGTGAAGATGCCCAAGGCACTGGATGCCTCTGAGCTGGAGTTAAAGGCAGTTGTGAGCTTTCCTACATGGATGCTAGGAACTGATTGGGGGTCTTCTGGAAGAATAGTATGTACTCATAACCACGGAGCCATCTCTCTGACCCCTATCTTCTTACTCTTTTTTTTTGGAGGGGGCTTTCCACAGTGCAGCCTGGCATGAAAGGGTCCCGAAGAAAGACAGCAATGAGGTTTGGAGTCAGTAGTGAAACCAAAGTTGATTTATCTTTGGCAATTATTCTGTCTATAACTCTTTGCTATTCTAAGGCCAAAAGCCTTGGCTTCTGGTAAGCATCAGGGAGTTAGAAAAAAAAAAAAAGAAGAAAGCTTAATTTTTAGAGCTCTTTTCTCTCTAGCTCAAGGACTTCTCGATGACCAGATGACCAGGTGAGAAGCTAGGACTTGTTAACTCTTTATGAACCTGGAAGAAAAGAGAAGAAAAGAAAGAAAATCTTTTACATAGGCAGTATGCACAGGCATGCATAGACACACACACACACACACACACACACACACACACACACACACATTCTGGTCAGGCCTGACCACCTTTCTCATCAAGTCACAAGTGTTCATGCATACTTACATATATACATATAAAGCTAGACTCAGATGTATAGACAGATGGACATATATACATGTATACATTTGGTGGATGGGACAGAGCCCCCTAAGCCACCACTTTTTTCCTTCTCTCTGGCTTTTTTATATCTTCTTAGACAAAGTTCTTTAGAAAATTACCTCATAGATAAAATGTTACACAAAAGGGGAGTCACAGAACTATGTTGATAGTAAGTTCAACACAGTGTTTCATTCTGTAAGCTCATAAGTTCAAAGCCACAGTTTCACACGGCCTTTATTTATCATAGTGCACACCTGAGGCTTCATCCTTGCATCTGACCTAGAATGAACGTTTTCCCTTGAACATAAATTTTTCCCAAGCCTATCTCTTCTTAGTGTAATTTATGAAAGCTCATTGTATTTTTTATTATGTTGCCTTTATGAGGAGTGGGCACATTCTATTCTTGATTCAAACTTTATTACATCTTTCTGGAAAAGCAACTAAAACCGTCTCTTAAAACTTTCTTCCTATAATTATTTGAATCAAACCTGGAATTGTATAAAATCATTAATTTATCTAAACAGCATTATTTCGTGGTGGGCTAATGCCCAGGAATCATTAGGCTAAGCAATGGTGACAGAAAAGGCATATCAGCTGCAAGAAGCAATCTTGAGATGAAGTCTCCTGTGACTTTGCCTCTCAGAGCTCATTCATCATAAGCTATGCAAAAACAGTGGGCCACCTCCAGGAAAGTCACCTGCTAGCCTTATTCTCTCCTAGATGGCTCCTGAAAGGGGGCTAAATATTTTTTTATAACAAAATAAAATCTAATAAGATAAGATAAAATGAAACCATGACATCAAAGTTGGACAAAACAAACAAACAAACAGAAGGAAATAGCTCAAAGAGAAGGCACAAGAATCAGTGACGCTCTCGTTCACACACTCAGGAGCCTCACACGAATGCTAACCTGAGAGTCATGGCATGTATGGAGAGGACCTGGCGCAGGCCCCTGTGGGCTCTGTCCCTGCTGCTTCAGTCTCTGCGAGCTCATAAGAGCTTTGCTCAGATGAGTCAGAGGTCAGAGGTCCTCCTCGCTCTCTTGACGTCCTCCGTCCCCTCAGGCTCTTACACTTTTTCTGCCTCCTCTTCTAAGGGATTCCCTGAGCTCTGAAGGCAGAATTTGATGGAGACATCCCAGTTAGAGCTGTGTGTTCCAAGGTCTCTCTCTCTCTGTCTCTCTCTTTCTGTCTCTCTCTCTCTCTCTCTCTGTTGGTCTTTATTTGTCTCTGTCTGTCTCTGTCTCTATCTTTTTCTGTCTGTGTCTCTCTGTGTCTCTGTGTCTCTCTGTCTGTCTCTGTCTCTCTGTCTCTCTCTGTTGGTGTCTGTCTGACTGTCTGTCTGTCTGTCTGTCTGTCTCTCTCTCTCTGTGTGTGTGTGTGTGTGTGTGTGTGTGTAATATCTGGCTGTGGGTCTCTGTATCTGTTCCCATCTGCTACAGAAGGAAGCATCTCTGATGATGGCTGAATAAGGCACCATCCTACTTCCCTGGCAGAAATCTCCTTAATTCTTAAGTGGAAGAATTAACGTGCTACCTGGTGATCTCTCCCTGTCTCCCTGTCTGTCTCTCTGTCTGTCTGTTGTTAACTGCTAGCTCTCTCTCTATTTTATACAGTCAGAAATACCCACCTGTCTCTCTCCAGGCCTGCGTTCACACACACACACACACACACACACACACACACACACACACACACACAGGGCCCCATCAGCTCACAGAACTGATTAGAACAAAACCAGCTTCGTCTTTTCTGACTTCTTCGTTTCCCCTCTAGAGCTTCCCTTACCCAAGTAGTGACAAGGCCTAATAAAATGGTTGTTCTTTTAATGCCTTGAAGCTGTGAAACACCATGAGTTTTCACATAGAGAAAAAATATATTAATAAAATATTACTCTAGTGCCTTAGAAATTTACATCAAAAAGTCCCCATAAGGATCTAAACACTCTGTCTAGCTTCTGTTTTGACCAAAAGCAAACAAGAGGTTGAATTCCAGGATTAGGGCACTGGGCAAGAGAAGAACACGTCCGATGCCTGGCACTCACACTGAGATGCTGCAGCTCTCAAAGCTCCCCGCCATCTAATGTTCTCTACTGTCCTTCTGGACGTCCTGAGGGCCAGCTAGGGCTCTGACCCACGCATGCTGTCCAGAACCCTGTCTTTCTAGAAGAACCTGTGTGTGACTGCGTCTGGACAGTTTGTTTTGAATGTTTTAAAATTTGGCCCAAAGAGAATTGGAGCACAAAAGTGTATTAGGGTGTGATTCCCTTCATCTCTCCTTCATCCAGCTGCCTTTCCTCCCCTCATCACCATCAGTACTACGCAGCAATATTTATTGCGAGTGTTGTGTCAATAAATGTCTATGCACCCAGATAGGGACCCCGTGGCAGATCACACAGTCCAGCTGGCTTACACTGAGCTTTATTTGGGGGTACTTATGGGAACACGAGGGAAGGCTACTTACAGGAATAGAGATGACTTAGAGACAGTTGCATCACCGAAGCGCACCACAGCATGGATGAGAGCTCACAGAAGCTGGAAACCTGGTGCTTACCGCACAGCCTGCAGACAGCTCGGCATGCTGGAGAGTGTCCCTCCTAGGTATCTCTGCTCGTCTGAGCCTCTTCCAGGTGGCTCAGCTTGCTGGAGAGTATTTCTCAGTAGTCTTGATACATTTTTGGGGAAGGGGGGGAGAGTAGCAAATCTGGTAAGTTTCAGGGACTTCCTGGGATCTTTAAATTGTTAACCTTCTCAGTTTTAACAGCTCAGACAGAATTCTTTTCTTTTGGAGGAAATTGCTACCAAACATGAATGACTAGGTGACTAATTTATTCAGTGCCTACTGTGTTCTGGTGATGAGAGGGTGGGAAGAGACAGCAGCAGAGCTCGATTTTCTGGGAATGTGATTTAAACAGGAGAGAACCATTAACAGAATGACTCCACAGATGCCTTTATAGTAACACATATAATTCATATTTGATAACTCTAGTGGAAGAAAGGCCATGCACCAGGAGGGACTGGTCATAATGGGGAAAGGTCATTTCATCATTGGGATCATTCTTCAAGGCAATGAAATTCATGACAAGGGACAAATAAGAGGTGAAAGTTCATGAGAAAAAGAAGAAAGGCCCAGGACAGCATAATGGGAGGAGGTATGGGGCAGTTGGTAGATGGGCTGAGGATCTTAGGTGTGCCTGGAGAAGGAGAGAGAGAGAGAGAGAGAGAGAGAGAGAGAGAGAGAGAGAGAGAGAGAGAGAGAGAGAGAGAGAGAAATCAGGAGGTGAGGGAGGCCAAGGGAAAGGTGGGGATAATGGCCCCCGGAGAACAGAAGAGGCCATTTGTAAGAGCTTGGTGTGATTTATAGAGTACTCAAAACTATACTGGAGCATTTCAGGAGACATATCCATCAGGACAGTGAAGAACAGGTTAAAGAGAAAGTAAGGGCAGGGAGATGGTTCAGTCAGTAAAGTGCTCTGTAGAGCACAATTCAAGCCCCAGTGTGCAGTAAACCACAGGCACTGCAGTGCAAGCCTGCAGCCCCAGCAGGGGAAGGGGTATGAGGGTCCTTGGGGCCAACTAGGCAACTAGGTGATCTGTGGGTTCAATGAGAGACTCAACCTTGAAAAATAAGTGTAGAGAGACTGAGGAAGACACCCAACCTCATTGTCTGGCCTCTTCATGCATACTTGCACACGTGCACATGCGCCTACATATATGTGTATATATACACATGAGCATACAAACATAGAGGGAGAACGGAGCAGGTAGTTTCCAGAGGAGGCTTTGTCAGCAGCTGTAGCCATTCTTGGCTCCTAGATGGGTTCTTCTTTCTTCCACCCTTCTTCCACCCCTAACACTGGATAGGAGAGAGAAAAGAATAGAGAGCAAAGGGAATAAGGTCAGGGGTCAGAAAGGGAGCAACATTTTCATTAGACTGCTTCCTACTGATAAGGGGAGTCAAATTCCTTGGTAGAAGTTTGATCTTTGCCATCAGAATTCTAATTTCTTTTTAAAAAAGAGTTATTTATTATATTTATATGAGGACACTGTAGCCATTTTCAGACACACCTGAAGAGGGCATCAGATCCTATTACAAATCAAATTCCTTGGTAGAAGTTTGATCTTTGCCATTAGAATTCTAATTTCTTTTTAAAAAAGAGTTATTTATTATATTTATATGAGGACACTGTAGCCATTTTCAGACACACCTGAAGAGGGCATCAGATCCTATTACAGATGGTTGTGAGCCACCAAGTGGTTGCTGGGAATTGTACCCATGACCTCTGGAAGAGCAGTCAGTGCTCTTAACCGCTGAGCCATCTCTCCAGCCCCCCCAATTTCTTCTTGTTGTTTCTTTACACATGACTTTTTAACAAACAGTGACCAACAAAAACCAATAACCAACAGCCAACAGCTAACAGCCAACAACCAACAGCCAACAGCCAACAACAGCCAACAGCCAACAACAGCCAACAGCCAACAAACAACAACCAATAGCCAACAAACAACAGCCAACAGCCAACAACAGCCAACAGCCAACAGCTAACAACAGCCAACAGCCAACAAACAATAACCAATAGCTGACAAACAACAGCCAGCACAGCCAACAACAGCCAACAAACAACAGCCAACAAACAACAAGAGCCAATAGCTAACAGCCAACAACAGGCAACAGGCAACAGGCAACAGGCAACAGCCAACAACAGCCAACAGTCAACAACAGCCAATAGCCAACAATAGCCAACAGCCAACAATAGCCAACAGCCAACAACAGCCAACAGCCAACAAACAACAACCAATAGCCAACAAACAACAGCTAACAGTCAACAAGAGCCAATAGACAACAGCCAACAAACAACAACAGCCAACAGCCAACAATGGCCAACAGCCAACAGCCAACAGGCAACAGTCAACAACAGCCAACAACAGTCAACAGCCAACAACCAACAGCCAACAGCCAATAATGGCCAACAGCCAACAAACAACAGCCAACAGCCAACAAGAGTCAATAGCCAACAGCCAATAGTCAACAACAGCCAATAGCCAACAGCCAACAGCCAATAGTCAATAAATAACAACAGCCAACAGCCAGCAATGGCCAACAGCCAACAGCCAACAACAACCAACCAACAGCCAACAGGCAACAACAAACAACCAACAGCCAACAGCCAACAGCCAACAGCCAACAACAAACAGCCAACAGCCAACAGCCAACAACCAACAAACCCCCCTGCCTTTCAGGGCTCTAGCATTTATATATATCCTATGAAAAGTTCCCAGAATTCCAAATGTTACACAATTGCAGAAACTATCTGTAGTTGGCAAAACCACACCCCTGCTAGAGCACAAGGCAAACACAGTCAGCAATCTGAAGCAGCCCCATATCCCACATGTGGGACTAAGATGAAAACATATTCATAGAATATTTCTGTGTGTTTTTTTTTTTAAAGAAATCAAAACACCCAAATTGTCACTACAGTCGGTCCACAAGAGGAGGCTGGGGACTTAGGCTGAACATTTGTTAAAACCCAAAGGACTGGAACAAAGGCATTTCCTTCCCAGATGCTGGAAAGCATTTGGGACAGAACCCACTGCCAGAGAAACTGGCTTATGAACAGCCCCGGAGAGTGTGTTGGCAAGTACTAGTCATTTTCTGTGCTGTTTTGACAAAATAGGAGACAAAGGCAGCGTAAGAAAAGAGTGTTTCTTTTGACTCACAGTTCCAGGGTTCAATCCGTCATGGTGGGGGAACATGGCAGCAGCGGCAGAGGAGGCAGCTGCTCATATTGTGTCCGTGGGAAGCAGGGAGAGGCGCACTGGTCCTGGGCTCACTCTCTCTCCTGCTGCTCAGGACTCCAGTCTAGGGGATGGAACCACGCACATTTCAGATAGATCTTCCCACTCTCATGAACCTAGCATAAAAACTCACTCAAATGCACGCCTAGGGGCTTGTCTCGTAGGTGACCCTCTAGCCTATCAAGCCGACAGTCTACACATACCATCGCAGGGCGTGCACTAACTTCTAAGTACTTCGGGGAGACTCTTGTTGATGGACTTACTGTGTGCAAGCTCTAGCCTAAAGTGGGCGGAGCCTCCTCAAAGGAAGAACTTCCAAACCCTGCCTTTTCCTGGAGCTGGTCACGTGGATCTGGGGTCATTTTATGTTTAGAGTGGACATTAACTTCTCATCTGTCGTCCTATAAAACAGCACTAAAGCTGTCATAGGAATAGGAGTGGAGTCTGGAAGAATACTTTTGACTCAGTTATTTTCCTCAGTTTTGCAGACTGGTATGATTCAAGAGGGGTATATAGCTTGGAGCCCTTCATCTCCCATAAGATATTTTATTCTGGGCTCCACTCTGAATCATTTCATCCTTCAAATTCTTTTTTCAAATTTAATTTTATGTTCTTTTTATTTTATCTTGATTAAGCTTTGAAAGGACTTGCCCAGAAACTTCTCCTGCCTGATAATTAATTTTAAGGTATTCTTCCCCAGTTCATAATAGCTTTTGTTATTGTATAATTAAAAACAAAATTAAAATATTTCTGCCCCCTCACTTTCATGAAGCCTGTAATCCAGCTCCTGGTGATGACTGGGCCTTAACAATGAGATGAGGAGCTCAGAATCGTTCTCTCTGTTGCAACTAAATTAAAACTCCAATAAGAAGAAACAAAGTAAATATTCAATCATTTCACAGAAATGATGAGATTTTTGTGACAAACGAATTCCTCCCACCATTCAACATTCTTTAGTCTTTTCAGGGTCCTCGGGCAAACAGTACCAGAATTAAATTGCTTCGGACCCTTGTGTGGGTGGCAGGTCCCCACCAAGGTGACTGGCACCCATCTTCTGAAGAAGGAGGGTGTAACACGTATCTCGCTTGTATCTTCTTGTCTGTGCTGCCGAGTTTTACAGGAAGGCTTCAGAGGCAACGTTCTCTCGGTGCTCCATCCAGGACTCTCGAATCCCCTCGATTCACTCAAACAGATCTAGGTGCCACAGGCGAGGGGCTTTGCAGATGGGAATTCTCAAGTAATCTGCCCCTTTCGTTTATTTTGGCTCACACTTAGCAGTATATAACCTATCCTGGCAGGGAAGGCGTGGAGGTAGGCGTGAAGGGCGGCTGGTCACATGATATCAGCAGCCAGGAAACGCGGACGCTGGTGCTTAGCTCCTTTCTTCTTATTATGCAGATCGGGACTCCAAGATAGGAAGATAAGATGATTGTTGGGAGAGTATAGCCAATCGGGTAAAATAATAATGATGATGATGATGATGATGGTGGTGGTGGTGGTGGTGGTGGTGGTGGTGGTGATGATGATGATGATGATGGTGGTGGTGGTGGTAGTGGTGATGATGATGATGATGATGATGGTGGTGGTGGTGGTGGTGATGATGATGATGATAAAAAGACATATCTCCCCTGGCTGGCGGCACAATACTAAGTGAGAGGTATCCACCCACACATCTTCAAGAGGGGTTTAGTGCAGGACAGCGGTGTTCTGAAGCTGGAGTGAACCAGCCCAGGGTCAGCAGCTACCTACTGCTAGTTTAGGTATGTAAATACATTTGAAATACATGTTTCAGAGTTCAGGACTGATCTTTCAGAATGGTGGAAATGTGACTGAGCAGCAGCTAGTGGCATGCAAAACCCGAATGCACATGATATCACATGGATTTAATTTGGAGTAGGTGTATGTGTGTGCGTGTGTGTGGTGTATGTGCATATATGTTTGAGTAAGCAAGGACGTGTGCAGGAGCACATATGTGACATGTATGTGGAGGCTGGAGGTCCACACTGGCTGTCCCTCTCTGCCTCTCCACCGTGTTTTGAGACAGGGCCTGCCACGTGACCTGGAGCTCACTGACTGGGGCAGAGCGGGTGGCCAGCAAGCTCCAGGGATCCTGCCGTCTCTGCAGCTCAGGCTATGATCGCGAGAACGGGTATAGAACATGGCGCTCGGATTTTCACAGGGATTTGAACTTGGGGTCCTTACACTTGCTCAGCAAGTACTTTATTATTTATTTATTTTTTCTAGAGACCGTTTCTTTTTTTTTATTAGATATATTCTTTATTTACATTTCAAATGATTTCCCCTTTTCTGGCTCCCCACTCCCCTAAAATCCCATAAGCCCGCTTCCCTCCCGCTATTCCCCCATCCACCCCTTCCCCCTTCCCTGTTCTGGAATTCCCCTATACTGCTGCACTGAGTCTTTCCAGAACCAGGGGCCTCTCCTCCATTCTTCTTGGACATCATTTAATATGTGGATTATGTCTTGGGTATTCAAAGTTTCTAGGCTAATATCCACTTATCAGTGAGTGCGTACCATGATTGATCTTTTGAGACTGGGTTACCTCACTTAGTATGATGTTTTTTAGCTCCATCCATTTGTCTAAGAATTTCATGAATTCACTGTTTCTAATGACTGAATAGTACTCCATTGTGTATATATACCACATTTTTTGTATACATTCCTCCACTGAGGGCCACCTGGGTTCTTTCTAGCTTCTGGCTACTACAAATAGGGCTGCTATGAGCATAGTGCAGCATGTGTCCTTATTGCATGCCAGGGAATCCTCTGGGTATATGCCCAGGAGAGGTATAAGCAGGGTCCTCCGGAAGTGTCATGCCCAGATTTCTGAGGAACTGCCAGACTGATTTCCAAAGTGGTTGCACCATCTTGCAATCCCACCAGCAGTGGAGGAATGTTTCTGTAAAGCAAGTACTTTAAAATGTCCTTTGAATGCCGGGTAGTGAGGGCACAGGCCTTGCATCCCAGTACTTGGGAGGCAGAGGAAGGTGGATCTCTGAATTTGAGGCCTGCCTGGTCTACAGAGCAAGTTCCAGGACAGCCAGGGTTAACAGAGAAACCCTGTTTTGAAAAGCCAAAAAAAAGTGCTTTTATTCTTAATGAATAAGTAAAAGAACAACCATGCCATTCGGGCCAGTGACAGTCGACACATATGTCAGCGGTGCAAATTGTATTTCAGAGTGTTATTACATCCATCTTGATTTGAGTAGAAATACCACCACATAACAACAAAATCACCTAAATGCTTTTCTCAGATATATCTCCCTCATTAAACAGTGCATGCTTGTTTGAGTAATATCTCTCTCACCTTCCTCTAAATATTTCAGTGACACTGTTCCCAGAAGACAAGATGCACAGTAGGGGAGATAAGAAACATATATGTATATATGCATGTATATGTATATGTGTATGTGTATGTATATGTATGCATGTATATATATATATATATATGTATAAACATTTTTTTCCTGATAGTATTCTGCCATGTAGCTCACACTGGCTTCCAACTCATGACCCCTCTGTCTCAAGGTGACACTCACCACCACTCCTGGAAGAAAATATAAAGTCCTTAATGTGATTTCCAGAACCTCCATCTGATTGCTCCCAGTGAAAAATACCCAAGACTCCACAGAAGGCAGGGATGTCGGCCCCATATCTAGATGATTTTGGTTGTAACAACCAGGGTGAGCTCTATTGGAAATGACTAGGAAGAGGCCCGGATGCTACTGAGTACTTGTGTAGGTGGCTGCACCTGTGCCCACCACATACCTATGGACTAAGAGATTGGAAATGCTAGCATTACTGAGATTAACAGTCCTAAATTAGAGAATCTTTATTTCTCAGTGGAATGGTTTCCTTTTGACTTCTTCTCGGTCATGTCATGATTCCTGCAGGTCCCTGGTCTTGGTGGTTTTCAAGAGAATGTTAGCACATGCCTTGATTACAGCTGTTGACACCCTCATGCCTTCCTGACTGTGTCAGTTTGTCAGGCCCTTTGACAGATGATTTCCATGAGCAATTTCAAAAACTGAGATGAAGAGACTGACTCCCGATTAGGAATTGTGCGGTACCCAAGAACTGGGGAGACAAAGAGGGGATTATGCAAGGTTTGAGATTTGGATTCTCCCAGTTTCCTTTTTGTTGCTGTCATAAAAATGCCGTAACCAAAAAGCAACTCCAGGGAGAAAATGTTTATTTTAGCTCACAGTTCCAGGTTATAGCTCACGCTGTAGGGAATTCAAGGCAGGGAGTGGAAGCAGCTAGTCACGTGACAGTCAAGAGCAGAGGGAGAATGAATGCATGCACACCTACCATTTAGTTCATGATCTCCATTCTTACACAGTCCAGGACCCAAACCTGGGGAATGGCGCCAGCAGCACTGGGCTGGGTCTTCCTACCTCATGTCATCAGGACAACCTGATGGAGACAATCCCCCAGTAGACTCTCTTTCTAGATGATTCTACAGCATGTCAGGCTGACAGGGGAAAGAAACCATCACATAATCAAATGCGTATTTTCAACATACTAGTTCTGTTTGCTTTGGGTTATTAGCATTACTTTCATGAAGCCTCCTAGAAATTCTGAAATACAAATTCTACACTTCTCATTTTACAAATGGGGAAATTGTAAGACCAAAGAAATCTAGGCAACATGCCCAAGAGTAAAGTGATAGTTGGTGCTGGAATTTCAGCCTGATTCCCAGGACCTTGATCCTATGACCCTACACATCTTTTTGTCTGCCATGACTGTTGATGATTTAACAATTTGTTTTTGGAGATGGGGTCTCACCCTGTAGCCCTGGCTGGTCTTGAACTCACTGTGTAGACCAGCTGGCCTCAAACTCGAGATCTACTTGCCTCTGCCTCCGGAGTGCTGGTAGTAATACCACGCTCAGCCGTGCTTCAATTCTTAGATCTAAAACTGGCTCTGATGATTTTGCTGTTCTGACACTGACTCTTACATTACCGGTCTGTTCATCTTCCCGATTGTCCTTCCATCACCTCCAAGCTGTTGCTGCTCAATCTTTATCAGCTCAAGTCTCTGGGATCAGTTGGCCACTAAGGGATGTTCTAGTAAAGGAAAATAGGAAAAGAGATTTAATATTTATCACTTTCCACAGAACAAACACAATCATCTTCCTTCCAAATATGTCTGAGTATAGGCCACCACTGTTCATAAAATCCTTCAGTGGTTCTCACTTCCTAAGATACCTCCCCTCAAGTCTCCACTGTCTGCAGCGTCTGATTCTTGCCCACCCCTCATGGTGTCTGTGGGCCAGGAACATAGGGAATTCAAGTAGAATGTTTCCTCCAGTGGAAATTTATGTCCTGCTCAAGCAATAACCCAAGTAGATATGACATGTTGGACAGTGGCTCTCCTGGGCTGCCCTGGGCCCCGTCCAACCAGTGCTCCCTTTCCCTTGGAGCAGCATGTCAGAGGTAGAGTAGTTGTTTCTTTATAATCACAGACAGCTTGCTTCCTTCTATCCATCGGATAGACTGCAATCACATGACAATCCCTAGCTGCAAAGGAAGCTGGGAAATGCCATTCATCTGTGTGCTACTGAGACAGGAAGGAAGGAGCCCTGTGGGCTGCCCACCATCCTTCTGCATTCATCTGCCTTCACAACTATCTTTTCCTTACAAAAGCTACCTACAGTGCCCCAGCATCCTCAGTGCTGGTCATTTTCTCCTGGATATTCACTTCCCGTGGGCTTTCATGCACAATTCATTCTCCCAATCTAATTATTTCTTGATTTCTTTGGCTCTCAGCTCCCACATCTCTTCCCTGGTGAAGGCTTCCTCATTCCCCCAGAGTCAATTCCCTCCCAGTTCCTTTCAGCTCTATGTTCTTGCAGACCTTTCCAAGTTCCTACACATACATCTACAATTAGAAAACCCAAATGGTGCTGGAGATCTGCGAGGGGCAGCGTCCACTGCTCTTGGGAAGGATTCCAGTTTAGTTTACAGTGCTCACATTGGGCAGTGGACAACTGCCTAAACACTGGGGCCTGGGGATCTGGTGCCCTCTTCTGGCCTCTGCACACACTGCATGCAAACACACACACACACACACACACACACACACACACACACACACACACATGCAAACACAAATAAAAGATTTAAAAAGTCCATGTTTGTTTGACAGTTTCATTACTTTCAGATTTGCCATCTAGACCATAAATGTCAAGACAGAAGTGACAACCTTTCTTTCTTATACTGTTTCTTAACCTTAAAGTACAACTCCTAAGGCCACTGAGTAAATATCCATCAAATTATAATTTGACAAATATACAGTGCTTGACAAACATATAGTGAGGTAAACATATATACATATACAGATTATATGCATATACATTGTATGCACATATATGTACACACATACATTGTATATATACACATATATGCATATACATTTTATATATATGTGGAAAAAATATATTTCCCTCAACAGATTCAAGCCATGGTGTACTGATCATATTTTTGTCCTGTGACTGTTTTATAAGCCACATCATTGAGTTACTCAGGGGCTGTGTACCTTCATCTCAACACACCGTGTGATTATTCCAGTCACTCTGCATTATTTTGTGCCCTGACTGCCTTTCTGTTTATTAATTCATCAAATATAAAATATACTAAATCTATACGGGCCGCAATCCATGGCCCTGGAATATATGCGAACGAATAAGCCACGTTTCTGTCTTCAGTGCCAGAGAGCCACGGAAAATGACTCACATTCAACATCCTAAATGATGCCATTATTCTTACCACAATAGAAATATGGGCGGGAGGAGGTGTTTGAAACCTGGATAGCAGAAATGATTGTGTTGCTTAAATCAATTCTTCATATGCTCTTTGTTGGAAAGCTATGAGGAAGAATGGTGTTAGTTATTTTATGTTTCTGTCCTGCAGAGGTATGTTATCTCCTTTTTGCTGGACAGACACAGTACTGGACCAGCTAGTGCTAATTTTGTTTCACTCGGGTTTCACTCAGGACAATGACTAGACTTGCCTAGATGTTCCTGGCCAGCAGAGGTCGGAGGACAGGTACCAAAGGTCAGGATCTGTTGTAGCCCACACTGGGTTTGAAGTTTCCGAGAAGCTTAAGATGACTCTGAACTTCTTATTCTGGGGCCACCACTGCTCACTTGCCCCGATGGCAGTCACGTGACACTGTCCAGGTTCACGTGGTCTTCAGGCTCAAACTCAGAGCTTTGTACTGTACCACTGGATGGTTAGAATGAAAAATTCCTCCATAGGCTCATGTGTTTGAACACTTGGTGTCTAGACGGTGGCTATTTAGGGAGGTAATGGAACAGTCATGGGATGCAGCGGTATGGAAGCAGATCACTAGGGGCGGACTTCCGGGATTTGTAGCCCCGCCCCATTTCCTGAGTAGAGACTGACCTGTTGTCTCAGCTGCTCCTGATTCTATGCCTTCCCCACCGTTATGAACATCTAGCTGTCTGGAACCATAAGTCCCTGCCCTCCCCGTGAAAGGAAAAGTAATACAGATTGACACCCTTATCTTATCCCAGATAATTATTTTTAATCCATGTGCACTTTGGCACCTTAAAAACCAGAACTTGTGATTCACCAACTGTGGTAACAGCTGACTGTGGGATGAGCGTCCAAACAGCAGTGTCTCCTCACTCACGCCTTCTCACCCTAGACATTTTATTATGTTTCTTTACATATATATTAGAGCTAAAATTATATATAACAGTACAAAAGAATATTGTCTTAGTCATTTAGACACACTTTCGCCAACAAGGGACCTCCTCATAATCCTTTCAAACAGTGCCACTCCTTGGTGACTAAGAATTCAAATATATGAGTTTATGGGGGCCATTCTCATTCAAACCGCCATAAATATAAAAGAAAAGTGAACTTTCCCTATCACTATCTTCAAGAGCACCTGCTGGCCTCTTTAGGGACAAGTGCGACCTTTTCTACATCATTTTCAAGACCTTCCCGTAAAACCTGCATGGTGCTAAATCCAAGCAGGGATTTACTGTTGGAACACATCTGATGCCTGTATTTTCTGATTAGCATATCTGATTTGCATACCCGATTAGCATATCTTGGAGGATTCTTGTGTCATAATCTGTGGCTTACTCATTCGTTCTTACAGCTGCAGAGAAGGAATTTGTGGGAGCCATTTATTGAATCACATAGATGTGTGCACATCTATAATTAAGCCATATGTGAAATATTTATATGTAAAGTGCATGAACAATCTGCCCATAATATCTGTAACGAGTACACACTCCTTCTTTACCCATAAGTCATCTCATTATGTCAAGAGTGTGGAAACTTTCAGTCCAAGAGCCAAATGCAGCTTGCTTTTGTGAGTACTGTGTCCCTGGAACACACACACCCTTGGTCTGTGGAGCAGCAGTGTGAGGCAAGGGGATGAGACCTGCAGGCAGGAATGAGGGCATGTGCTGCGGGCTGCGGGACCCAGGAGTAAGTGCTGGCCCCTCTTCCTCTCTTGCCTCCTCCTCCCCTGCCTCCTCCTCCTCCCCTCCATTCTCTTCCTCCCCTGCCTCCTCCTCTCTTTCTTCCTCCTCCCCTGCCTCCTCCTCTTTCTCCTCCTTACTCTTCTTCCCTTTCCTGCCTTTTCTTCCTCCTCTTCTAGCCTTTAACTTCTTCTCCCTGCCTTGTACCCCCTTCTTTCTTCCTGATGATCCCTTCCTCTTCCTCTCTATTTTTTCCACCTCTGTATCCTTTATGGTACTGGAGATGGGTCCCATGTTTACTAGGCAAGCACTCTATCACCAAGCTACACATTTTATTGAAAAGTTTTCTCATTGAAAATCATTTAAGCGCTTTACTCTTCATAAGCCCTTATTTTTTTATATAGGGGATTATCACAAGTTATTTTATGTTATTAAAAATACTTTACCATATAAGAATGTTTTCTGTAAAATTAAAGTTTGTATGTGTGTGTGTGTATGTTCAGAGAAAAACCTTTAATTCTCTCTTCAGTTCCATGTCCTCTGCCCTTCTCTAAATCACATTGTCTTTCTTAGAAATGGCCACTGTTAGGGGGTTGCTATTGTTGGTGTGTGTGCATGTTCATGTGTACATGCTTGTGAGCATGTATGTATCTTTGTGTAATATAAGTACAGATGTATCTATGGTTATGTATTATTTTGCTAATCATTTGGATAGTCACATATTTTTATGAGAGTTAGGAAGTCAATTATTTATTGTCTTTGTGTGTTGGAAGGGCACATTCATGACCCTGTTCCTTTGAGGAGAATCAGAGAGTCATTCTCTTCTTCTCACTTCACCTGGGTTCCCAGGAGTCTAACTCAGCTCATCAGACTTGTAAATATCTTTACCCATTGACCCAAATCGCCAGTTCCAACAGTCTACATTGTAAAATGCTACATGCCACAGCCGTCAAGTTATGAGAGCTGGACGTTGATTAATCTCTCCAGGGTGGAAGGATAAACGGTTTGTCGTCAGCTCAGTCTGAATGTGGGGAATAAAAAAAGGCTTGCCTGAAAATGTAGATCGCCATCCAGGCTCCCTGGAGCCTGAGACATCCTGCCCTGTGTCTAAGCGGACAGGGATGATGATGCCCAACATCAGAGTGCCCAACTGACAGCGCCTCTTTCATCTTCGGCAGAGCTCTGTGATCTAGGCTTGACCTCTCCTTCACCTTCTATGAATCCGGTGAGCACGGCCTCTGCACACATCACGGGTTCTTTTGGGGATGGTTTTGAATGATAATATCTTTGAAGCAGGCTAGGGGTGTGGCTGACTTGGTCAAGAGCTTGTCTGGCACGTGCAAAGCCCAGGGTTTGATCTCCTCTGGCAAAATCAGAAATTCAAGGTCATTCTTTGGGTGCACAAGGTCTCCCAATCCTCGTGCACCATTGGCTAATACAGCCCACGGGGGTGGTGGGAGCAGAGATGTCAAACAGGGGGTTCGGAAGCCCTGTGACTAGGTATGGTGAATAAACCTCACTGGAACCTGCAGTCAGTAGGCAGATCAACTTTACTTAGGGTGACTGAAGGCTTATAAAGTTTTGGGGGATTGAGGGCAGGGACATTCAGGATGGGCAAAGGTCACTGGCTGGGGTCTTAGGATGCCTGGAATGCCTCGTTAGCATGGGGAAGCACTTCAGGAATCTCAGGTGCTAGCTGGACAAGTTTTGTCAGGAGAAAGGGAATTGGTCCTATAAACTAATTGAGGCTATGTGACATTCTCCAGGTAGAGGTGAGTGGGGGGTGGCTTAGAATTCCCTAGACAAGGTCAGAGAAGGAGAAAACATGCTAAAGAAGGGAGTCTCCCATACCATACCTTGCCAAGCCCAGACACTATCCGGTCCTGGTGGACTTTGAGTTTTCCCCTGGTTCTTGGCTATGACTTGAAGCCATCCTGGGCTACACAAAACCTCATCTTAAAGACAAAGATCTTTGAAGTAGTTTCCTGTGCTGTCTTTTGCGAATGGTAGTGTGCCCCTCCTTGGAGTGGCTGCACATTTAAAAGATAAATCTGCCAGCCCTAGTGCAAAGACCAGCCCTA
Organism: Apodemus sylvaticus; assembly: GCF_947179515.1. Classification (NCBI taxonomy): domain Eukaryota; kingdom Metazoa; phylum Chordata; class Mammalia; order Rodentia; family Muridae; genus Apodemus; species Apodemus sylvaticus. Next base: position 157,599,812 of record NC_067476.1, on the reverse strand, counting down.
GTGCAAAGACCAGCCCTAGTGCAAAGACCAGCCCTAGTGCAAAGACCAGCCCGAGGGCAGCTCTCAGAGAACCACTGTCTCCTTACTGCATGTGAATTTGCCTATGGACCTCGTTCTTTGCGAATAGTTTCCTCCTTGCTAATTTTCTCTATTTGTATTTATCAAAGCTGTCGGGCATGCATGGAAAAAAATACTGGCCCATCTTCCCTCAAAATAAAACATGAGAAAAATAGTGCCCAAGGGTCCCAGGACTGTGCTGACACATGGTCTTACCGTTACACCTTCTCTTTTAAAAGTTTAGTTGTAATCCTATGCATAGGGGTGTTTGCCCGCATGTATGTCTGTGCAGCATGTGTGTCTTCCGAGGCCCTTGGAACTGGAGTTATAGATGGTTGTTAGCCATCATGTGGATGCTGGGAACTAAATTTGAGTCCTTTGGTACAGCAGCCAGTCCTCTTAACTGCTGAGAAGCAATGCCAGCCCTCGGATCCAACATCTTAATCAAAATTCCTAATCCAAAATAATAAACCAGTGCCCCCAACTTGTTCTGCCTTTGGGGTACCTAGAAGATGATGCTGATTCAGAAATCACTCATCACAATGACAAATGAAGACTGTCAATCAGTTTCAGGCCAGCCAGTTACTAGATAAACAAAGAAACAAATGACCAAACACAGCACAACGCAAGCCTTTAAGCAGCCCAGACAGAGGCACCGGCTCATATTGCTGGGAATGGAGAAAGCAGGGATTGGAGTGACTTCCCCCTTTTTTGGAATTTTTATTCTCTAGTCAGGTGGCATGTTTACAGGAGAGGAACCATCTGTGGGGACCAATAGCCCTGGTATCCTAACAGTCAGCTTCAAGCCACTTCCCTTTGAGACTGAGGTCTTTGAAATGCATATTTTCTCCCAGATTGGTAAGTGTGTGTATCAACCCTGGTGAGAGTCCAACAGGCAGGATTCTCTGGCTGGTATTTAGGGAGAGAAAATCCTAAAGGGCCTCACGGTGGGAGGAAATACTTCCAGGGTCTAGGATAAATGAAACTATTCCTTCACCTTGGATGCTAGACCACAGCAGTGCCTTAGGCACCTCTTAGCAGATGTGTGTTCTTTGGAGAGACCTCAGAATGGCCCTAGGTGCAAGGCTGCTTCTTTTCTACAAAGGCTTCCCCCAGAGCCGGGTGGCCTTGACTTGAATTACAATTCTGCACGGGTTCCTCGCCCGGCTTCGGATGCTCCAAGCGGATCTTCTGATGTGTGTGCACTTTCGCAGCTTGGATGTTTTGCTGGCAAATTGCACTGTTGGCAGTGGGCACAGTGCCGGCTTCAGCAGAGCTGGCAGGGAACAGGGTAATGTGCTCGGCACCCACAGAGCCCAAAGTCACTTGAAAGAGACAATGGTGATCTGTAGATACCGTTGGCAGGAGGACGAAAGGCCCCTCCGGCTTCCTCTTCACGTTGGTGTTGGTTAGGTTCGGGAAGCTGACTGTCTCAGCAGACATCCCACCCACGTCAGGCTTAAGAATGAAAATGACTTTTCAAACCAGGAAGAAGAAGATGAGTAAAGACACGAATCACCAGGAGGGGAGGAATCAAAGGCAGGTGCATGCGTTTGGACTGTCAGCGGCCTTTCTTCTGACCTCTTCACCCCAGAAACTCCCATGGTATGAACCGGAAGAGATGCAGCTCCTGCTTGACAGAGGGCATGCTGCCGTCAGGCAGAGCTTTTACGAGGACGTCCCCATTTGTCAATCAAACCAGCAAGGAGCGCAGCAAGTTTGCCCTGAGCTTCTCTCTTCTCACAAACTTGGGGTTGTAACCAGGTGTGTGTGTGTGTGTGTGTGTGTGTGTGTGTGTATGTGTGTATGTGTGTGTGTGCTCCCATCAAGCAGGAGGCAGAGGCAGGAAGATTGCTGTAAGTTTAAGGCCAGTTTAAGCTACCTAGTGAGTTCTAGGCAGGGCTAAGCAGTGACTTTGCCTTAGAAACAAAACAAGACCACAAGTGCCATTCTCTCAAATAGGCAGACATGCTGGTTTTGTCCAGCTGACGCTCTGTCTCCCAGAGGAAGAAGCCTCAGGCTAGTTAAGTTTTCCTTGCTAGTACACATTGTTTTCCCTCAGTCATTCTTTCACTGGGCTCAAAATTGTCTCTAAAGGAGAGAAAGGAGCTGGAGAAATGTGGTTTGAGTGAGAAGTATCCTCTGTAGGCTCAGGTATTTGAACCCTTTGTCCCCAGTTGGTGTCACTGTTAGGGGAAGGCTATGGCACCTTTAGGACACAGAGCCTTGCTGGAGGAAGTGCTTGACTGGGGGCAGGATTCGAGAGTGGATAGCTTTTCTTCCTTTCCGGTTCACCCTCTCTGCTTCCTGCATACTGTGAAGATATAATCTCTCAGCTTCCTGCTCCAACCAGAAAGTAAGCCAAAATAAACTCTTCTCTTCTTTGAGTTGCTTTGGTACAGTGTTGTGTCACAGCAACAGAAAAGTAGCCGATTTGAGAGGACTCCACTGGTGAGGTACTTACCGTGAAGGCATGGTGGTCTGAGTTCAAATTCCGAAACTCACACCAAAACCCCGGGGTAGTGCTACACACTTTAATCCCAGACCTGGGCAGGCAGAGACAAATGGTTCCCTGGGGCTCACTGGCCAGCAGACTAACTTAGTTAGTGACAGACCCATCTCAAAAAACTGGATGATGATCCCTGAAGAATGGCACCTGAGCCTTCTCATGAATGTGTGTGATTCAACATGGCCTTGAGCTCCCCCGACAGAGACATTGTGGAAAGCTGCATTTGGCTTCTTCTTCTTCTTCTTCTTCTTCTTCTTCTTCTTCTTCTTCTTCTTCTTCTTCTTCTTCTTCTTCTTCTTCTTCTGATTCATTTATTTACTATATGTAAGTTCACTGCAGCTGTCTTCAGACACTCCAGAAGAGGGCATCGGATCTCATTACAGATGGCTGTCAGCCACCATGTGGTTTCTGGGATTTGAACTCAGGACCTTCAGAAGAGCAGTCAGTGCTCTTAACCACTGAGCCATCTCTCTAGCCCCCTGATGACCAGTTTCACAGTGTTTTTATTTTCCCTAGCCAGCATAATAAGAGTAGTTAGCTAATCATTATAAGCAGTGCTCAATACTCATGCATTGTATATGTATATTAAGCTACCTTTGAAGCAATCCTATGAGGAAGATATGGTGCTCTCCATTTCCGCATGGGACATTGAGGTATACAGAGATTAAGTAATGTGTTTAGGAATACACACATTATTATAATACATATGTATATAAAATACATGTTCATAGACATACATATGTGCACAAGTAGACACTGTATCATTCTTAAGCTATCACAGCAAAATTTAATTGTGTAATGGCTTGACCTAGTAGGTCAGTCTTCAGTGACAGGATTCTAAGTGGGAGAGCCAGGAGATGAGAGGATAATTTGAAAGCTGGGGTCTTGCACACATTACGTCTTATGCCAAGCAAGCGCATTAAGAAGTACGGCATCATATATACTATTTCTAGGGGAGAATTGGGACAGAGTCAGCAGAAGCTATCATGCAATAGGACAAAGCCGGCAGGAGACTGAACAAGCAGTGTTGTGTAAGGGGAACACAGGGCACCTCAAAGGCGCTGGAGACTGAACAAACATCGGTCTTGGGGCTGGCAACTGCAGTCTTGTTATGGGGAACATGGGAAGTCAAATCCCAGAAACAGAACCCTTAACTCTGTTGAGGCCCCAGCCCCAGCCCCAGCATGGCCTTCTCAAGCCTGCGCCTGGGAAGAGACACAGAACTCCCCAGCCTGGCTCTCAATCGTGTTGAAGTGTGCCCGAGTCTGGGACTTGCTCAGAGTGGAATGGTACCAGTGGCTCTCGTGGTTGATGTTGGCGATACAGTTAAGTCCCCCACCCCCAGTTTTTAAATGATTTGCTTTGAAAAAAATTTCAGAGTTAGAAATGAAATTTGCTAAAAATGCCGTGTTGCCTTTCTCACAGTTCATAAAGTCTCGCTCGGTTCATGAAGCGCTGTGGCATTATTGGTGCAAGGCTGCTGTGTAACGCTTTGCCACACACCCTCCAAAGTGCTCTCCTCCGGGGGAGACCCGGTTCATGTGCATCTGTCCCCATTAACATCATCTCTGCGGCTCTTCCAACAGGCCTTCCTTCTTCACTGCCCGGGTTTCATAGAACGGTTGTTATAAATCTGTGCAAACTTGACAGTTCACATCAGGAGGAATCCACTCTCTCTGTTGTGAACAGCAGAGTCACAGGACTCAGGCATCATCAGGTGGGCTCCTTGTGGAGAGGGAAAACCAGTTTCATGTCTGTCTTGGAGTTCATGGCGGCTGCCCAGACCTTTGGTTTGGTTCACAGCGGCAACCTCTGCCTGCTTTTACTTGTTCATCTTCATTCTGAATCTCCATGTCTTCTGTTCTCCCTCCCTCTCCCTCTCTCCTCCTCCCTTTCCCCCTCCCCCTCCTTTTCCCCTTCCCCCTCCTTTCTCCCTCCCCTCTCTCCTTCTCCCCTTCTCCTCCCCCTCCTTCTCTCCCTCCTCTTCCCCTCCACTCCCCTCCAATCCCTCTCCCCATCTCTCTCCTCTCCCTCCCACTCCCCTCCTTTTCCTTCTGCTTCCTCTCCCTCCCCTCATCTCCCTCCACCTCCCCTCCTTTTCCTCCCCCTTCCTCTCCCTCTCCTCCTCTCCCCCTTCTCTTCCCCCTCCCCTCTCTCCCTCCCTCCCTCTCCTCCTCCCTTTTCTCCTCCCCATTCCTCTCCTTTTCTCCCCCTCTCTCTCCCCTCCCTCTCTCCCTTCCTCCCTCTCCTCCTCCCTTTTCTCCTCCCTTTCCTCTCCTTTTCTCCCTCCCTCTCTCCCTCCCTCTCCCCCTCCTCTCCTCTCCCCCTCCCTTTTCTCCTCTCCCTTTCTCTCCTTTTCTCCATCCTCCTCTCCCCTTCTCCCTCTCTCCTCCTCTCTCCTTCTCCCTTCCTCTCCCCTTCCTTTTCTCCTCCCCTTCCCCTTCCTCTCCTCTCCCTCTCCCTTCCCCCTTCTCCCCCTCTTCCCTCTCTCCCTCCCTCTCTCTCTTCTTTCCCTCCCTCTCCCTTCTCTCTCTGTTAGATGTAGGGTCTTGCTATAAAGTCCAGACTGACTTTAAGTCCCCGTGTTCCTTACTCAGCATTCAGGCTGCTGGGTTGGGGCTACAAGCATGTCCCAGCACATCACTGTTTTGGGGGGAGGGGTGCTGGAGGGTGTCTTTCACAAACATGTGTTATTATGTCAGCGTCACCCTACCCCAACACGCCCTCGTCTTGGGAGTCTTTCTTCAGTAACAACCCATAATTCTAAATAAGGTCTCAGCGTGATAGGGCCCTCACCTCCACCAGCTTCACGACCCTTTTGTAGTTCCAGGAGGGCCATTTGTCAGAACCCCAGCCCTGGATGTTCTCGGGTTTGTCTGATAGTTTCTTATCTGGGGATTCGGGTCACACGTTTTTGAGCAAGCACCACAAGTGTGATATTGTTCCTCACATCAGGAGGTGCACTGTGTCAGGTGGTTCTATTCTTGGTGGCATTTACTCTGGTTCCCTGCTGAAGATGCTGTTGCAGCTGCTTTCTGTGTGGCAAGTCCATGTCGTTCTTCCAGGTTCACAAGTTCCTACGCTGGGGTTTGGAAGCCATGTAACTATCTTGCTTCTTGTTGCCCTCTCTCTCTTCTCTCAGTTTTACAAATGCCTTTTTATCGAGATGTAACCCTTGTGCCATAAAACTTAACTTCCAAACGTGTACAAATCAATGATATTAAAATTATATTCACAAGGTTGTGTGGCCACGGTTGTTAGTTAGAAGGTGGCTCATTTCTGGACTGATCATGCCAGGCCACCACAGTCCCAGGAGAAGAGGTTTTATTGTGTGTGTGTGTGGGGGGGGGAGTGAGGAAGAGGAGAAAGAGGAAAAAAGAGGAGAGGAGTCAGGATCTCAACCTTTTATTTGGGCTGTGATGTAGGTAATTGTACTGACTGGTTTTGTGTGTCAACTTGACACAGGCTGGAGTTATCACAGAGAAAGGAGCTTCAGTTGGGGAAGTGCCTCCATGAGATCCAGCTGTGGGGCATTTTCTCAATTAGTGATCAAGTGGGGAGGGCCCCTTGTGGGTGGTTCCACCTTTGGGCTGGTGTTCTTGGGTTCTATAAGAGAGCAGGCTGAGCAAGCCAGGGGAAGCAAGCCAGTAAGGAACATCCCTCCATGGCTTCTGCATCAGCTCCTGCTTTCTGACCTGCTTGGGTTCCAGTTCTGACTTCCTTTGGTGATGAACAGCAATGCAGAAGTGTAAGCTGAATAAACCCTTTCCTCCCCAACTTCCTTCTTGGTCATGATGTTTGTGCAGGAATAGAAACCCTGACTAAGGCAGTAATGAATGATGGTCACAGGTGAGGCATATGCTGGGAGTGAGTGGCAGTTGCCATGACAACAGACACAAGAGGGTCCTTGAAGCCTAGGGATGACATCATTGCTGGACTTGGAGGCTGACTGTAAAGCCACTTCTCACACCAACAACATTCATTATGTAAGTCCATAAAGTTTTCATGACTCAGAGATGTAACCCAAGCCTGTTAGCTATTATTTTCCACTTCTCCCTGTCTCACCTACCAGAAACCACAGATCTCTTCTGAGTATCCTGCTCTGTTGATCACTAACTTTAGCATCTATTGATCATCCCTCAACAGTGATTACAGTGGCAGTCGCTAAATTGGATATTTCTGAGCCACAGCCTTTGAAAAGCAGAAAATGTAGTGATCCAACCAATGAGATCAAATTACAGCCACAATTATGTCATGATTTGCATGGCAGAGACACTGATGACTGATGTCTGCTACTTGTTTTAGACAAGGCATCTTCTTTGGATGATGAATTGGATGAACACTGTTGTTATCTGTTATTCGGGTTTTGGTAGTTATCTGACACCGTTGAGCAGAGTAAATTCACACTTGTGGCCAGAAGAGGTTCTTACACCCAGAAGGATTTGCAGGGTGTGCCTTCCTTTTCTGACTAGATTTGAATGAAATTATTCTTGTCCTGCATGTGTTTGCTTATGTGATCAGGAATCTGCACTGTGTTTTGTATGTGATTTCTTTTTTGATTTGTGCTAGACATCAGGGTGTATCTTGCTCATTTCTGCTCTCAGCAGATGTTCCCAAGTCTGCCCCATGTGAGATGAGACACCTGGTGGTTTTCTGCACCGATTTCTTCCAGGGGTGTGAATCTAACTGTAGCCACAGTAAAGATATATTGTACACAGTGAGGATGGCCCCATAGATACAAGGATGTCGCAGCGCTTCATGACTGACGGGAGGATGGTCCCACAGTCATTGCTATGATTCATCACCGAGGTGAGAACAGTCCCACAGTTGTCATGATGATTCATCACTGAGGTGATGAATGACACTTCATGGCTGAGAGAAGGATGGTCCCACGGTCATCGTGATGCTTCATCACTGAGGTGAGAATGGTCCCACAGTCATTTCAAGGTAAGAATGATCCCATGGTCATGATGATTCATGGCTGATGTGAGGAGCGATGCTTCATGACTGAGGTGAGGATGGTCCCACGGCCATCACGATACTTCGTGACTGAGGTGAGGAGGGTCCCATGGTTGTCATGATTCATCACTGAGGTGAGAATGGTCCCACGGTCATCATGATGCTTTGTGACTAGCAGTTTTGTTGTCTTGAAATCTACAATAAGGGATACACCAATTGTCTGTGTCTTCACCACACATCCTTCCTGGCAGCTTCTCTGAGATGTTTAAGCCCATGAGTCACCACCAGATTGAATCTCCCAATCTTACATTGCTGCATCTGGGGTTTTCAACACTATTTACATTTACTTATATAAATGTCTTCACTTTCATTTAGGCCAATAATTGCAGATATTAAAGATTTTAGCTTGCATTCTTAACCAGGGATAGTCTCTAAGTTTGTGCCTACTGTAGGCTTACTCAATCAAGTGTCCTTGCCTAATGGACACTCATTAATCAGTTACTATGTGCCAGGAATGGTGTTAGCTATGCTACATAGATTATTTATATTAATGTAAATATATGCAAGTATATTGCATATTTATGTAAATCTTAATTCATCTGAGTTCTTTTGTTGTTCGACATGGCTGGGTGGAGTTTCATAAGTTGGGAGATATACTCCAGATGGCTATGGTTTCATTACAGCCCTGGTGGTTGAGGGTCTGGGCCCATTTCAAAGTATTCTGGGATAAGAAGGGTTGTTCTCCACAAAAGTATAAGGACTGGGCTGTAATTAAGTAGCTTTGCATATGAACACACAGGGCTCTGTCTATAGCGGGTGGAGAGAGAACATTTGATCATTATCATCCTGACCATTGAGGGGACCAGTGGTTCATGGAAGATGGAGGTGGTGGGAGGCTCTGAAACACAGCACTCTCACTGTGGTGATGGACATCGCCTCCCACATCTCCCTGCTAAGGACTTCAGAATCTAGAGTCAGTGTGGGTGTGACCAAGACTACCAGCATAGAATATGGCACACTGAGGACCCCACCTGGGATCAAGTACTGGAACACCCTTCATCCTCGACAGAACCTTATGATCTGTTTGCTCAGGACATCCTCGGTATCCAATGACACCTATCATTCATTTCAGACCAAAAAAAAAAAATCAATCTAGGAGATGATTGGCCATTATAACAAATCATTTATAAGTTGTTTCCAGGGTTGAAACTACTTCACATTTTCCATGGCTCCTTTGCACTTCTTGCTGCAAAGAAAGTTACATAGTGAACTTACTAAGATAAATTTTGTCATAATTTTTTGCCCTTATTAGTTAATAATTAATTAATCAATCTATTTAAATAAAATGTTTAGCTTAGAGTAGCATCCAGATGAACTAATATTAAGGGTCTATATGGCTGAGAACAGGGCTCAGGAGTGGTCTGGCTGAAGACTGTAAAGGGCTGTGGTGTGGTGCCATCCTTGGGTTCAGGTCATTGAACTGAAGCATTAACTTTTAGAGTGGAAATGCTAAGGGCCACAGGCCCCTTCCTTCCTTCCTTGCCTCCATTAGATATTGTCCAGGGAAGGCATGTGGAGCCTCTAGTAGCCCAGACATCAGCCATTTGCTGGAAGAGCAGCATCAGTAGACACAAGCGAGTGGTTTCTTGTAAGCAGAATTGTTTCCGGGGTTGGCCCTCAGGGTCTGCAGTTTATAGCACACAAGTGTGGTTTGGAGGGTAGAGAGTGGGATTTTCACCATGAGTAATGCTAGCTCATGTTTGTATATTATCTCATCCTAGTTAGCCTGAGCTACATCATGCTCCACAGAGTCCTTTCTCTGGACGTTTTCTTTCTCCTGCTCTGTTCTCACCCTGTTTAAACTCATGCTGCACAGTTGGAGATCCTTGGTGAGGCTATTGCTTATGAGATACCAAATTGCACAGAACCTGGTGAGGCTCAGCCTGCTGTCTTGGGAGCTGTGGCCTGTTCAGTGTCAGCAGCTTCTACTTGCAATAAAGCAGAACTTTAAAACGCCCTGAAATGACTGTGCCTGCTTGTTCAGAGGGTAGAAACATCCCAAGCCTGTCTGATAGACTGGCAGCAGAGAGAGCCAGTGAAGCTCGGACAGGTTAGTGTAATTTATGCAACAAAACCTTTTAATGTGCTGAGATAGAATCATAAATCTCTTTCAGTTATTCATATGCAAATGTCGAGAGACTCACACTCTCAGTAATGGATGACACTTCATAATAATCCTGCCCCATTCAAGCTTAATGGAAAAGAGATAAACACACGTGTACTTACAGCGCACAGGTTTCTATGGGGGTGATCATAATACATACATAAAAGGTGTCAGCAGAAGACATACATGTCTCTTGGAGTACAGGTGCCAGAGAAAGTGCACTGCAAAGGTTCAGGAATGAAGAAATGATATACAGTCAACAGCTCTCACTGATATATGAGCTCGGCCTCACTGACTCAAACAGGTTGATGACTCCCCTGCTTGTCTGCGTTAGATGGTGGACAGGGACAGGAGCCAACACAACAGCTGCATTTTACCCTGATTTTTCTCAGCATCATGTTATACATTTCAAATTGCTCTCAGAGACATTTATTAATTATTTCCTGCAAAAGCCTTGATCGTAAATCTGCTTTTACATGATTGCCGAAACTAAGCGGCTTGCTCTGTGGTGGTTAGCTAGAGAAGTACAACTTCGAAATGATCATTTAATAATAATAATAATTAATAACAACAACAATAAAGGTTGCTGTGGATAAGAGTACTTACTGCTCTTACAGATAACCTGAATTGACTTCCCAATATCAACATCAGGTGGCTCACAGCCACATATAACCCCAGATCCCAGGGGACCTGACACCTCCAGCCTGCACCCATATGATACACTTAAACACAAGAGTACACACACGTACAAAGTCAAAATATTAGAATCTTTACTTTATTTACTTAGCATTTATTTATTTGTTCGTCTGTTTACTATGTGTATAGGAGCTTTGTCTGCATGTATGACTGTGTACCATATGAGTGCTTGGCAGCTTGAGAGGCCTGATGAAGGTGTGGATTCAGTTGTGAGCCACCATGTGGATCCTGAAACCAGAACTTTGGTCCTCTGGAAGAGCAGCCAATGCTCTTAAGCCCTGCGCCATCCTCTAGCCCCAGCCATTTAGGTCTTAGTACCTGTTTTCTTTCCATGGTGGGCGAGTAACCGAGAGAGCCTGGTCTGTCTTCAGGTTCAGCTCTGTGTATCCATCAGACTTTTCCTAAGGGAGGCAAGCAAGGGTTAGCATCTCTAGGTGTGCATGTCATACCATCGTGAGTCTAGAGTTGATAGTGGCATGTGGTCCTTCTCGCAAACTCACAGCTTCTCTGGGTGGAGCCTCACAGCTTTGAACTAATCAGAGTGACTGATTGTGTGGTCCGATTGGGCAGTTGCCACATGTACGCAGCTGTGGCTGGCAAGGGAGGAAATTTATCCCAACTCCTAAACAATTGGTGTGACATGGCTCTGTCAGGGATGCTAGGCACTGACATTGAAGATGGGGTTGAGAACACTGGTCAGGAAAATCACTGTTGTCTGTTGTGCTGGTGGAGGATGAAGGGTTGGGGATCTGAACTCACCATCTTCCTGACACTGTGCTGGACACTCGCCAAATCACCCAATGCCCTCCAAACTATTCTCACGCTTCCCAAACTTCTTTCTTGCTCTCTGGCCTCGTCCCATTATTCTCTCCACAGTCTCTAGGGGTTTAAGGATTATTTTTCAAACAAATTGCATTTCTTAAGTGGTAATTGATTTTCCTATTTTTATTAATTGTTTACGGACTGGGATAATTTGGACCACGCAGAGTGACTATAAAGCAACCCAAGACAGACAGCGAATATATCAGCAACAGCAGCAGCAGCAGCAGCAGCAGCACATGATTTAGCTTCTAGGCAGTTTCTGAAAAGATTAGTGAGATTTTGAGGGGAGCTCACAACACCCACAATCCCTTAGGCCCCTTAGGTGCCCAGGAACCCAAATCGAGCCTGGACTGGATATGGCACACTTCCCGGAGTTCTCAGTTCTCCATTTCCCCATTATCTTGAAACTTTCCTCTTCCATGGTCCTGATGAACCATTCAGTGGAAAAGCAGGTTGAGAGTCACAATGTAGGTATTATTTGAGAGCCTGACTTGATTGTAATTATCTCAGATTTCTCTCTCATTGTTCTGAATAATCTCGCAAATTGTCGGAATGGATCACAAAGGCAGATCTCTCGGGGTGAAGATTTAAGCTGCCTGCAGCTCGTGATTATAGAGAGAAAGCAAGGCTAGGCAGCTGCTGCTGTTACCTCAGCCTGCGTAGCTCTCCTTCCTAACACATCAGAACGTTCTGGCGGCTCTACCTGGAAAATAGATTCCTCTGTCTAACACCTCCTCCTGGGTATGAGATCCAAGCTCCTTTGATTTGTTGCCCAAATTACTGTGGCCATTTCTCCACTATTCCACCGGGCTTTCTTTTCCCCATTGAATCATTTTTCAACCTCGCAACTAGAATGACTTGTGCCCCGTGTGCCCGGAGAGCCACAGCCTCTGCTGTCCCTTCCTAGATCACCGTCACTCTCCGATGGTTAGGCGGGGCCCGCTAGCTGGCCGCTCTATTGTATTTCAGTCCTCGATCTGACCACAGCAGCAGCTGAGTGGTGTCTTTCAGCAATTCCCCACATTACTCCATTTTCTGCTACAGAAACAGAACACCAGAACTGATCAGCTTGGAAAGTGTCAAGGCTTGTCTTGAGAGGCCTTCCATTTGGAGGTTTTGGTCTGTGGATGGTTGGCCTGGCTATTTGGGGATCAGTGGTGAGTGGTTGGTTATACCTCAGTGGGAGTTTGTGGTGGTGCAAAACCATTGACCTCATTGCCAGGACCAAAGAAAGTTAGGGTTGGGCATGTGTGCTCTGCAGGTAAAGTGCTTGCTGGAAATGCAGAACCACAGCACCTGTGTAAGGAGCTGGACAAGGCGGTACATGTCTACAACCTGAGAGCTGGGTTGAGAAGGAGGCAAAAATAGCCTGTGGGGACACCAGCCAGTCAGCCTAGCTTGAAAGGGTGCCATTTTTGTGCCTGTCACCTCCTCTCCTGCCCTGCACTCAGCACAGAGCTCCATGGTTTCCCCTTTCGCCCTGTCAGATCTTTATCCCAGATGTCACATCTTCAGTGACAGCCATCACTGACCACCATGTCGGTTGCCTGTGATTAGGGCCATAAGTCACAGTGCAAAATGACTGTCTGACAGTTCCACAAGTCAAATGCGGAATGATTTTAGGTGATTGACATCAAGGTGTGGGCCAGGTCTCCATCAACTGTGGATTCTCTTGGGGAGAGTCATTTACTTCTGGTTTTTAAGATTTTAATTGTCATGCTGTGCAATGGTGGTACACGCCTTTAATCCTAGCACTGGGGAGGCAGAGACAGGCGGATTTCTGAGTTCCGGGCCAGCCTGGTCTACAGGGTGAGTTACAGGACAGCCAGGGCTATATAGAGAAACCCTGTCTCAAAACAAAAAACAAAAAACAAAAAACAAAACAAAACAAAAAACAAAAAGAAAAAAGAAAAACTGAATTATCTATTTCTGTGTGCGTATTTGTATACATGTTCAGGCATGTATGTACACACGTGTATACACACATGTGGATGCCAGAGGTCAACACAGAGTCCCTTCTTCTATAACTGTCCATTGTATTTTCTGAGACAGGGTCTCTCTGAAGCTGGGGCACACCTATTTGAGTGGATTGGCTGGTCAGCGAGCCCCAGAGACCCTCTGTTTTTGCCTTCCCAGCTCTGGAGTCAAGTATGTGCCCTACTTTTTTTTTTTAAAGTGAACTCTAGGAACTTTGAACCCAGATCCCCATGCTTGGGTAGTGAACACTTTACCCAGCGAGCCATCTCTCCAGCCCCCGCCTTTCCAGTTTCTAGGACTTATTCATAATCTTCAACTCATGGCCCCTTCCAGATCAAATAATCACAACTTTGAACATAAGCTGGGGACTTTTTGTTGTTGTTGTTTGTTTTGTTTTTTTGACTCTGCTTCACCTCTTTATCCAGGACCCTGTGATTACACTGGATTTACTTATGTAATCCAGGGTCATCTCTCTTCCGAATAAATTACCTTTATCACAACTCCAAACCTTCTTGGTGATATACATAACTTATTTAGACTTTTGAAGCAGGACATAGGCATTTTAGGGGGACCGGTGACTCCAGAAGACCTGTGTAAATCAACACACCCCAGTCAGCACACCGTCTCCTCTAGGATTTCATTTTACTTGCTTGTTTGTTGATTGCATCAGAGACCTTCGAGAGCTAGGGGCAGTTCCTTAAACACAACACACTTTAAAATAAATTCAAAAGGTCTAAGGAGATGGCTCAATGGGAAAAGTGTTTACCACAACAGCATGGAGGCTTGAGTTCAGATCCCTCAAACCCATGTAAGATGAATGCAGTAGCATGTGTCTGTAATCTCAGTGCATGCATGGCAGCATGTATATATAATCAGTGCATGTATGGTAGCATGTGTCTGTAATCTCAGTGCATGTATGGTAGCATATGCTTGTAATCAGCACATGTATGTTAGCATGTGTCTGTAATCTCGGTGCATATATGGTAACAAGTGTCTGTAATCACAGTGCATACATGGTAGTATGTGTCTGTAATCAGTACATGGATGTTAGCATGTGTCTGTGATTTCAGTACATGTATGATAGCATAAGCTTGTAATCAGTGCATGTATATTAGCATGTGTCTGTAATCTCAGTGGATGTTTTTTAGCATGTGTCTGCAATCTTAGTGCATGTATGTTACCATATGTTTTTGTTGTTGTTATTTTCCAAAACAGGGTTCCTCTGTGTTGGGCTGGGACTTGCTTTGTAGACCAGACTCACCTGGAACTCACAGAGACCCACCTGCCTCTACCCTGTGAGTGCTGGGATTACAGGCATGTACCACCACATCTGAATGGTTGCATGTGTCTGTAATCTCAGTGTATGTAGCTAAGATGGGAAGCAGAGATAGGGGACCCTCCAAGGCTCATGTGTCAGGTAGCCTGGATTATGCAGGAGCAAACCAGAGACCCTGACCCAAGCAAGGCAGCAGGTGAGGGATGACACCGAGGTGGCCCTCTGACCCCCAGCTGCATGCTCTGAGGTGCATGGGCACCCACATCTCTCTCTCTCTCTCTCTCTCTCTCTCTCTCTCTCTCTCTCTCTCTCTCTCTGTCTTACACACACACACACACACACACACACAAGTGCGTGCGTGTGTGTGTGTGTGTGTGTGTGCCATTCCCCTAAATAAACCACACGATGGGCTGTCTCCCATGATTTCTAATTTGATCCTCTAGAAACGCTGATGCAGTCCAGCACTTCAGTTGCCACCGCTCATCACAGATGCAGCCTTTGTGCCTAATACAGACAAAGGCAAGGAGGGGCGTGGCCATCACCTACCTGCAAGAGCCACTGCAGCCCCTCTGAGCACAGCTGGACTTGGAGGTTCAGTGCATACCAGCTGGTGCTTGTCTCATTACATTCTCCATCTTCAATATGATCCCCACACCTAGGGGTGAAGATACATTTTAAAAGAGCAATTTATTATTAGCCTTTGAAACCAAACCCCAGCTTGGTACTTAATCATTTTAATTAAAACTCATCTTACATCGCTTTAGTTTTGTTTTTTAAAGTGGCAGCATTGTGTGTATTTAAAGTGTACACAACGACTCCCCAATTGCATTATCCTCTTTCCAAGAGATTTCTTTCATATATTGTTGGTGCTTGTTATTGCATATGGTGATGGATGTCATAAAAACTAACCCTGTAGATTTCACCAGAAAACTTTTAGAAGGACCCAAAATCAACATATAAAAATTAGTAGAATTCCTTTATACTTGGGAAAAATGTGTTGAGGAGGGGGTCAGGTACTGTTCCACTCATAACATCAAAAAAGTACCTTAGACAAACTAACTAGGGGTGTGAGAGTCCTCTACACTGAAAAACATAAAACACTGAAGAAATCAAAGACCACTGAACAACACGGAAAGAAACGCTTGCCATGTTTGTGGATCATCAGAGACAGGATTGTGAAGATGGCTCTATCACCAGCTGTGATCTACAGATTCAGTGTATTACCAGAATCCCAACGAAACCCTTCACAGAAATGGGAAAAGCAATCCAAAAATGTACCCAGAAGAACAAAAGCATCCCATAGAGCCAGCACACTCCGGACACATACAGCAATGTTGGAGGTGTTAAAATACCTGGTTTTGTGATGCATTACAGAGACAGAGAAACAGCGACAGCACAGCACAGATGCAGATTTGTGTAGGTTGATGGTAAAAGAACCGAGAGCTTAGAAACAAGCCCATCCAACTACAGCTGCTTTATGTTTGGCATGGATGTGAAGAAAACCTGTGGGAGGAAACACACCCTCTTCTGCAGTAGAGACTGGAAGACTGGGAGTGCACATGCAGAAGGATGAAACGGGGACATCTTTCATCTTGCACAAGAGTGAACTCAAAACGCATCAATGATCTTAGTGTAACACCCAGAGATATGAAATCGATGGAAGAAAATGTAAGGAAAGCTGTAAGCTAACAGGCGTAGGTGACACCTACTGAGAAGGATCCAGATGGTTCAGGAACAAAGCTAAGGATTGAAAATGGGCTTGCACAAAATTAAAAGTCTTCTGCATAGGGAAGGAGTCAATCCACCAAAAAGAAAACCTAATGAATGGATAGAGGGAACACTACTTATGTATTGGGCAGTGGACTTTCTGGGTCTGGCATGGCTTTGGTAGGGGTGGAATGACATGGTTCCTGTCCCTGGGACAGAGCCAGGAGGCATGGGCCTACATGCATATCTATGGCTGCTGTTGGTGTAAGGCTTGCTTGTACAATAATGTAAATATTTTTATGTTTCATATCGAAGGAATGCTTTTCCTGTTAATGTTAATGACTCCATGGAGAAGAAAGACAGCATGGGTCTGGAGGGTGAAGGTATGGCTAATGTCTCAGCAAAACTGGAGCCTTTAGGACAGCCCTCAGGGCTGTGGGAAAGAGTTCTAAAAACATGAGTTTAAAAATATATAATTTCTCAACTATGCAAAAAAGAGGGTGAAATATGAATTATGAGGAGCTTCAAGAATCTAAAGGAGCAAGGCAGCTGTGCTGTGAGACAACTTGTCAGAAAGATAATAAGGAAGGAGATACAGAGATTTAGGGAATGGAAAATCACAGGAGATTCCACCCGGTTAAGTTTTTTATACTTACAAAGGCAGACAGATTCGAGTTCAGGGTCAACATGGGACAGAACAAGATTAGATCTAGGTGTGGTAGAAATGGGAATTTCAGGGCAGGGTCCCACCCAGCTAGTTTATTGTCTGTGCTTAACAGAGGTAGGTAGATCTCTGAATTCCTTTTCACTGGTTTATTTTTTTTAAAACATGTTTGCTGTCTCCTGTTGTGGATGGGTGTGGCACTATTCTTGTGAACCAATTCCCTAATGAATAAAGCAGTCAATCACTGGTCGAGCAACAGAGTCCTATGAATCAAAGGGCTGACATCACAGGAAGCTGAGTCATAGGATAATCAAAAGAGAACCTGGAGAGTCAATGACTGGATTGATAACTTAAAATAAAAGACTGGGCTTATGATCTGCAAGAGATTAGTTATTTGAAGAATTTTTTAGAGTAGCAAGAGAGAACTGCTTGGAGAACTGAATTAAGGAGAAAATAGAGAGAGAGATCTGTCTGGAGATCTCCAGCAAAAGCAGAACACTGACAGTCATCTAGAAATCTGTCTCCAGAAACATGTAGGTCTGCTAGCTCGGACCCATGATTTGACTCCAAGGTGTTTGTTTTTGCTCCCAGACACCCTTTCTCTCAGAACACCTCTCCAAGCTGAGGCTGGTCCTTGGCATGGACTAATCTACCACATAAAAAGAGTACCAAACACTAAACAATTCAATCAGTAAGGGTTCAAATGAGAGGTTCTTAAGGTGGAACGAGAGGTTCTTAAGGTGGAATGCAAGTGCCTAAAACACATATAAAAATACATTTAATCAGTTTCACCCATCAGAGTAGTGAAAACTAGAACACCATCAAGCTTCCAATTGACTTCAATCAGAATGGCTCTCATCAAGAAAACAAATAACAGATGGTGCAGGGATGCCAGAGAAAGGAAACTCTTAAACGTGACTGGTCTAACCACTATGGAAACCAGCACGGGGATTTCTCAAAAATCTAAAAATAGAATATGACCTAGCCATACCACTCCTGGTATATGCGGGAAGACTCTAAAATCACCATAGAAAAGCTTCTCGTACATCTGTGTTTATAATGCACCTCATGATAGCCAAGTTATGAATCAACCCATGTGTCTATAAATAGATGTATGGATTAAAAAAACTTATAATGGATATGATGGAGTATAATTCAGGCACATAGAACAAAATTGTGTCATTTTCAGGGATAGAGATGCCATGGGGATTGTATTGAGTATAATAAGACCCAGGAGGGCAATTATCAAGTTTCCTCTGATCGGTGGGCCCTAGATAGACAGTCACGCATGCATACAGAACTTGGAAATAGAAGCAAGATTTTATGGAAAGTAGTAAATGGGAATGGTAGGAAGAGGGATGGGAGCAAGTTCATGACAGACTTGTATGGAAATATATTTAAAAAACGTGTATATGTGTCAACAAGTTTATGTTTCAAGAAGAAACAGATGTTTGATTTCAAAACCTCAGAGGTTATAGTCATGGCCAACGCTGCTCTTGCCTTGTTACTTCTGCTGCTGGGTCGTGTGAATTTTCCCATGGATTCTCTAGTCATTCATACACGTATATGCATGTGTTTTCCCTGGTGTGTTCTCAAGACTTGGGAGACAAGTTATTTGAGTCCACTGGGTCAGACCCTAGCTTGCTGATGAATGCCAGTCACCAGTGCAGAATCATGGGGTTGGAGGGAAATGTGTAAATCCCTAGAGGGCTGTGATAGACCAGAAGATACTTCCTGGTCAGCTATCTCTCCCATACCACCCTGGCTATGTAAAGCAAACTTCTAAATAGACTTAAGAGCAGCAAGAGGTCTGGAGATATCTCATCGTAGCTTGCAGTGAAGACTCCACTGTTCAGTAGTGAGTAATCAATGGTACCCTGGCTGTCCACAAAGGTGTAGAATTGTCCCCAAGTACTGACTTCTGTCTCATGTCACTCTTGGTTCATTCCCCTCATGAATAAGCTGGTCAGCAACAGGGTGTCACTGGGCAAGAATTCAAAGAAGGCAGCTACTTCCTCATTGTGTTTATACGGTATGTTTACAGTTGTTAAGTAACAGAGACAGTCCAGGGACTGTCCGACATGGCAAGCCTCACAGGCAGTCATGAGAATACAGTGGTACGGCAGCCTAGCAACACTGAGGAGCTTGCCTTTGGGTCCTGATGAACAGAGAAGCATACATTTGATGATTTTTATCATTGGCAGAGACTTCTACACACCCCTGCAGGTCTCTGCCCACTCTTTCTACCTAATCTCCATCTCTAGTATGTCCTTAGCTTACTATTTGGCTAAATGTCAAAGCTTGTCTTGTGAGTATTGATTTTGCATTCTCCTTAATGGCTTTTCTAAGATGGCATATGGAGAAAAATACAATGCAAAGAGCCATAAATGCTGGGAAGATTGTGGTGGGGAAGTTTCTTCCAACCGCTATCTACATGTGTGTAGAGATGAATGTAGATAGGGTCCTAGATAAATGAGGCCATGGTCTATCTACATTTCTCCAAGTGGTATATTTTTTAATCACGGAAATGTCATGGCTACTTTCTAATCTTAATAATTTTTAAAATTATTATGATAAGACAAGTATCTGTTAAGCATGTACTTATCAGTTTATCAATTAAAGTCGTAATAAGCATAGGATAAGTATCTTAAGCGCATTGTGGTGCTTTGAATGAGAATGGCCCTCAAAGACTCATGTGTTTGAATGCTTAGTCCCTGGTGAGTGGAACTGCTTTGGGAGGATTAGGAGGCGTGGCTTTGCTGGAAGAGATGTGTCCTTTGAGGTCTCAAAAGCCCACACCATTCTGAGTTAGTGTTTGTTCCCTCCCTCCCTCCTTGCCTCCCTTCCCCCTTCCCTCCCTCTCTCCCTCTCTCCCTACCTCCCTTCCTCCCTCCCTTTCACCCTCTTTGCCCCTCTCTCTGTATGTGTGTGTGTTATGATTCTTGTCTCAAAATATGAACTCTCAGTGACTGCTACAATGTTAACCCTTTGTAGGTCTGCCTACACCAAGCTCCCTAATATGATGCTCATGGGCTCATCCTCTGAAACTGTAAGCAAGCCCTAGTTAAAATGATTTTCCTTTATAAGTTGCCGTGGTTGTGGTTATGATGTCTCTTCACAGCAAAAGAATGGTGACTAAGGCATGTACTGCCTTATTTTATTTAGAAAATAGTTTATTTTTTAGAAATTTACAAGTATGTTGTGCGTGTGTATGTGTGTATGTGTGTGCATATGGATGCACATAGAGGTCAGAGAGGGATGCTAGCGTTCTTTAACTCTGTTTGCCATACTCCCTTGTGTCAGGGCCTCTCACAGAACCTGGGGTTATTTGTTTCTTGGCTAGGATGACATCTTAGTTAGGGCTTCATTGGTGTGAAGACACCAATGACCAAGGCAACTCCTCAAGAAAAACATTTGAGTCTGGCTTACAGTTTCAGAGGTCCAGTCCCTTATAGTGATGGCAGGAACCATGCCAGGGTGTGGCCACATGTGGTGCTAGAGGAGCCAAGAGTTCTACATCCTGATCCTAAGGCAGCAGAAGGAGGTTGTGTTCTGTGGGCAGCTGGGAGGGGACTTTCCTCCACACTGGGTGGAGCTTGAGCACTAGGAGACCTCAAAGCCTGCCTACACAGGGACACACTTGCTCCAACAAGACCAAACCTCCTAATAGTGCCATTTTCCACAGGCCAAGCATTCAAACCACCACCAGTGACTAGCCAGTGAGCCCAGCATGAAGTTACCGGGTTAACTCTGCATGCTGGCTTCTTATGTGGGTGCTGGAGTTACAAACTCAGGTCCGTATGCGTGTGCAAGCTAATTTATCCATGGAGCTATTTTCCTGGTGCCTGTTCAGCAGCTTCTGGAGTCAGTTACTTTTGGTGAAATAGCTTATACAAGGTAATAACGCCATTAACTGGACAGACGAAGTCTTGATCCTGGCTTATGTGATGCCAGTACCCAGGACCTCAGACACCATGTTACGCTGTCCACATGACTGCATTTAGTGACAGCTTTCCATCCTTATACTGGATCTCATAATTTACTTATGGTGGCTGAAAACCCCATTTTTTTTACACTCAAATATCTAACTCTGGAGACAAGCCACTATCCACAAAATTGACTGGCGTGTTCCTGGGAATCCAATTTTTATGCTTCATCTTGGGGTCGCATAATTTTTAAACTTTTAACTCTTCCCTTGCAAAGACTTTTCTAGAAATAACCTTGTGATGATAAAGGAACAGTTATCTTGGACAGGAACACTGTTTTCTATGCCTTTGGCATCTGTTTCTTATACCCATGGAGATAAAATAAGCAAACAAATAAATAAATAATACTGTCCTTAATAGAGTTACCCATAGTTCTCCTCGGCTCCCCCTCAGAGTATTCAAAACCTGTTTCCGGAAGAAAGAATTGCCAAGTCATCATTAAGGGAAGAGAAAGGTTTCACCGGCTTCGAATGAAGCTGTTAATTTGTCCATTTTTCATCCTGTGATGGTCCCCAATTGTTTCATTAGCTGACAGGAGAAAATGCCAGTTTGTTTGCTATTGAAATACAGGACCAGAATTCAATTACGTATTTTTATTCTGGGACCATGCTAACCTGTTGTTTCAGGAATGTATTAGATTAAAAAAAAATCTTTAGTCACATTCCCTCCCTCCATCCCTAATATTGGAGAATGACAGAAGAGAGAAGAAGGAGAAAATCAGAAGAGAGCAAACACCAGTAACGTCCAGCACCAACTCAATCTCTGGTGAGCAACTGAACATGCAAAACTTTCACCTGGCCTTAAGGAGAACGTGGTCGCACGATTACCTGTGGATCACTTTCAGCTGTCAGGATTCTATCCCAATGTTGCCATGAAATAATTACACTTTCACCTGGATATTTGTCTAATACTATCTAGAAGCGCTTTGTGTGCATTTTTGCCCATGCTCCGTGAGGGAAGGACACGTTTATTGCATTTTACACGAACTGAGCCCCAAATATCCAGGCCTTCGGAGTGAATAAAGGGCAGATATGTCATTATAATTGAATTTCAAAGTAGGTCACACACTCCCAGTGGCCAAACTTTAATACAATTCAAGTTCATAGGTGTGGGGAAAGGGGGGATTATATTTGTAAGTTTGTATATGCATCTTAGTTAGGAAGAAAAGCATCTTTCTCTTGATGTTCACTTAAAGACTCTTTCATTTTAAACAACATTTTAAAGCTGGCCCCCACCCTGGGGACTGGGGACATAGTTTAATTGCTAGAATGTTTGCCTGACACGACTAGAACCCTTGGCCTCATCACCAGTTCCAAAGAAATTAGACAGGCAGGTGCCTGCATTCCCAGTACTTAGGAGATCAAGGAGTTCAGGGCTATCTGCGGCTATGTAGTGAGTTCTAGACTAGCCTGGCCTACACAAAACCTTGTACCTGAAACTAAAGGAACAAGTAAAAATAAGCAAAGTGCTCAGATGCTAAAGAAGGAGTTACACTCTTCATTACTAATCAAGCCTAGAGCCACAGAAGAGTCCTTCTCTGCCAATGAAGACTCCAAGGTGTTTCATTCCACATAAGTTCTTAGTGTTTGTTGACGTCTATTTGGATAGCAACAGAATTGTCAGCTCTCAGAACTGAAGGCCAAGCAGGACTGGAAAGCACCTTCCAGGGCTGCGCTGAAACGCTCACGAGCCCCCGTGCTCCCCTCTGCTTGGCTCATCCTCACAGCCCTCGTTTCTTGCCTCCTTTCTTTCTTTTTTTCTGAGGCCATGAAAATAAAGAAGAAGAGGATGCACAAACATGAAGGGGAGCCTCTATGACTTTGTTTCTGTCATCGGGAGTCCTCCAGGACCTTGGGACAACCCACTGCTTCTTTGGTAGTTGGAGTGTGAAACAGTCCCATTCTGGAAGGCAGGCAGGCATGCCAGGAGGCAGTCAACACAACTGGAACATGCCGGGAGATATCTTGTTTGTTGGTGCAGTTGCTGTGGCTTCCTGTTTTTTGCTGTATTCATACCCAGTATTCACACCCAGTATTCACACCCAAATATAAGATAGCATTTCTTTTCAGGGTGTTCACAGCTAAATGGGGAAACAAATCTGGACTTTAGCTCATCCTGATCATCATCCACATTTTACATTTAGGGCTTTATCAAAAGATGACAAGCATACATGTTGGAAGATTCAAGGCTGAGGTAGTGTGAACACTCTGCCTTACACCCGAGTGCAAATGGCGCTCATGTGAACACAGTTACATATGGATCCAAACTCACAAAGCCCAGGTTCCACAGCCACCACCCAATACTGCAGAGTGGCTATTTTAGAAGGGATATAATTTAGCTCATGATCCTGGAGGCTGGGAGTTCTATGAACCTGGTGCCGGGATCTGCTTATCTTCTGGTGAGGGACTTCTGGCCCCATCTACACTGCATGCTGGGCCAGAAGGAGCATCCTAGGCAGAAACTCTCTTATTCTCTTTATGAGACTACTAAAGTCACCATGGGGCCATCTTTAGCATCTCATCAAATCTTAACTACCGAGGGACCCATTTCCAAATACCGTTAGTGGGTATTTGGAGACTTTGTTTCCAGTACATGAAGCTTGATGGAATGAATTCAAACCATGGTGCACATATACTTCATCCAACTTGTGACAATTGCGAGTATATTGATATGCTAATGAGATTTTCATAGGTGGTCAGCTCTAAGGTGGGATATAGTGTATATAGGTCCATTTCTAGAACTTCATGTCAACTTGTAGCTAATTACATCTTTCTCTGCCATCATCTATGCTATCCATACATCATCTGTTGTTCTATTATCTATCGTTGTCTTATCCACCTGATAATTTATGATCTATCTACCTAGCATTTATGTGTCCACATCCATCTGTCCCTTAATACTTCTCATTGTCTATCATCTATCATTATATCTATATGTTTATCATCACCTATCTGTTTATATTAGTTACTCTGTTGCTGTTATAAAACACCAGGACCAAAAGCAACTTAGGAAAGAAACAGTTTCTTTAGGCTTAGGATTCCAGAGGAGAAGGGGTCCATAGGGCAGGGAGGACGCCGGCCAGCAGCAGGGAGGTACGGTGGCAGGACAGGAAGCCTAGAGATAACATCTTCAGCCACACACAGGAATCGGAGAGTGAATGGAAGGGGTGCTAGGCTATGAACTCTCAAAGCTGACTCGCAAGGACATAGTTCTTTTAGCATGGCTGTACCACCTTTCCAAAGAGTGCCACCAACTGGGACTGAGTGTTTAAAATGTCTAAGCCTGTAAGGGCCTTTCCCACTCAATCCACGCATCCCCCCTTCCCCCTCTATTTCTTCATTCATATTATACATATATTCACCTAATGATCTATTTACTCATCCTTCTAAACATCTACCTGTCTGTCTGTCTGTGTCTGCATCCATGCATTCATATTCGCTCATCCACCCACCCACTCAAATCTTTGGCTATTTCTTCCTCATATAAACTAAAATTATGCTCAGGTTCTTGTTTCTGGCTTCGTCCATCACACCCAGAAGAGTGCCCAATATGTCACAAACACTGCACAGAATCTTGGCCATTAAATACACACATGGCTACAAAATCCTTTCATTACAAAATATCCAGTGCTTTTACTGAAACATTATCAAAATTTTTAATCCTAAAAGCTTTTAAATTTCAGGTCCTAACAATAGCATTGAAGAGATGTAGAAGAAGAGTTCTCTCTCTCTCTCTCTCTCTCTCTCTCACACACACACACCCTTACTCCAAGCCCCTTTGTCTCCATCTGCCCACCTTTCTTGTAGACTGTGGCAGTGAAAGATCTTAATAGGTTTACCACCTGCAGATGTCTACTTCAAGGACACACATTTCACTCCGAAACACTCTTCTATTGAAATGGAGGGTATATTTTGTGTATTTTGCGGTTCTTGTCAGTTCTTTATTCCACAGACCCTGGACATACTGCCTCTTATGTCACCTGAGAGTGCTGATTTCATAGAGAGGCGGTGCTCATTCCTGAAATATCAAGTTGTAGCAAATTGCCTCTCATTTGCTGGGCAACATCTGACAGAGTTCTAGAATCCTCTGGAACTGACTGAAAATGAAAATAGTAACAAAAATAAGGGACTCAGTATATAAAGTGATTGATACACGCATGTGAGAGAACTGAGTTCAGATCCCTAGAACCCATGTAAAAGCTAGAAAACGGACATCAGGGACAGGAGGATGGCTGTCCAGCCAGCCATATCTAACCAGCAAGCTCTAGATTCAACGAGAGACATTTTCCTCAAAAGATCAGAGGAACAACACAAAGGAAGACATCTGATGTCAATTTCTGGCCTCCATGCACATCCACACAAGTGTGCACACACATAGATACCACCACCACAAACTTCCCATTACGCACACACCAAGAAATATATGAACAGCCATAGAACTCTGTAAAGGATCCTGAATATGTTAAATGTTTTGAATATTGTAATCAGAAAATACAGCCAAAACTAGATTAAATCCTTTTATTTATGTGTGATTGTGTCTCTGTCTGTGTGTGATTGTGTCCCTTGTGTGACTGTATGTCTGTCTGTATGTGACTATCTCTTTGTGTAGCACTCTCCACCCTGCCCTGTGACTGTGTCTGTGCTGTTGTCTGTGTCTCTCTGTCTCTGCCTGCCTTCCTGCCTGCCTTCCTGCCTGTCTGTCAGTCTCCTCTCTCTCTCTCTCTCTCTCTCTCTCTCTCTCTCTCTCCCTCCCTCTCTCTCTCTCTCTCTCTCTCTCTCTCTCTCTCTCTCTGTGTGTGTGTGTGTGTGTATGTGTGTATGTGTGTATGTGTGTATGTGTGTGTGTACCATGTATTTGAAGAAGCCAGTAGAGGGCATTGTCCCTTGGACATGAAGTTACAGGGGACAGTAAGCCACTACGTAGGTGCTTGGAAGCAAATGGGTTCACTTCAAGCTGAGCTGTCTCTCTAGATGCTTCTGACATTTTAACTAATCAACAGTCCTGAAGACTCAGAAGAAATATTTAAGAAAGAACTGGTTGGAAAAAAGTAGAATACCTGAATTTAAACCAACCAACCAACCAACCAACCAAACAAACAAACAAACTGCTCACATTATCAAGATTTGCTTGAATATCATTGCACTGGCTGGTGTTGTGTGTCAACTTGACACAAGCTGGAGTTATCACAGAGAAAGGAGCTTCAGGCGAGGAAATGCCTCCATGAGATCCAGCTGTAAGGCATTTTCTCAATTAGTGGTCAAGTGGGGAAGGTACCACCTTGTGGGTGGTGCCATCTCTCGGCTGGTTGTCTCGGGTTCTATAAGAAAGCAAACTGAGCAAGCCAGGGGAAGCAAGTCAGTAAGGAACATCCCTCCATGGCCTCTACATCACCTCCTGCTTCCTGACCTGCTTGAGTTCTAGTCCTGACTTCCTTTGGTGATGAACAGTAACAATGTGGAAGTGTAAGCTGAATAAACCCTTTCCTTTCCAACTTGCTTCTTGGTTTGTGTAGGAATAGAAACCCTGACTAAGACAAGCATGTTCCCAGAGTTAGGCTGAGCAGGAGGAAGATCCGCTGATGGGAACTTCAGCCTGGTGCATGGCAGGTGTGGCTTCCTGGCCTAATTGCTGATGAAATGAACGGATGACTCCAATAAACTTATGGGCTGTCAAATGCTTATAACTAGGGCATTGGCAAAATGTACTTAGGAAACATTGGAAAGTTTACCTTTTAACAACAGCACTGAGATTTAAAAAAGTAATTAGCATCCACAATATGGGACTATTATGCATTTTTAAACAGAGCATTTTTATTTTTAGTTGACTGTATATCTCTTTCTTTCCCCTGACCACCCTTACCTCCTGGACCCCCTCCCCTCCTTCTGTACACCTCCTTTCTGCTTTCAAGTTTCATGTGTCGTAGTGCCTCTGCTCCATTCCTCAATATCTTTAACCATCTCTCTGTCTACTCTAGTTCCACAGCCCATATCTACACACAGGCACTTACATGCATGACGTAAGGATGATAAACTAGAACTCACATATAAACAAGAACAAGTGGATTTTGTTTTCCTGGGTCGAGTGACCTATACTAGGGACAAAATATAATACAAAAAGGTCTCCCACAGCACACAAAAGCATGTTGCTGAGAAATAACCCCTGTGTTTCCCCCTAAATAGTAGTAGGAAGTGGAATTTCTAGCGAAGACATCTCTTTGGGAAGAATTAGACAAAATATTTACCAAAGAGAGTTGGAATGCAGGAGTGGGAGGGGTGGGGGTAGGGAGGGGTGGAGTGGGGGTAGGGGAGAGGGGTAGGTGAGACACATGACTGGAATGCTTGCAGCCCCATAGGAGGAGCAACAATATGAACCAACCAGTACCCCCAGAGCTTCTTGGGACTAAACCACCAACCGAAGAGTACACATGGAGGGACCAATGGCTCCAACTGCATAGGTAGCAGAGGATGGCCTGGTCGGACATCAATGAGAGCAGAGGCCCTTGGTACTGAGAAGGCTCGATGCTTCCTGTGTAGGGGAATACCAGGTCAGGGAAGCGGGAGTGGATGGGTTGGTGAGCAGGGGGAGGGGGGATGGGATAGGATGTTTTTGGAGGGGAAACTAGGCAAGGGGATAACATTTGAAATGTAAATAAATAAACTATCCAATTAAAAGAAAAAAGAAACACGCGCAGAGACAGTCCCTTACCTCACAGCACTCTGTCTTGGAAACTCCAGTCACGTGAGGCTGAGACAAACCCTTTCACTCTCCGTGCCAACACTGCGTAAGACTCTTATGCCCTTATCCAAAGCCTTTGCTTTTTATTCTGTTTCTCCATCTTGCAAACGTGAGGAAACATTTTAAACTGAGAGCATAAAGCCGTTGCCAAGACAGGATTGTTGCAACGAAGCCAACTCAGAAATCCCTCTATAATTCCAAGGCAAAGAAAGGGAAACTAAAATGAAGACTAAAAAAAAAAGAGAGAGAGAGAGAGAGAGACATGACTTTAAGTCCAGGAAATTTATATAGTAAGAATTACAGAATGGGGCAATGCTGGCACAGTGCGTCTGACATCAGATATGGATGCACACACGTGTGTGGTTTTTGTATATGTTTGTATACACATCTATAAAAGAAACTTTGCTAAGCTAAAAAGTAACAAAATTTGCAAATCAAAATGATCAAAAGTTAGTTGTGTTGAATTCAATGAAGCCAACACACCAATAAGAAAATATTCCAAATTCAAGGTTTTAAACCTTTCTCAAGATTGTAGAAAGAAGTTGCTGAAACTAAATATAAATTTCCTAACCAAATCAAATGGGTCAAACAAAATGACACAGATAAGGAGACCAAGACTTGGGGTCACAGACTGTTCCTGTCCTTACAGAACTGTTAATTTTCCCTATTCACAAAATGAACAGAAATTATTAGACTAATTCATGAGTTAAAAAATTCAAATTTAAGTTTATTTTTTAAATATCTCTTTTCAGTTTTGGTGATGAACCTTGATGTAGATTCCTAGCATGTATTTCCACAGATACTGACAACTTGATCTATGTGGGGAATTCTCTTGGAATCTAACCATTAACTTTTGAAATAACCATATTTAACTCCTTTCACTAGCATGGTACACTCTAGAATGTTTGGACTTTTGCCTGATAGGTGTGCTACGTGACTTTACAGCACGCAAATTACTGTCTTCTGCCCACATAGCATGGGTGCGCTGTCAGCAGCTGCGTGTGCATATGTCGGAGGCTGATCATGTGTCTTCCTTCCCTCAGTCACCCTTTACCTCATTTCCTTGAGGTAGAGTCTCTCATTGAGCCTGGAACTCGTCCATTTGGCTAGGCTGTCTGACTGTTAAGCTCCAAGGATCAGTCTTCACATATCTATCACTGGGGCTATTGTGTGGTATCTTCCCAAACTTTTGGGTCCATAAAGGACTGGCTGGGTATCTGAATTCAGGTCCCCACACCTGTACCACAGTGCTCTACCCACTGAACCATCTATTTAAGTTTCTACAGGCCACTTCTTTAGGGACCATTTGTATTCTTTTCAGTGAACTGTCTGCTTTTACGTATCTCAGTGCAACCTCATGGGATTGTGTTAGGTGTCACTAGCAGTTGGTAAGCCTGTCTATCTGGAATACTGAAGAGAATCATTTGAAAATGCATGGAAAGAAACAGAAGCAGTTGGTTTTTAAGAGAGGATTATGTGCAAAGTAACTGCAGGTGAGTGAATATCTTTGTATATCACATTAATACATAGAGACTGTATAATACATTTATTAAACTTGCATTATCGATAGAATCTCTCTACCAAAACAAAGAGAAATGTATGTTTAAAAATAAAGATAAGGAAAGACTTTCTGGAGTCAAGGAATCAAAGTGTGGCACGGAAACTGAACAGTAGATTTTAGTATTCTAAAAAGGGGAAGGCTTCCTAAGTTAATTTGTGGCCTTAAAATGGTTGCAATCACTATCTCTGGGGAATTCCTATTTCTCCAATAGCTAGCAGTAAAATCTGATATTCATTAAAAAGAATAAATGTTGCAGAAGTTTGATTAAAGCTTCCAAGAATCCCAACACAATTAAATGAGACTTTGTTACCAGTGACTTAAGTATTTTCGGAGTTGTAACAATTTTCAGTGCGGTCATCCACCAAGAATAAATATGCAGGTTAGTGAAGAAGACATCAGAGAAATCGACCTGCCAATTAGACCTACTGTGAGATAGAGAAGCCAACGGAAATCCGGGCAACAGTGGGGTGGGGTCCTTTATTGGCTCTTCCCTATCAAGTGTAACCCCTCCCTCCCCAACTGAAAACCACACCCGGGGACATGGCACAGTAAGGTGCTGAGCACAGCAGCAGGCACTGATGAGGCAGTGACAGGGCCTGACCAGCCAGCCTCACCCATTTGGTAAGTTCTTATTTGGATAAGAATAGCACCCAAGGTTGTCTCCTGACCACCATGATTCAGAGGGGCATCCCAAAACTTCCAGCGTCAAGGAAGAAAGAAGGAAGGAAGGAAGGAAGGAAGGAAGGAAGGAAGGAAGGAAGGAAGGAAGGAAGGAAGGAAGGAAGGGAGGGAGGGAGGCAGAATAGGAGCCTAGAAAAAGGCTCTCATGTATTCTGTTGACTGTGCTGTCAGAAACAAAGTAAGAAATACTGTCAGTGGTCCACAAGGCAATGGCAGAAAGATCTGGAGGGTGCAAGGAAAGCAGAGCTCTAACAAGGACCGCACTCACCCAGTGGCCAAGATGGTATCCTTGTAGTCACACCCCACATTTTCATGCTAAAAAAAGGCAATAACTATGAGACACACAAATCATACTGCTTTTGATGGTGCCTGTGTTTTGTTTACATCCCATATGCCTTGGGAGAAGTTGCAGGCTTTATTTTGTCAGGGCTTTGAAGGTTGTGCATGTGACGAGTCCTGGAGAGATGGCTCAGTGGTTAAGGGCACTTGTTACTATTGTAGGAGATCTCGGGATCAATTTTCAGCACCCCCCTATTATTATGTTTGGTCGTTTCCTAGCATCCCAAATTTCCTGGGTGTTTTGTATTAGAAACTTTTTAGACTTGATATTTTCTTTGACTGATGTATCAATTTTTTCAATGTATCTTCTCTATCTGAGATTTTATCTTCTGCCTCATTCTGTTGGTAATGCTTATGTCTGTAGCTCCTGTTCTCTTTCCTAGGTTTTCCATCTCCAGGGTTGCCTCTATTTATGTTTACTTTATTGATTCTATTTCTACTTTTAGATCTTGAACAGTTTATTCATATTCATATTCAGTTATTCATATCCTTCACCTGTTTGATTGTATTTTCTCCTGCATTTCTATTTATTTGTTTCCTCTTTAAAAGCTTCTACCTGTTTGATTGTATCTTCTTGGATTTCTTTAAGAGACTTACTTATTTCTGCTTTAAGAGCCTTTATCATCTTCATAAGATGAGACTTAAGGTTACTGTCTTGTTCTTCTGGTGTGTTAGGATACCTAGTGCCTGTTGCAGTCAGAGTGCTGGGTTCTAATGGTGCCATATTGCCCTGGCTTTTGTTGATTGTGTTCTTATACTGGCCTTTTCCTGTCTGCTTGCCTTTGGTATTGGCTGAGTTGGTAGTACCTGATGGTAGTTGGCTTCTGGGACATCAAGTACAGCTTGTAGTCCTTGATGGCTGCAGGCCTCTGCTTGTCCTGGGTGGTATCAGGCTTCCAGGGAAGCAGGCAGGGCTGTGGCCTAGGAAGTGGAGTTCAGGGAGTAAGTTTTCTTTAAGAGTGTAGCTCATGGTAAGTCAATCACATTCCAGTGGAAGGCCGTATATTCAAGAATATATGGGCAGAACAAATTGGACTATTGGAAGATCATATATATATGTGTGTGTGTGTGTGTGTGTGTGTGTGTGTATGTATATATATATATGTATATACATATATATATATATATATATATATGAATGAAAGTATGATGGGTAGGGAAGGCAATGAACATGGTCAAAGCACATTGCACAATATTCTCAAGGACCCAAATAAAAATACCTCAAAACACAAAAATATATGATACTATTAAAGTATGATATAATTTATTATTTCAAGGGTGAAAAACTTTATGTGTTTTGACCCAAGTCCAAAGCACAAAAGTTTATATAGAGGAAGGAAGTCAATTGAAATAGTCACATTGTATCAATGCAGCTTTTCTTCTGAGTTAATATCTTCTAATTTCCCTGTCTCAATAGATATAAAATATAATCTGACTCATTTACAAAATCTGTTATTTCAAACATATTGGAGCCAAGAAGAAGGGTAATAGTGAGTCCTTTGTTTGGACTTATAATGCCAGGAGTTCCCACAAACACCCAGGGATGTTTTCTCAGTGTAGGCTTGAGTTGTTTTGAACCACAGGCCCGAATCATCCACATACTCCTCTCTCTCATAAACCTTGCTAATAATGGTAGGAATTGTAATTATAGTGATTATACATTTATGAATGTGTATGCTGAGAAGTGTAGTGACTGCATTTTAGTCTGAACAAAACCACTCCATCTATTCTACATTCATCTCTTAAGAATAAGCACACACTTGTGTGTGCACCCAGTATTTGACCTTAACTCCAGATGGGCCAAAATACGTACTTCATGTTTGCCAACATGTAACATTACTAAGTAGTCCAGACTGATGAGTTCTCTGCAGGGCAATCTGTGTGCTCAGTGTCTTCTTGGTTCCATTCTTACAGATAGATTGGTTGTTTCCAGATTAGATTCATGAGATATTCACCTAGAAACCTAAATAAATATCCGGAGAGCAGACATTGGAGAAGACCTGATGGCTAGATGGATGGCTAGATTAGTAAGTGGATGAGTGAATGAACTCTTCTATGGTGAGGATACTTATGGAGAGGTTGGCACTTGGAGAATACGTCCATACTATGGTATAGACATAGAGCTGTACAGAATGATGCCTTTTGTGTAATGACACTTTCACATCCTCTGAGTGGCAGCTCCACATCTCCCCTCCTCAAACCCAGCCTCTGACAAACAACACCTATGTTTCCATGAATTAAAAAAAAAACATAGTTCGAACTAACTCTTAGTTAAGCACGTTAGGAGACCAAGTTGTAATCTCACTCTTTGGTCTATGATATCTGGTATCTGTGATAAAAATATTGTTCAAAAATTGTAAAAGAACCCAGAGCCTCTCTTGACCCCTGGTTGAAGATCTGCTGGATACATACACATACACAAACACACACACACACACATATGACTATATGAGATTTCTCTTTCATCTATTATCTATGTAAACAGGAATTTTTGTTTATTTTTTTTTAAAAAAGATAATGTCTATATGTCCAGCTCTGGCCTTGAATGTATAATCCTCCTGTCTCATCCTCTCATGTGCTAGAATTTTTAGATATGGATCTCTGTGCACACATGAACACAGGTACATACACACACACACACACACACACACACACACACACAGAGGCATGCACATGCACACTGTGTTGTTTAATCATTATAGCCCATTTCCTAGCATGTTATAAATTCAGTAACTATGATTCTATACACCTTTGGTTGTTTTATAAAAATTTTATATATATTTCTATTTCTACAAAAATGATAGTAGGTCTTTGACAGTAACTATCTGTAGAGCATTTTCTGAGGGTATTAAGTTCATGAGAACAGAATGCCTTTTTAGTCACTGTGTCTTCTTTAATCCCATTCCCAATTTTTTTTTTGTCTAGTTTTTAGTGAATGATCCTTTTACATCCTTGGTTAAAGTGCTTTTCTAAGAATTACATTTTCCAGACTTGCTGCAAATGTGATTTTTCCCTTAGTTTTGTGTGACATTGTCTGGTGTTAATGTATATTTCTACAATGGATTTCTGCACTTTGATCTTGTAAACACAATTTGCTTTTATGAAGTTTATTTGATAGCTGATCATCTAGCCATGTCACATTAACATATAACATATATTAACATATATTAACATATAGCATGTGGAAGTGACTGAAGTCACACCATGTACATTCTCCTACAACAGCTGAGTAAATCTAGAGTCTCAGAACAAGACCAGCTGAGTCTTGAACTGTGAACTCATGGGTTGATGAAGAAATCATGAGAATCTATAAAAACACTTGAACAAATACTGAAATTAAAATATAACTTGCCAGATCACCAGTTTAAAAAAAAGCATTAAATGAAGTATTTAGACTAAATGTCAACACTGAAACACTAAGACCTGGAGCAATGGTTCAGTGGTGAAGAGTGCGTGTTGCTCTCACAGGCCCTAGCGTTTGCTTCTCAGCACATATTTGGCAGCTCACAACTGCCTGCAACTCTGTTTCCAGGAGATCTGACTTCCTCTAGCCTCCACAGGCACCCATAAGCCTGCGATACACACATATACTCAGGCACACACATTCACGGAAAGTATTGAAAGTATTTTTTTTTAAAGAAAAAAGAAACTGTCTCAAAGAAAAAGAAATGAAATCTCAGAGAAGATACAACTTTGAAGAACTGTGTTCTTCAAGGAAAAAGAAACTGAGCTTGAAGTTAGCAGGAGAGAAGAAAAGATTGCATTGAAAACAAATCCAGTGGGAAAATAGGGAAATAGTACAGGGGTCGGGGGAGTAGTGTGAAGAGAAAATAAGTCTCTTTTCTTCTCTTTCTTACTTTGTGAATAGAAGAGTAGATTCAAGGGAGTAAAATCAGAAATGAGAATGTATTAGAACCAATTCCATAGAAAGGAAGAATAAAGAAAGAGAGAGAAAGAGAGAGAGAGAGAGAGAGAGAGAGAGAGACAGAGACAGAGACAGAGACAGAGACAGAAAGAAAGACAGACAGACATGGCTGGCAAAGATAGCTTGTTGAGAAAATGTGCTTGCCCAAAGCTGGAGCCTCAGAACTGACATGGAAGAAGGAAAGAACTGAGTCTTACAACTTGTCCTCTGATCCAGGCAAGGATGCCCATAATTAATAAACAAGCAAACAAACCAATTAGATGACCAAGAATAAACAAACACATTTCTGGAAACATACAACTGATCAAGACTAAGCATGAAGAAATGAAAAATTAGAACAAACCAAGAGAGATCACAAGATCTCCACAAAACTGCAAGAAGAGGAAGCTTCCAGACTCATTTAGAAGCCTAGGATTGGCCTGACCCAAAGAGAGACACCGATATTACACAGCAAGGAAGCCCTAAGCAAGATCTCCCCAGATTATTTCCAATAATCTCCCCAAGAGCCCTGCCATGAAGGCTCAGATCTTTCATTTACTTAAATGTATTGATTGAGGGCTCAGGATTTGAGGTTGGGTAAATGGGTCTAATTAAGTGTCTGTTTACCAGGTATGGTAGAACATTAAATATTAGGCCAATGTAGAAAGCCCAAGGCGAAGATTTCCGTGTTAGTTTCTTCTGTGCCTTGTGCTGTGCTTAAGAACCAAGACCAGGAGGAGGGAAGACTAGATGGTAAGGCAGTGGGGGAGGGGGAGTGTGAGGAGCAGCTGTGAAGAAACTCAATGGCACAGACTTGAGGGAGAAAGGAAGCAAGAAGCCCACCAAGCATGCAGAAGATGAGGTCAAAGAGGAAAGCAGGGCCCAGGGACCCATGGGTATCAGCTCCTGCTCCTGTACAGATGTCAATGGAAAGTCATTGGACTATTTTAACCAGAGAAGCCCAGGCAATATGTATTTCAAAGACTGTCCCAGTGGATGTGGCAAGGAGGTTCTTTGGGGAACAAGATGAGACTTGCCACATCCAATTGGGAGGTGAAGGCTCCCAGGACATGAGACATAACCAGGCTGATCAGAGACACAAGCGATTGCTCTGATAGAGACAAGATGCGCTTTGAGAATCACCTCTCAAATGATTTTTCAAATTCAAGATTTGAGCTTTTGAGATATTCTCTGCCCATCTAGGGAAAACAGGGCCTGGATAATAATTTCCATTTGACAGCTACATAACCCGAAAGCACACAGACAGGAGGCTCTGCTGCCAGCTCAAGGTCACAGAGAGCATGTGACCAAGGAAAATGCAAACCCTGTGCTGACAAAAGGGAAGGGAGGTAGGCCCGCCCACCAGCAGCCAGCCAGCACTAGAAAAAAAGACAGCGATGTCCGAGCACTTAATTCATTCCCCTTCACAACCTCAAAAGCTTTGAATGTAAAGGTTCCATCTTAAGCATAATATATTCCTTCCCCACTGTGTCCAAAGTTCAAGATGGACTTCAGTTGTTAGCTTTCTTTAACACAGCCCCATACGTTTATTCAAAATGAAGAAGTCCAAAGACAATTTGTGTCATAGATTACTTTTGGGGAGAACAATTAAAAAAAAAACCAAATATTCTAGTCTAGTTCTGTGCTGGCTAATGCTGGTTGTTAACTTGACACACCTGGAAAGAGAGATCCTTAACTGAGGAGTTACCTCCATCAGACTGACCGTGGGGATGTCTGGGGAGCATTTTTTGATTGCTAATTGACATAGGAGGGTCCAGCTCATTGTGGGTGGTAACTGTTTCTGAGCCGTGGGCCTAGGCTGTGTAAGATAGGAAGCTGAGTGTGAGCCAAAAACACCGTAAGCTGCAGTCAGCCCTTTGTGACTTCTGCTTCAAGCTCCTGCCTTGAGTTTCTGCCTCAGTTTCTCTCAGTGACACAGGGATGGACTTTATCCTACAATGTAAAACAAGCCTCTTTCTTTCCTAAAGTGCTTTTGGTCATAAGGTTTCATCATAGAAACAGAAATATGAACTACGATGAGTTTCTTTTGTTTCCTTTGTATACTTTCAAATAAAAATATGAGGGTAGTTGATCGAAAGTGTGCACATTGTGTAGTGACGTGCTTTAAGAAAGAATTAACTTGGGAAACTGGAATGAGCTGTGTCTGGTGTTGGGAAAGCCCAGTCTCCCCCTGTTCTCGCTGGTTTTGAGATGTGTGGTGGTTAATTTCCATTGTCAACTTGACTGGATTTTTAATTACCTAGGAGAAACACCTCAGGATGTTGTGGGCATTTCCAAAGAGGCTTTCCTGGGGAAGGAGGGAAGACTGGAGCAAGTGAGGTGAGGAGCAGAAGCTCCTGCTTGGTTTCCTGCCTCTCCCAGATGTGACAAGCTGATGCCCCTGCCTCTGTGAGCTCTGCCATGCTCTGCAGCTGTGAAGGTTCCAGGAGCCTAAACAAACCCCATTTCCTTCAGTGATTTTATCACCAAGACCAGGAAAGTGACCAGTACAGTGTGTGTGCCTCCATGCTTCTCTCCGCTTTCCTGATTGCGTGAGGAAGAGTTTCCACATACTTATGCTTGAAGGGGTTTTTGTGTGTTTCATTTTGAGGGTAGAGTTTGTAGCAAGGTGATGGAACAATGCCTCCGAAAATACACATGCTCTGATCCTCTGGAGTTGGAAATGTATCAGGATAAGCTAGAATGGAGAGGTAGTGGTGTTAAATGTCCACAGAGGTGGGAGGAGTGGAGGTGGGGAGGCTGACTTACCAAGTACCTAGGTGGGTTCCGTGTGAAGATTACATGGTTTACATTGCAAAACAAGGAAGGGGTATTAGAGAGCAATTTGGAAGACTATTAGCAATTAAGGTGGAGGAACAGGACATGAACCAAAAATGCAAATGGCCTTCAAGAGCTGCAAAAAGACAAGGAAATATGTTCTCCCTCCCAGTTTCCTGAAAGCATACACTCTAGTCAGCACCTCAGTAGCTCATCAGAGACAAGTAGCATTGCTGGCCTCCAGAGCCATATGATCTCTGTCTCTCTCTGTCTCTCTGTCTCTGCTCTGTGTGAGTGTGTATGTATGATTTTGGAAAAAGGATCTCAAGTCTTGTCTTGATTAGGGTTTTTATTGTTGTGAAGAGATACCATGACCAAGGCAACTCTTAGAAGAGAAAACATTTACTTGGGGCTGGCTTGTAATTTCAGAGGTTTAGTTCATTATCATCATGGGGAGAAGCATGGCATTTTGCAGGCAGACATGGTGCTGGAGGAGCTCAGAGTTCTACAGCTTGAATGGAAGGCGGCCAGAAGGAGACTCTGTTCTGCAGGTAGCCAAGAGGGGACTATCTTTTGCTACTAGCTAGGAGGAGAGTCTCTTCCACAGTGGGTGGAGATCTCCTAGGGGAGACCTCAAAGTCTACCTACACAGTGACACACTTCCTTCAACAAGGCCACACCTCCTGATAGCACCACTTTCCATGGGCCAACCATATTCAAACCACCACAAGTCTATAGCCCAGGTAGGCCTGTATCCTCCATAGTGCCATACTCCATACTGTAGTCTGTAATCTCAGTCAGTATCAAGGAGGCTCATTACACCATCAACATTGGTGTGGTTTTGAGCTACCGAGTTCATGGTAATTTCTGTATCTGAGAATGGGAAGCAGATACGGAGTTGTGGTGTCAGCGTTATGGGCTTTGCTAATGGTGGCCAAGGAGCTGATTCCAATGAGTTCAGCAGATGTAGAGGCAGTGAGATAGTAAGGATGTCTGTGGAAAACACCAGAATGGTCTCAAATTAAAACTTGGCATGTAGGAAGTTGGTAGAATTTCTACTCTTTTAGGAAGGCAGAAATTGTGATTGGAAAACAAAACAAAACAAAAAACTCTAGCCTTCCCGATTTTATATATAATTTAAAATGTAAAATATGAAATGGTACTGGCGGCTATATAACACACATGACATTTGACTTCAGTTGTGTGAGAGTGATCCCACTGTGCT
Source organism: Apodemus sylvaticus (assembly GCF_947179515.1). Taxonomy (NCBI): domain Eukaryota; kingdom Metazoa; phylum Chordata; class Mammalia; order Rodentia; family Muridae; genus Apodemus; species Apodemus sylvaticus. The sequence goes on along the minus strand of NC_067476.1, from coordinate 157,561,772 downwards.
TCTCTTTGCTGTTCTTACTCTGATTGTTACAAGTTCCTTCTGAAGCAGGTATATACATGTGCCTCCTGAAGACACAGTTGCCCTTTATTAACAACCACTATGGAAAGGAGGGGCTGCAGAGGGGTTTCAGTTGGTTGAGTGCTTTCCTGAAGTACTTCATAAATAGGTACAGACATAGCAGGGCACACTTGTAATCCCAGCACTTGGGAGGCAGAGGTAGGAGGATCAGGAGATCAAGGTTGTCTCTGGCTACCTGGCAAGTTTGAAGCTATCCTGGGCTACATGAACCCTTGTCTCCAACAAAGAAAAATGAAGGCATGTATGTATGCACATTGTTGAATTTGCTTGGCCAGTGCTCATCATCTGCTTGGAAATCAGAGTGAGAGCCCAGCTAGTCTGTGCTGTAACCTTCACACACATGGAGAGCGAGCAGAGTGCAGTCACAGCTCTTCATCCCCAAAGCTGTTCCCCTGGATTCCTCAGCAGAAAGGTTTGTGCATCTGATGATTCTGTGGCTCCTGGTACAGCCAGGCAAGAATGACTGCCTTTCCCTGTATCTGTTCCTCATTCCCCTTTGTTCATTTCTTGGGGTTGCCTCTCTGCACCCCATCACCCGTCTGTCTCCCTCTCCAGTTTCTTGGAATGTTCATTATAGTTGCTTCCTCAGCTGCCCTCTCTGGTCTCCCACTGCTGCTCCTACATCTTACTCTACTCAGTTTTATACCAGCATCTTAAGCCCTTGTTGGGGGCCATTGAACAGTCAGTAAAGCTTACCCTTCTTGGTGGATAGTTGGAATTTATTGCAGATTTATTGTGGAAAATTTCATGTTATTAAGCTGATGGGTTTTGCTGGAAGGGATACTACTACCTTGTAAAATTCTAAATTTGATTTAGAGGTCAAAGGAAAAGCCCAGTTCCTGTAATCTGCCCTCGGATCATTTGCATAACACTAAGTAGCGGTAAAAGGAGGGGAGATTAGCAACTGGTCAGCAGGAGGCACCGCATTCAAGGGGGAGCTGTTGAAAAGAACAAGATCTTATGTAAGAAACTGACAGGTTCAACCAGGGGTGTCAGTGGGATGGACCACTGGAGAGAAAGATGCTGTGGCTCTGGAGGATGGGCAGGAAAATCCTTCATTGCAGTCATTATCTATGAGGGTCTCCATTTGCATAAACGTTACTGGATATATTTCCCAATAAAAAGCTGACTTGGTAAAAGGATCCACTGACTGTGAGTGAGCACCATGTTTCTCTAGTTTCTGAGTTCCTAACAACTTCTCTTGGTCACAGTGATATGTTTTGGAAATTCTTCACTTCCAAGTGATTCCTGTTACCACAGAGAAAATAGGATCCTTTTAATTATAAGTATTTCACACAATCATCAAATGATCCACTTTAGCAGGCAGGCAGGTTAGGGGGAGTGTCAGAGCTACTGTACTCCATCTTAACATGGAAGGGCAATGCGGTGGCAGAGAACACAGACACATGGACCTCAAAGCTCTCAACCCTGGAGTCGTCAAAACTCCATCAAAATGTCGGAAGTCACCCAACGGTGTCCGCTGGTTAGAAAGGCTTCCTTTTTGAGTGGCCGTTGCACCTCTTTCTGAAGAGACACAACTCTTCAAAGTCGCTTTAAGGTAGAAAACTAATTGGCTCTCAGTGGGGAGAGACACAGAATGTTGACTGAACAAACAGCTGTGTGTCAAAACTCATTTTTTTTATCTGACTGTGATCTTCTGCCTGGTATTGGGTCCTGGCCAAGGGAAGTCAAAAGGTGAACTGCCCTTGATTGTGGGGCTCCTGGGATGCTGCGTTTGGGCTCTTTGGGGTTTTGGTCATCACCGTTGCATCCCTGATATTCGGGGCTGAAGCCCCCATCCACTTGGTGATCACAGTTGTAGGTTTTACTCCTGATAAATGACTCCACGTGTAGCTGCCTCTGTCTTGCTTTTAAAAACAGATTGATTTATTTTATTTGCTTTTATCTGTAGGTGCCTATCTGCGTGAATGTATGTATATCTCCCGTGTGCAGATGACTACAGAGACAAGACTAGGGCCAGGCTCATTGTTGAAAATTTGAGAGACTCATACTGACAAAATGAAAATATAATTCAACGCCTCATCACTTAGAGACACCTATCCACTAGTCATATCCATAATTGTCACTGTTTTGTCTTTTGTTATGTGCCTTTATCTATGTGTATGATATTCCTCCTGGTGCTTGTCTGCAGAAGATCCACCAAAAGTAGTAGCATAGATCACGGCAGATCACGGCAGATCTCACAGTCTCTGTATATTTCCTACATGTGAACACATTCTATATTTATAGTCTATGCTTAGTTTTTGTTAACTTGATACTAACTAGTCACCAAGGAAGAGGGAACTTCAACTGAGAAATAACCTCTGTCAGATTGGCCTGGGTGGGGGTTTATTTTCTTGGTTGGTGATTGGTATAGAAAGGCCCTGATCACTGGGGGTAGGGACGTCCTTGGGCCTGTGGTCCTGGCTTGTACAAGAGGGTGAGAGGAGCCAGCCTCGGGAACAGTAAGCAGTGTTTCTCTGAGGCCTCGGCCTCATTTCTTTTCCCCTGGGGTTCCCACCCCTACTTCCTTCAGTGATGGATATTGACCTGAAAGTATAAGATGAAATAACCCTTTCTTTCCAGAGTTGTTTTTGGTCAGTTTTCTATGACAGTAACAGAGAAGCTATCTGGGATATTCTCTTGTAACTTGGTCTTGCGATAACTGGGTAACGTATTTCGTGGGCTTGTGTTGGGTAGTAAGCCTGTCCCTGATACTTCACTCTCAGGAAGTAGGGGAAACACCCCGGCACCTCACAGTCTGCTTCTTTCAGTTAATTTTTCTGGAATTGTGGCACCTGCTATAACCCTGAGCATTTTGATTCCTAGGACCAGAAGATCACAACAGTCGCTTGTGGGCTCCGGCTTTAGGACCTCCCTTTCCCTTTTTGGTGTGGGTTTTACTGTATCACAAGAAAGTATACTCCAGGCAGGGCTGACTCTGCCATCCCAGCAGGCATTCACTGTGTCTGACCCACACCAGAAGATCCCCATTTACTGACAAAACACATTTGGAATAGTTTCTTTATGAGAAACAAAAAGATAACTTGATTTGACTGTAGAATTCTAGGTCTTTCTCTCTCTCTCTCTCTCTCTCTCTCTCTCTCTGTGTGTGTGTGTGTGTGTGTGTATGTGTGTTATGTCACTAAATTACTAGCATTTCATGAAAGGCTAAATTTCCTTCTGATAGTCTGGTCATGATACAGGATCGGCACTTTACAATCATGACACAGGAACAGCACTTCTAGGCATCTTTTAAAATGATGGAAGCCCTGAATTAGGAGCTCTAGTGAAGCCTGGAAGTTCAATTGGAAATCTCTAGACAAGTAACAAGATCGCCCTAATTACATCTAAGTAACCCATCAATACATTTTAAATCTTATATAGGAATAATTAATATTAGGACCATAATAGCAATCACTGAAACCAATGAACCAGATATGTAGTAATGTGTACTGTTTCATCTGATTTTCACAGCAAAGCTGACTAGGCAGGTCTCATCATATTTTACATGTGACAAGACTTGGGGTTTTGAAGGAATCCACCCAAGGAGCACTTCTGGAATCAGAAGCTGTGTATTAGCGACCCTGGTTCTGCCCTGGGCCTCCTGACAGCCCTTCCTCATATCCCTTTATTATTTAATTGTGCTATTATTTGAGAGCTTATCTACAGTGCTATTTTCTTCCTTTTAAATATTTAGCTTATTTTCCGTGTGTGCATATTCGCATATATGTGTATGGGTACACACAGAGGTTGGAAGAGAGCATTGGATCCCTTGGTATAGTTACAGGTATTTGTGAGATGTGGATATGGGATCTAATACCAGTCCTCTGATGGAGTGGTACGTGCTCTTAACCATTGAGATACCTCTCCAGCATCTCATCTCCAAGCTGCCATTTTCAAAGCAAGCCAGAGTGTGATTCTTGTACAGGTATAATGAAGAAGATGTGTTGGAAGTCATACCTCAGTCATTGAGAAACCAGGAGGATCTCATATGGAGTCTTAAAGGCATGTGTGCATGAAGAGAGAATGTTCAAACAAAGGTGCAATCGAGGCAAAGCTAGACTCTCCACAGTGGTGGGAGGAGGCCTGTTGAGCTGCGGGAAGCACGGACTTAGAGTGTCTATGGGCAAGAATAGTACTGGTCATTATCTGCTTTGTTCTGGAGTCCAGCATAGCTCCACAGAAAAGAAAATCTTCTCATCTGAAAAACACGTAGGGTTGCATCGGACTACAACCGAGCACGTTTTTAAGTAAATGACAAACCTGCAGGCTTCTCTGTGGCGTCTTCACTCAGCCTTGTGTTTGGTTGATTCTCCATCAGTCCCTCTTCTCACCACTCCGTCCTTCATCCCTGTATGAACCATCCCAGACCAGCGTGGTTTCCTTCTGCCATAACAGTGTACGTGCATGATCCGTGTGGGGGACTGCATATATGCAGGTGTATGTGCACTGTGGAGACCTTAGGCTGTCTGAAATCCACCTTGGTTTCTCTCTGCCCTATTCACTAAAGCAGGTCTCTCTACTAAGCCCAGAGCCCCCACGTAGGGCGATTCTCACTGGCTAGCTTGCTCCAGAGACCCCATTACCACACTTGAAGTTAAGAGCTTCCACACCCACTGGCAATTATATAGGCAGTGGGCGATTTAATTCTTTCAATTGTGTTTTAAGCACATTTACCATGGAGTCCTCACGCTATACCCCATTATACTTTTTAAAGTGTACCCCTAGAATACAATAGTGTAAGTTCTTGTCAAAGAGGAAGGCAAGCTCCATGGACCCTTCAGATTCCCCTAACTTGAATTATGTAGGTAATTGGTCTTAGAGGAGTCATGTGTACTGTATATGCATTTGATTATGTTGGGGATATGACCAAATTCATGCCATGCGGAGTTACCAAAAGTCATTTAGGAAGGAGGTAAGGAAAGATACTTGCATACATCCTCTGACTTTTTTTTATCCACAAATTTTCTTGGTTTATGAAGTCACCAGATAATTTTCCTAAATGCCAACCTTGCAGATTCCAGCTGTGAGTGAAAGCCAAGCTGTGTTTTTCCTGCATCTTACAGTCCATCATCAGTAGTCATAAAGAGGCAGCACATTTGTCAGCCACGTTCTGACAGTAAAATCTTTATTACTGGTAATGTAGGACACAAGAGGAACACAGCTTGTGCTTTAGATCCCAGGTTGAATGTGGAGAGTTGGTGTTTAGAGGAAGAGAAGTCTTATGCTAAACATACTTGATCATTAAGGTGAGACGAACGTAAAACCCAGCAAGGCTAGTTTTGCCCCTTATGGAACCAACCACAACTGAGGTTCACTGATAGTCAGAAGGCAAAGGCATTTAATGTCTAGATTAACTAACCAAACAGAAAGAAGTGGAAAAAAATAGAAAATTAATTTAAAGCAACAGCTAGAGATAAAAGTGAGATTCAGTGTTCGGCTGCAGGGGGAAAAATTGATAAAGCAATTTCTCAGAAAATCTATAAAGTGCTGCAGAAAAGTCTTGCGATAAGGATTGCGGAAGAAACAAACATTTACCCTGGCGAGAGGTAGAGGACTGTTTAATTAAAATTAAGTCTGATCCAAAGAGTAAGTTAATTACCATAGGTCATGATCAAGTGGCATTAATAAAAAGTAAGACATACTTGGGAACAAGATGATATAATATAAAGCCCAGCTCACCTGCCAGCGCTTTAGCAGAAGAAGACAGAGGCTTGCTTCACCCATGGTAATTCAACCCGTTTCCAGTAGCCTAGGATGACGTGAGATGCACCTTGTTTTGTGGACAGTCTGACACCAACCCTCTGTCAGGAAAGCTTTCTGAGGCTGCATGCTTTATCCTGGCATTGCTTCATCCTACTGGCCTAGCATGAGTGTACACGTGTTACAAGACTGATTGATGGGTATCTGAGAGGACAGTTGGGTACAAGTTTTTAAATGAAAAAGTTAGGCTTCTGTTAAGAAATGAAAAAACCAAGATTAAGAAAATGCTCCAGTCAGTAAAATGTTTAATGTGAAAGCATGGGGACTTGAGTTCTGACCCCAGTCACTCACATACAAGCCCAGTATGGCATTTAGCTGAAATGGCAGTGCTAGGGGAGTAAAATCAGATTCCCAAAGCTCATTGGTCAGCAAGTCTAGGTAAATCAACGATCTTTAGGTTCACTGAGAAATCCTGTTTCAAAATAATGAAGGAGGAGAGGGAGGAGGAAGAAGAGGAGAAGGAGGAGGAGGAGGAAGAGGAAGGTGATGATGATAATAGAGACAAAGAGCAATCAAGGGAGACACACAATGTTACCTTCGTATACACACACACACACACACACACACACACACACACACACACATACACACCACACAGTAAATTGTTAAAGCAGATGAAACGTCACCCTGAGCAGGTGTCTCTGCAAGGCTTATGGTTCGCATGGTCTTGAAGTCACTTTGGTGTTTACAGAAACTGTGTGAGTATCTAAGAGACCTAAGAAAAAAGGGAGCATGAATCAAGTGTCAGTAACCAGTAAATGCAAGGAGATTCCCAGATCTGCCAAACAGCAAAAACCTGTGAGTACCTGGCTCATCTGTCTTTCTTTCACTACTCCTGTCTTCACGAGGTTGTTATCATGCTTTGTCAGAGATGTGGAGACCCAGTTGCTGCTGAATTATTCATCAATTATTTGAGGAGCCAAGCAGAAATCTGGAGACAGACCCCACTAAAGTGTGTGTGGTGGTTTGAATACACTTGGCCCATGGGAGGCATAGTCTTGTTAGAATAGGTGTGACCTTGTTGGAGGAAGTGTGTCACTGTGGAAGTAGGCTTTGAGGTCTCCTAGTGTTCAAGGTCCACTTAGTGTGGGAGAAAGACCCCCTTCCTGACTGACTTAAGAAAATAGTCTACTACTGACTGCCTTCAGATGAAGACATAGAACTCTGAGCTCTCCTCCAGCACCATGCCTGCCTGTACACTGCCATGCTTCCCACCATGATGATAATGGATTGAACCTCTGAACTGTAAGCCAGCCCCAAGTAAATGTTGTCCTTTATAAAAGTGGCCACAGTCATGGAGCCTTTTTACAGCAATGAAACCCTAACTAAGACAGTGTGAAAGTGTAGATGCAGACAGCACTCTTTCAAAGGTTGCAGAACAGAAGTTGCAATGGGTTAAGCCACACTGTGAAGTTCTGGCTGCCCACTGTATAGCACTGATTACAGTTGACAGCACAACATTGTGAATGGCAGGATTCAGGAAGGTGCACAACACATCAACAGCTCTTATATGTACTACAGAAACAAAAGGATGCCAGGAACCATTGGGAGGTGGTGGGTGGGTGGGCCTGTTGGACAGATGGTGATAAAGGCTTCACAGATGTTTGCAAACATCCAAACTCTTCCAATTGTGCACATCACAGATGCAAGGTGTTTTCATATGTCAGTCATAACTCACTAAGGCATCTAAAAAATGCGACTTGGGGATCTTTTAAAGGTGTGAACGTTGGATGACACACTGTAATTGGTTTTCTTCTCTTATTGTTGTTAATTTGGCTAACACTGAGAACACTGGTCTTTTGAGGTCAGAAAACATGATTGTTTTGTTAATTTTAAATTCTCAACCCTGGAGTTAGAGAGATGGCTCAGCCATTAAGAGCTTTGGAGGCTTTTATAGAGGACTTGGATTCAGTTCCTAGCACCTACACGGTGGCTTGCAACCATCTGTATCTGCAGTTTAGGACATCCTAACTCCTCTTCTGGTCTCTCCAGACACTACTTATATGGTGCACATATACACATGCAAGCCAATGTTCATCACATAAAATAATTTAAAAAAAAATCTTAAGAGCTGGGTGGTGGTGGAACATGCCTGTAATCCCAGCACTCTGGGAGGCAGAGACAGACAGATTTCTGAGTTCGAGGCCAGCCTGGCCTACGGAGTGAGTTTCAGGACAGCCAGGGCTATACAGAGAAATCCTGTCTCAAAAAAAAAAAAAAAAAACCCAAAAAATAAAAAAAAGGAAACACTTAAATCCTTGGCCCTATGATGATGGTTAGTAAATATTTAATCTTTTAAAAAATGGAATAGGCCTGTTAGCAGTGACCAAGGTAGTAAGATAAGGGGCTAAAATAGAGATTCCTATGGCCAAGAATAGCTCACAGGTCTTAATGAACTGAGTATTTTGGGGTTTGAATATACACTGTCTCCCATGGGCTTACACCGTGAATGCCTGTTCCTGGTTGGTAGCACTTTGGATGCCTTGGGAGCTTTAAGAGGTGGGGTTTCACTGGTTTAAGCTGGTCACTGTGGGTGGGCTTTTGAAGGCTATAGCTTGGTTCTTGTTTATGGCTTGGCTCTCTGTGAGGTGAGGGGTCTCCATTTTCTCTTCCTATGCCAGTGCCTCCTCTGCTGCAATCTCTGAAGCGGGAGTGTTCCTCTTGGCTGTGTTGTATCTTGGTCTCAGTGATGGCTTCTGAAGACGTCGTTCTGTGGTCCCGCTGGGACTGAGCTTCCTGGTGACAGACTGCCAGTATCACCTCAGCATCGCAGGTGCAGGCGGAGTGTTTAGTGAACGCAAGCACAATGCAAGCACCAGTGCTTTCGGCTGCACTGTGCCATCTGCCGCCCATGCTTCCTCGTGGCCAGTGCCTCTCCAATCTGTGGGAATGTCAACCGTTGAACCCATACCTTTCCTAGTTAGAAAACACAACAGGAGGGCCCTCTTTTCTGAGAAAAGACCTTGAGCAGAGAATCGTAAGAGTCGGTGTGGAACAAATCGACCCCTAGCAAACCACCACAGCGAATATGGGAACATCCTTAAATGAGATACCTTAGAGAGATGCAAAGATACTGTCCTCTTAGCCATTCACAGAACATGGAAGGAAGACCACAAGATCATCCTGGCAGGGGCAATATCATAATATCAGAATAAAAAACTGAAGAGTCTGAGAGAGGAGAGGAAAGGTGGGCCTTGTGGTTGATGCTATTGATTTGTTGAACTCTGGTGCCACCAAGGTTTTGTGTATGTATTTGGGAGAAGAATCTCATGTACTTGTCATGTGTGGGGGACCAGAGCTCCCCAAGGCTTCACTGGGATATGAAGTTGTGATTGTAAGAAACCCTGCCTAGACCTAACAGGGACAGGGTCCCAGGAGACACTAGATGACTTCCCTCTTGTCACCATCAGTGTTATCTTAGTCTTTGGCATGAACCCAGGTACAAATGAGCTCCTAGTCCTTCTCCCTCAAACCCAGACACTTTAAATTTCTTCCCAATTGAGAGCAGAAGTGTTATCATTACGTATAAAACTGACTGAATGAGCACCTTGGGCTTCCTGGTAATTAGTTTAAAGTGGAGTATCCCTGGCCAAAAATAATAAAAAGAGAGTCTCCTATCTCTTTATTAAGCTTGGTTATAGCAATTGGACATAGTTTATTTGAGCCTGCAGGGACGGAGAGTTCCCTGAAGGAAGAACACAAAGAAAAAAGCACCTTACTAATCAGCCAGAAAACGCCTCTTCTACCGATCTCCCTTTCTTCTTCTTTCTCCTGACTAATCCCATTTTTCTTCTCTCCATGCTGCCCAACATTTTGCCCTGTAAATAAAGGTTCAAAGAGCACACTTGTCCACAAAATTGAAATTAAGTGTTGGCGAACAGTGTATGTAATTATACCTGTTCCTGTGTGTGTGTGTGTGTGTGTGTGTGTGTATGTGCACAGTTGTCCACTGTACCACAGTGTACCTACATATGTGCCATATCATAGTGTGTGTGCAGTTCGGAGAACAACCTCAAGTGTTCGTATTTACCACCCACCTTGTTGTCTGAGACAGAGTCTCTTTTATGGTTGCCTATAGTCTTTGTCACACTAACTCACCTGTAAACTTCAGAGGATTCTCCCATCTCTCTGTGGAAATAGAGGAATCATAAAAATCTCTCTATGGCATGATCATACCCAGCCTTTTGTTTGTTCTGGGGGTACAGACTCAGGTCCTTTTGCCTATGTGGCAAGAACTTCACCCACAGAGCCAAATTACCCACAGAGTAATACACCCCAAAGTATGTATTGCTAAAACTGACAAAGACTGCATTATGGACAGAGTACTGTGTGGTATTTCAGTGTTTGTATAGGTGTGTAATGATCAGACCAGGACAGCTAGTGCTTCCTTATCTTCAAGACTTTAGTATTTCTTACTGAGAAGAGTCTTCAAACCCCTCTGCTCTAATATTGTGTAATGTATAAATGTCATAAACTGCAGTCATTCTACTGGGCTTTACGATGGCTTAGCTATCTAACTGTCATTGTTCTCATTTGCAATCTCCCTTTTTCTGATCTTCTAGTGAGTCTATTCTGCCCTTTGTGACATCAGCATTTTTAATTTAAACAAGTACATAGGAAGTCTGTCTTTCTCTACCTTCCTTACTTTATGAAATACAATGTCTTCATTTCCATTCAGATTGTTGCTAATCGCAAGGCTTTGTTATTTTTCTGGCTGAATAGTATTCTGTGGTGCAGATGTATCACATCTTCTTGCCCATCCATCAATACATTGCTTGATCCCCCATCTTAGCTATTGTGAGTATCTGTGTGGCACACACAGGCATGAGGTACAAATCCATCTCATTTGGATACATTGGCAGATTGTCATTTGATGTTTGAGCTATTTGAGAAGCTAGATCTAGGAACAGAGTTGACCCTCAATTTCAGACCGAAGAATGTTTATAGGTTTAGATTTTTGAAAGCCTAGTTTATTTAGGGTTCTGTAATGCTTCAACCTTCTTTCTAGCCCACAGTTGAAAGATAGTTAATAGGACAAGAAAGATGGGGATCTGTTTTGTGGAGCAAGTGGATTGGTTCACCAGACAGAAGAACTGGTAATATTGCATGAGTTCAAACCCCACAAAACTCAGAATTGAGAATTGTAAGAGTGGGGTCAACTTGCTGCCTAACTCTGTTCTGGAACATGTAATCGTAACACCCCGCTGAGGACCAAGGCAATCAGTTATGTAGCATAAAAATCCTGGACTTCTCCATGCTGATGAGGTATCTAGATAGGCCCTGAGCGTTCAGCCAATGAGCTTCCTGTCCTGGGCATTCCTTCCCGCAAAAGGCATTTAACTCCTGATTCACCCTGAGTAAGTGAGCATGCGTTCACGTTGACATCCACCATCAAATAAAGCAGTTTGAAAGAACAAGGACCATCTCCTTCATCAAGGAATGCCTCTTGGGTGGGATGGGGTTCATCATAAAAAGATTTCATATGCTGAAATCTCCTGGAGAAGGCCTTGTCTCTTGCAGTAACCTCCCCATATTCTCAATACTTACTCCAAACCAAACCAGGTTCTGACCTCATCCTGGACTCTGCCTTTCCCTTTCTGCCTGGCACTGGATGCCCTGAGGAGAAGCATGGACCACAGACTCCCCTTGCCAACTCCCAGTGGTATGCCATGGAGCCTGGGTATGCAGGAGACTGGGGACCACAGCAGTGACTCTTCTGTTTTCTGCTCGGGGAAAACACAGACTGAGGAAGCCCATTATAGATCGCAGTTTGCCTCCTCTGAGCAGCATGTCCGTGCTGTTCCAGGCTCCCCAGCAACAAGGAAGGACACAGCCAGGCACTGTTTCCAAGTAGTTCATTGGGGGCAATTCCAATCCTCATTGTCTGGCTGTCAGCAGTCCAGTCTAAAACATCAAACATGAATCCATAGCTGCAGCCCAGTCCAATTGGCAAACACCAAAGACAAATCAGTAATAGAGGCTCCATCCAAAGAAACCTGTAAGGCTCTGTATGCAGAAGGGTCAAGAAACAACTAGAATACCACAAGAAGTTCTTTGGCATGTTTTTCTCTACGAAGTTAAACAACAAGCAAAGATCAGTGAATCACTGCAAGGCAAACCAATGCAAGAGCCTCATTCACTGTCTATTGGATTCTACTTATATTTTTTTCCAAACATCACACTGTCAAGTGTCTGCCTCAGCCAAACATCCTTTCATATATCTACTTCAGCAAAACATCCTCTCATGTGTCTGCTTCAGCAAAACATCCTCATAAGAAAACATCACATGACAAAACAGAGTCTCCAAAGAAACCAGACATTTCCACTTCAAATATCTGTCTAAAAATGTCCTTCAAAGCTCCTGGTCTGGGATCCCTAACTGTATGGCAAGGAGGAAGGGTAACCGCAGGAGAGCCCAGGAGTAAAAGCATTTGTCCCTGAGAAGAGCTGGGAGGTAAATGATTTCCAGTAGATGTTATTGTTTACTCCACACCACCAAATGCCCAGAGTAGGAATAGAAAGGTGGGTGGCCACCCATGACAACCTCAGCCATGGAGCAGAAGCTCCCAGTCAGGACTGCAGCCGGCTACCTAACATCAGACAGTTTCTTCTGAGTGCTGTAAGCCCCAATTTGAATACCATCATCGTCTGCATTGTCAGCCACTCCACCCCAGTGCTGTGCATCTGTTTCCATCTGTTCCTTCCTATTTATTTGTTTAATTTTGCTTGATGTTCACTTAATAAATCCACTCATTCAAAACAAAAATCCCTGCCACTATAGATCGCTCCCCCCAGACCACACTGAACATCCAGTGATTCAAGATCTGGTACCCAATGCTCTTTATGAGACAGAATCTCACCATGTGACTGTCACTAGCCTGGAACCTGCTGGTGTGGTTGGAGCTTGTAGTCCCAAGGCAGGGCCATTTTCCTGCCCCCTTCTTCCATGTACTGGAGTGACAGATGTGAGCCACCGCAGCCGGTTCTGATTTTATTCAAATTTAAAGATAAAAAAAAATTGCAGCATGTCTTTTAGACAGGATCAATTTTGGGTCAAACGTTTTGTTGGTAGGTTGGTGTCCCTGTCTGTCTACTGGAGGTCCTACCTGACTACTGGAGGTGGTTTCTTTGGGTTCCATCTCCGCACGGTTGGGCATTTTGTCTAAGGTCACCCACACTGAGTCCTGAGAGCCTCCTCCATCCCAGGACTCTGGGACTTTCTAGAGGTTCCCCACCCCCACGCCACCCCTACAGACAGATGCATATTTCCATTCATTCTCTTGGCCCTCTGGGTCTCCTGTCTCCACCATACCTGATCCTACCCGCCCCCTTTCTCTCCCCCCCACTTCTTCTACCCAGGTCCCTCCCTCCTGCTGCCTCCCATGATTATTTTGTTCTTCATTCTAAGTGGGATTTAAGTTTCCTCACTTAGGCCTTCCTTCTTGAACTTTTTAGGGTCTGTGCGGTATATCATGACTATTCTGTATATTTTGACTAATATCCACTTATTAGTGAGCACATACCATACATGTCCTTTTTGGTCTGAGTTGCCCCACTCAGGATATTTTCTTGCAAGGACAAAAATGGAGCAGAGCCTGAAGGAATGGATGACCAATGACTGGCCCACTTTGGGATCCATCCCATGGGCAGGCACTAATCCCCGATACTATTACTGATGCTACGTTGTGCTTGCAGGCAGGAGCCTAGCATGGCTGTTCTCTGAGAAGCTCTACCAGCAGCTGGCTGAGACAGATGCAGATACCCACAGCCAAGCGTTGGATGGAGGTCAGGGACCCCTGACCTGAAGGGGCTGGCAATCCCATAGGAAGACCACCATTGTCAACTAACCCCGTCCCCAGGGAGCGCTCAGAAAATGAGCTATCAAACAAAACATACACAGGCTAGTCTGAGGTCCCAGCATGTATATAGCATAAGGCTGCCTTGTCTGGCCTCAGTGGGAAAGGATGTGCCCAATCCTGCAGAGACTTGATGTTTAGGGTAGGTGATACCCAGGGGAACCCTAAATAAAGTTTGGTGTTATTCACATAAAAACATGCAGCATAGAAATATAAAGAGGCTTGCTAGGGTTTCTCAGGCAACCGCACCCTGGATTAACCTTCACAGCTCCATTTACTCTCATGGTACGCATGTGACAGACAGCTCCTTGCAAACTAGTAAACTTTTAGATATTTCTAGAATTAACTCAGCACGAATCAAAGGCTAGATGTAGTTACTATATGTGTGCATCTGTTTGTCTCCCCAAGAATGCAAGAAGAACATTTAGGACAAACTAGGTGCATTTACTTTTGGGTACATCTCCATCCTGAGAAGAATTGCTGACTGCACTTTGCACATTGAGAGAGATGTTGAGGTTTGTTTCTGGTAATAAAACACAGCAATTGTATATACCGTGAAATCAGCCACCAGCCAGGAGATAAACATCCCTGCTTAGATATTGACAAAAGGGTGCGGCAGAACTTCTATTTCAGCCCAGTCTCATTAAGCCTGGATGTGTGCGAAATCTCTAACTACGCTTTTACAAAGTGCTCTCTCAGACTGTGGTTGGGAGCCGGGCTTGGCAGCTTGTGTTACCCAAAGATAACTCTGCGATAGCTGTGCTCTTCAGTTCTCCCTCCAGCAGCATCTGCACAGCCAGGCAATAAACAGCTCGCATCTTTTGCTGGAGGCAGCAGGCGCCACTTTGCAGGGTGAGTAAAATCACAAAAAGTTGCAGGTACATCAGAAAGCAACTTTCAGCAGTGTCAGATGGAAGGGGTTCACACCTGAATGAGCAATTAGCATCAACCCGTCTGAAGGGAGATGGCGTCTGCATATCCACCTTCTTCCATTGAAGCAGATTTTCCCCCCATCACTGAAGATACATCTTAATCAGGGCTTTTCTCAGCCTTTCGGAGGGCTTCGAGTCTGCTAAGATTCTCTTAAGTAAGGACTCATACCCAGGAAATTCTCTATGCATACATGTGACTGAGTTGGTTTCTGATGCATTTCTTCGAGTCTTCCCATCTTCCCTATTCTGGCCATTCTCTAATCGTTCAGTCATGTGTATTGGTATCTCTGTGGGTACCTCTATGCCCTGAATAAAAAGGGCTTTATTTAAACGAAAGATAGTTTTTCCATAGTTGGAATAAAATAACCTGACAAAAGCAACTTAAGCAAGAATGGTTTTGGTATGGCTCATGATTCAGAGTTCAGCACGGGCAGGGGAGTCAGGAACTTGGGGGAGCAGGTCACACCGCCTCTGCAGCCAAGGAGTCCGGAGGGATAAATGTTGGTGCCCATCCAGTTAGCTTTCTTCTATATATTCAGGCCAGGATCCCAGCCCAGGAAGTGGCATCACTCACATTTAGAGTGTGTCTTCCCTACCTTCTAAATTGACTAGACTCAAGATAATCCCTCACAGGTATGCCTAGAGGTTAAATTATCCATCCCAGCTGTACCTGGGGGCATCTCCTAGGAGATTCTACATCCTAGCTGTCAATGCCAACCATCACAGTTTCCTAAAGGCTGTGTGTAAAAGGAGCCGCAGACTTCACATGGAGTGTCTTGGTTTCTGTCTATTCTCCTTGTGTCAGTGACATCTTAGCTGATTTGCAGAAAGTATTTCAGACCATAGATGCTCAGAGAGTATTGCAGATGCCAGACAGATGGTTCTAGATGCATACAAGCTGAGAGAGTGCAAGGCTCTGTGGAGGGTGAGTTGCCTAGTGGTCTACCAGCCCCTCAAAGACCCAGAATGGCTGTTTTATCTAGAGGAATGATGTAGGATACATCATGTCCCTGGAGATCCCCAAGACTCCTGGAATCAAGGGATCTGAATTGGGTAGAGGTTCTTCCAGTTTGTGCTACTTCCACAGTGTGTGCTAACATTCAGCCCTGATCGGTTCTTTTGTTTTGTTTTGTTATGTTATCTTTTGTTTTGTTTTAGAATGCTGAGGAACCAGATTACCTCTGACCTTTGGTCACAATTTAGAATTAAGAAATCAAAGATGATTTTCAGGCAGAGAGATTTTGAATGGGGTCATTAGGCATGTCTTCTGTAGCTGTCTCTGCTGTCTGGAATGCACTGGGGTGGCTCACATATTTTGTTTCTGTAATGGTTTTAGGGTGTTCATCCTGTTGCTTCATTCAAGAAGAGTCTGGGAGGCGGTGCTTTAGAGGGTATAGGGGTGCGGGGGTGCAGAGGTGTGGGGGGCTTAGGTCATCACAGAATGTGCAGGGGGCAGGGGAGCAGAGGGCACAGGAGGGAGGTCTCCACAACCTTCCTCAGTACAAGGGAAGACGTTGGAGGCTTGTTTTATGGTGTAGTACACTACAAGGAAGACATGAGAGGTTTTCACAGGTAATGAGGACACATATTCACACTCACTTACACTCAGCCTACAAGAGAGAGAAAGGGAGAAAGAGAGAGAGAGAGAGAGAGAGAGAGAGAGAGAGAGAGAGAGAGAGAGATCCTAGGAAAGCCAGGTTGAATGACCTTCTCAGCAGTATCCCACAGCTTTGCTGACAGCTCTTTGCAGGTCCTCAGGTCCCATGGCTGTAGCCTACACCAGATGCTTAACTCTTCACAGTTGGCAGGACTCATCCTGCTGGTTTAGGATTCTCACACATTATTCCTTCCATCTATAAACTGTGCTCCCAAACCTAGATACAACCTCATTATCCACCTAATCCCCATTGTTCTTAAACAATCTCAGCTCAGGCAGAAGCACACCAATCAGGATCTCATCCTGTAGGTCGGTCCACTGGTAAGCCTCCCCCACCATCCAGTGATCCCCATAGGTAAGCCTCCCCCACCATCCAGTGGTCCTCATGGGTAAGCCTCCCCCACCATCCAGTGGTCCTCATGGGTAAGCCTCCCCCCACCATCCAGTGATCCCCATGGGTAAGCCTCCTCCATCATCCAGTGATCCCCATGGGTAAGTCTCATCCACCATCCAGTGGTCCCCACGGGTAAGCCTCCCCCTTCATCCTGTGGTCCATCTCCTAACATTTTAGGCAATGCCTTTCTAATGAGTCTGCCCATTATTTCTCTTCTGCATCCCAGCTCTCTCTGAGTTTGCCAGGATGGTTCGTCTGCTTTACCCTGCACTGTAGTCATACAGATGCTCATGGGGATGAGAACTAGATGAATGAAGAAAACCAGGATGACAGACTGAATGAAGAGTTTACATGAAGTCTAGAAAATCTCTAACAGAAGGTGATTCAAGAGGCTATTTCACTGAAAATGTCTGATTACATTTCAGGCAGAAGCACACCAATCAGGATCTCATCCTGTAGGTCGGTCCACTGGTAAGCCTCCCCCAGCATCCAGTGATCCCCATGGATAAGCCTCCTCCACCACTTTTTTTTTTTTTAAAAAAAAAGTAAGAGAAATGAAATGTGAATCAGAAGCTTGCATTTGGCCCCAACAACAAGAGTTATAGACTGGCAGTGTTTACCAGGGGCAGAGGGCATACTGGTTAGAGGTCTGGGATCTTGAAACAGACAAGCAGGGATTAGATCCACCAATGGTCAATGATCCAGTCATTTAGCCCTTCTCCATCTGCTGTGGAGTCCCTCTGTCTTTGTGTGTATGCTCATGACACCAGAGAATGACCGGAGCTGCCACTCTCCAGGAGCTATGCATCTTAATTTTTGAGGGAGAGTTTATCACTGACCGTCCTTTCAACTAGACTAACATGACTGGCCAGTGACCCAGGCATCTGCCCTGTCCTTGCCACCCAGGGCTGGGAGTGTGCCATGATGCTCAGCTTTTGAATGTGAGTTCCAGGAACCAAACTCAGATCCTCACACTTGCAAAGCAAGCTCTTTACCAACTGAATAATTTTCCCAACCCAGGTTCAATCTGTTATGAATACTAAATAGAAATATTGCATACACAGTTGTCAGGGCACAGCACGTATGGCTTGTCATCAATAAATGCTAATAATAACTGGATGGGGCGGGGCATGATGCTCCAGGTGAGCTCACAACTATGTCCTGTTTGAAGCATGTTACATTTGCATGAGACTTTCCCCAAGCTGAACTTTTAGAACATTATCAGAGTGTCACTTCATGATGGGAAACTGCCATTCTACATTCTGCTTAATAAATTAATTTTATGATCTCAGTTTTGGGTAAATGTATGCAATTTCAGTCATCAGCATTCAGGAGCATTAGCCTCTGCTCTAACATTTCATAAACATTAAAGCACTTAATGGCCTCAAATGTCAGTTTTACATACACACACACACACACACACACACACACACACACACACACATTTTCATAGTTATTATTACCAGCAGTATTTTCTCCTTGTTCTGATTTTCTTTTCAGCAAGAGTGATCAGACTTGTCATTTGTCTTTGAGAATTTATAGCCAGAGTCAGGCTCCTAAATCCTCCTTCATTTGCATATCATGGGAGGTCTGCATCATGCCTATTTACATCTTTTGCTAACTATTAAAAACTGAGTTTTAGTCGTGCTCTTAAAACCATAATATGCCACAGCCAGGAGATTAATGAGGGCACTAGGGACTGGGTCAACGTGTCTTGTGTGTGGCTGCTCACTGCTTTAGAAGACCAGAGAGGCCCCGAATAAAGTCCAAAATGCTTTAAAATGTGTATGTTTTATAGATAAGTTGTGAGCCATCTGACATGGGTGCTGGAAACTGAGGTCTAATCCTCTGCAAGAGCAATGGTCTCCCTCAGCCACTGAGCCTCCTCTCCAGCCTGGACCTTGTATTTTATATGACAGAAGGCAGTCATTATCAGGAAGATTTTCGACCTTATGGTAGATAAATACAGGAAGACCCAGGTGAAGAAAAATTTGGAGTCTATGGCTAACTGCAAACAGTGGTTTGTTATGTGTTTCTTCATTCATTGATTAATTCATGAATAATTATTAATGAATATCATGGAGATATCTCAAAAACTTAAGGGAGCCAGACATTTGTGAAGGCTCTGGGAAAACTTCAAGGAGGAGACGATGTTTGAATTGGGCTTAATATTCACTGTGGACTAAATGAGGCCTGTGCTCTCAGAGGACTGCTGAGATGAGAAGATGAGAGACTCAGCAGGACAATGTGCTCCTTAATAAAGTGAGCATTGTATGGGTTTAGATGGTGGGTGAGGCTCTTTGACTGCAACGATTAAAGGCCCTGGCACAAAACAGTGAGACAGCGAAGATGGCGGCTTCAGACGCTTGGTCACCCATGTCTCCTGACCTCTGGGTAGCTTCTCAGGAAGTCATATTTGTCTCTCATGTCCTTGCTCTTCCTGGTAGCTTGTGAGGGTTAGTCAGCCATGGTCTGTCTTGTGTCCTCTTACTTCACAGGCCTCGCTTTTGCTACAGATCCACCTTCCATCCTGAGGGTTATCGTGACATGGTCGAGATGGCCATGACAGTTGCCTGCTGTCCATTGAAAGAAATCATGATGTAAGGGTTTCCTCTTCTAAAGTACAACAAAGCCATTCATGTGACCTCTGAAGAGATGGAGCTTCTATTGTTTTAAAGATTAGTTGTATATTTAATCTTGTGTGTGTGTGACTGTATCTGTGTGTGGGAATACACATGAATGCAGGTACTCATGGAGACCTTTAGATGTTCTTAGATCCCTGTATGCTTGAGTTACAGGAGGTTGGGGGTCACCTAGGTTACAAGGACCTAACATGTGTCCATTGTTGGGGCAGTACTTGCCCTCAATCACTAAGCTATCTCTCTAGTCCAGTGTCTCACATACTATTGGTAAGATGTGAGTCACATGAAAGTTCCTAGCCCCTACTTAAACTAGTATATCCATTGTGAACACTAAGAGTGATGTCATCTTCCTCCACAGTGCACAGGTAGTATAGAGAAGACTCTAGTCAGGGAGGGGGAAGGGATAGGAGTTGCTTAGAAAAGCCATTATACTCACTGCAGGAGGATACAAAGGGTTACTGTTATCTGCTAGATGATAGTATCATCAGCAGATAATACTACCATGACCTATATTAGAACCTGGGGAGGGGGGACAGGGAGTTGCCTAGGGCATCTCTCTATAATCTTGTGTATATTTTGATTCAGAAGAGCTTGCATCATGGTCTTGCCTCAAACTATATCTCAGAGAGAGTGTCTTTTGGAGACACTGAGATCGATCTCTCTTGAGACATTTTTAACATTGAATTCTCTAAGAATGATCAGTTCTAACATCAGATGTGCTCAAAGGCCCAGAGGAAAAGTTAGGTTGGTAGAGACAGTAAGTAGTAATACAATGAAGGTGGTGATGATGGTGGTAGTGATGGTGGTGGTGGCGATGACGCTGGTGTTGGTCCTGGTGATAATGGTGGTGATGGTGTGATGGTGGTGGTGGTGATGGTGGTGGTGGTGATGATGGTGGTGGTCATGGTGGTGATGGTGATGGTGGTGGTGGTAGTGGTGGTGGTGGTGATGGTAGTGGTGGGGTGGTGGTGGTGGTGGTGATGGTAGTGGTGGTGGTGGTGGTGGTAGTGGTAGTGGTGGTGATGGTGGTGGTGATGGTGGTGGTTGTGGTGGTGGTGGTGGTGATGGTGATGATGATGGTGATGGTGGTGGTGGTGGTGGTGGTGGTGGTGGTGGTGGTGGTGGTGATGATGGTGGCAATGGTGGCAATGATGGTAAATCTAACAATGAGCTATAAGTAACTTCCAATCTGCCTTAGTGAGAAAGAAAACAGTCTGAGTCAATCAGAGTTGCAACGTCTTCCTTGTACGCAGGAGAAAGAAACCCAAGGACATCAATCTTTTGGTTTTCATATTGATTAACACTAATGGCCTAAAACTCTGATGAAAGCCATGTTGTCCTGATTTATGGATTATGAAAGCTATTGACATGTGTGGAGACACAGTAAGGGATCTTTCCTAGGAATGATTACAATAGACAGCCACAGGGAGTATCTATTGAGTAAGCAGTGATAAACTCTCCTAATAAAGACACTGCATTCTCCATGGTCGCCAGTGGCCATGAGACTTAAATAATGTCTGAGGATTGTACCTTTCCTTTGGTCTTCAATGGAAGACCATTTAGAAGCAAAGACCGGTCAACCAGATCAACTGTTTTCTGCTTTTACTCCCTTGTTTTAATCGTTAACTTTCCTGCTGAAAGTCATCTTGTTTCCCCTAGAATCCACCTTTGTGTGTCTGCCCATAGACACAACAACAATAACAACAGCAGCAGCAACAACAATAAAACCCTCAATTTAAAGGAACACTTTCGTCAACTCTTTTGTACTCATAGTTTTGACTTTTGGATGCTAGGGCCTCATATTATCATCAAGAAAAGCTGGCAGTACCTGGTGTCATCCGTTCCTTACAAAAAAGTGTCCATGATGGATCCCTGGGGGTAGAATATCTGTTATAGTTTCTATTTTTCTAATTTTTCTTTACTGATTTAATTAGACAATGTCATTCTTCTTGCCCTATTCCAGATAAAGAAACACGATTGGAAAAGAAAATTAGAGCTCTCTAGTAGAGAACATGTTTGACCGGCAGTTTTAACTAGTGTCAATCCCCTGACCAGCAGCAGTTTGAACTCAGCATCAACCCCTGACCTTCATCATTGTTCTTTTGAATTTTAAGGTTGGAAGTATGGGTTGGGAGACACCATAGAAACAGACAGTCTAACAAATGTTACACTCTGTTGAAAACTGAAGACCTTTCCTGAAAGAGCAACAAGGAAGAGAAGGTGTCCGCCCTTGACACTTCTATTCAACTTGTTAGCGGAAATCATAGCCACAGAAATTAGGCAAGAACAAGGGGTAGTGGACCTGTAGATCGTAATAGAAGAGGTAACCTCAAGTCTGGTTGTGAGTAACATAAGATTATGTATGGAAAGCCCCACAAAAGAAGACTCCACACAGCTACTTCAAAAGCAATTAGTTCAGCAAAGCATCAGAAAGCAGAATCAACCAGTGAAACTGGTTACATTTCAATGAATCAACTATGAACAACCTAGGAGGGAAGGAAGGAAATAATCCCATTTACAATAGTAACAGCAAATCGACTTCACAGCCATGAGGGGATGGAAGGCTTGCACACTGAAAATTATACAACACTGAGGGAATAAAACTGAAGACACGTGGATGACTAGAAATACAACTGGTATACGTGAGGGCATCAGTGTAGTTAGAATCTCCACATCACCCAGATATCTGTAGTACTTAAAATGTTCTGCTACCAGTCCAATGGTGAACACATAGACCGTGGAACACAGAAAACCTCTCATAGATAAATACTCAGACATTTTGCTCAGCTGATCTTGGACAAGGGTGTCCATGTAGGTGTGATGGCCAGCTTTGGGTGGGCTGCCAGTTGGGCCTGGGATTTGCTGTCCTGACGATGGATTATTTTGGAAATGGGGTTGTTGGGGTCGTACAACATCATGGATGGGCCGTGTACCTTTGACTTGCTCTTTGTCAATTTCAACTCAATAAAATTCAAAGGAAAAGAAAACGAACCTGAGAGAGAGAGAGAGAGAGTGAGATCCAAGAGCTAAAGTGGGAAGGGCTGGGCCAGATAAAGCAGGCAGAGTGGGTGAGGGCTGCTCTAGACAGAGGCCAGGTACAAAGAGCCTTATTTGTGGTAAAGCTGGGGAGACACGTGCTATTTTCATAAGCTGAGGGACCTCCATCAACTGAATGCCTGGATGTGAAGAATAATCATCGAGGTCAAGAGAGAAAATGGAAGCGAGCACTGTACTCAGCCTACCAGGTCCACGTGTCACACAGTTTGACTATGACAGGAAGAAACAAAAGAGATAGAGAGCAGCCAGCAAGTGACTGAAGGGAGGAGCGAGGAAGCCAAATTAGATAAGAAGGGCAGTGAGCACAGGGGCAGTAAGTGATCATGAGGGCAGTGAGGATGGCGGGGGTGGGGGTGGGGAGTGAGCACGGGGACAGTGAGTGAGCACAGGGGGCACTGAGTGAGCACAGGGGACAGTGAGTGAGCACGGGTGCAGTGAGTGAGCACGGGGGCAGTGAGTGAGCACAGGGGCAGTGAGTGAGCACAGGGGCAGTGAGTGAGCACAGGAGCAGTGAGTGAACACGGGGGTAGTGAGCACAGGGACAGTGAGTGAGCACAGGGGACAGTGAGTGAGCATAGGGACAGTGAGTGAGCACTGGGGCAGTGAGCACAGGGGCGGTGAGTGAGCACTGGGGCAGTGAGTGAGCATTGGGGCAGTGAGCACAGGGGCGGTGAGTGAGCATAGGGGACAGTGAGTGAGCACTGGGGCAGTGAGTGAGCAGGGGGGCAGTTAGTGAGCACAGGGGCTGTGAGTGAGCATGAGGACAGCGAGTGAGCACGGGTGCAGTGAGTGAGCACGGGTGCAGTGAATGAGCATGGGGCAGTGAGTGAGCACAGGTGCAGTGAGTGAGCACGGGTGCAGTGAGTGAGCATGGGGCAGTGAGTGAGCACGGGGCAGTGAGTGAGCAGAGGGGCAGTGAGTGAGCACAGGACGCAATGAGTGAGCACTGGGGCAGTGAGTGAGCACAGGGGCAGTGAGTGAGCATGGGGGCAGTGAGTGAGCACAGGGGACAGTGAGTGAGCACAGGGGACAGTGAGTGAGCACAGGGGCAGTGAGTGAACACGGGGGCAGTGAGCACAGGGACAGTGAGTGAGCATAGGGGACAGTGAGTGAGCACTGGGGCAGTGAGCACTGGGGCAGTGAGTGAACACAGAGGCGGTGAGCACAGGCATAGACAGTCAGGAAGCAGCTGCATGAATGTGTAGAACTGTAAAACTGCTGTGTGGAGAGACTCCAGAGAAGCTGACTGGGAAACAGCCTTCAGTAGTCATCAGAAGATGGGTAAAATACTTCTTTGGTTTTATATTGAAAAATATAAGAGTGCCTGGAGAGGCTGGCTACAGGAAGATGCTCTGTTGTGTGGGAATTCAGGTCATGGGACTGAAAAGGGAGCAGTTTAGACAGAATACCTGTGTGGTTGGCGAAGGCACCGAAGTGATGGATAAGAGGTCTAGAGATGAAAGCTAGAGGCCATGGTCCTCACTTGAAGTGGGAATTTCTGGTTTCTTTGGAGACTCAGTTGTGTCATGTGATGTTTTTCTGGGTGCTGTCTTATGAGTAGATGTTTTCCTGAAGCAGACACACCAGAGGATATTTTGCTGAGAACAAACAAGTAATATTTTTCCGAAAGCTGCTGGTGAAAGGGCACATGATATTTAGCTGGAGTGGACACTTGAGGACACATGATATTTAGAAGACAGTGGACAACTCTCTTGCACTGGTTCACCTTGCAACTCTTTGCTGGTCTTCAATGGGTTTTGCTGATGCTGGTCTTCACTGATGACATGTTTGCATTGGTTCTCCTTGCTTTCTTCACTGACCTTCATTGTCATGACTTTATAGAGAGAAACACACCAGAGAACTTCTGGTGGTATTCCAGCTGCTTCTACCCACTTCTGTGGACTCCTTCTTCTGAATGCAGCCGCTGCTGCTGATTCATGTTTGGTGTTTGCCAAGTCGACTGAACTTCCATTGCTGAACTGTGTTTGGTGTTTTGCTAGTGGACTGGACTTCTGACAATGAAGATTGGGATCACCTCAAAGAACTGTTTCTAAACAGGTCACAACTCCCATTTCCTATTAACCCTTCTTTTCCCCTACCTCTGGTGGTCTAGAAGGGAAGTTGTTAAAGAACCATAAAGTAGGTTTTTTGAAAACTCAAAGCCTATACTCACTGAATAACAATGTGTGGCCTTTCCCTAAGAGATGACAAGGACAATTAGTCAGTTGCATCTTTAATGAGCCAAGCCTTGAGGAAGAAAGAGGAGAAATGGTCTTAGGGGGCCATGAGGAAGAGCATCCACCCAACCCAGACGTGTGGACCAAGGTTCAGTCCATGTACTGGGGCAACTCCATTCATCCTTATGTTTGGCTGAAGACAGAAGAATGTAACATTTATAGAAAACAGATGAAGGATGGACAGGGATTTCCTGATGATGGAGTCTGAGTTCCAGCTGGGAGTCTGAAAGCTGAGTATTGGCTCTGGTGAGGGAAGCAGAGAACTTCTGAGATTCAGTGACAAATGTCTGTAGGGTGCCAGGGTGTCTATCAGTAGTCAGTTTAGAAAGGAGGTAGAGCCTTTTTCACTGCATGTAATTGATCCCAAATCTCATCAACAGGTTCAAGAAACAAAATCTTGGCAAATAAATACCTTTCTAAATATTTATAAATGTTATTATAAGAAACACTACATGCTGAAATTAACCAGACCCGAAGCCAATATGCCTCAGGGAACTCCCACAGTTAGAACAGCCATTCCGAAGTTGTGGAACTTCACACTCAATTTAACACTTTCACTATCAAATATATTTTTATATATTTGATATATATAAAAAATTAAAAATCACAAAAATTTAAAAATGAATTCATAAGAATTAGAACTAGAAGAAAAAAAACCCAACTAGCTTTGCATTTTCTTTCATACTCTGTGTCTGTTGCCTGCATTCAGTCAGTAAGTGTATTTTTTTTATTTTTTGGTAGTAATAAAGATTAAATTTAGCTGGGCAGTGGTGGTACATGCCTTTAATTCTAGCACTCAGGAGGCAGAGGCAGGCAGATTTCTGAGTTAAAGGCCAGCCTGGTCTACAGAGCGAGTTCCAGGACAGCCAGGGCTACACAGAGAAACCCTGTCTTGAAAAACAAACAAACAAAAAAAAAATTAAATTCAGGTCCTTGTAGATAGTAAGCAAACTCTGTGACAATGAGCTTCATTTTCAATATAACTTAGGTGACTTGAGTACTTTTTAAGGTGGTCTCAATTGAATACTTTTTAAGGTGGTCTCAATTGAATATTTTTTAAGGTGGTCTCAATTGAACAAGCTGGCCTTGAATTCACTCTGTGGCTCAATTCTGTAGTTTTGGCTATTCCCAGGTGTGTGATCCTCCTGCCTCAGCCTCCTGAATAATTGGGATTATTATTTAATTCCAGTTAATGGAACCATCGGTAAGCAAATTATGCTAAAGCATAAATTGGTTTTTGGTTATCTCTTTCCTGCTGTTGCACCTTTCAGGGCAGATAGGGATGGCCAGACCAAATGATACCTGGTAGACCCCAACCCCACTTCCCTTCTGTGTTAGAATGCTGAGGGAGAGGAGATCCCCCACACCCCTGTGGCTCATGACACCTCTATGGCTGAAGGTGTTGTTGTTTGGGCAAGCAGTCTATATAAGAACTTGGCTGTGGAATGTAAATAGTTTCCCTGGAATCATGGTATGGGGGTGGGTACCCTTTCCTTGAGAATGGGGGCATGTTAGAGAAAGATGGACAATTCCTCTGCAGATTATTATCCGAGATTATCACTCCTCAGTTTGGTCACAGCAGACAGGAAGGCTTACAAGGATAAAAGGACTCAGACCTTCCAATGAGAGAGCAGCATAGTAAAAGAACTCAGCCAGTGGACTTTATCCCCTGACGGGCATCTGCCTTAGAGGGCTCCAAAAACATCTGCTAAACTCCCACTCATAAATTATCCATCTGTGTGCTCATATTTCCTCCCGATGCTCGCACAAATTCATCTCATGAATTCACCAGCACGACTCAGTGGGCCGAATTACTTATGCGCAGGTCCCGATGTCTGCCCTGGCTGATGGGTTTGGAATCTGAACCCCTGGTGTGGAGTCACAGCAGTGACAAGCGCTGGGGTGTTGGAGACAGAGAGTAATTAGCCAGGGCTCACCATCTGCACGGTGCTTGGGGGAAATTTAAAAACCGGGAAAAGCTCTCTGACCTCTGTACTCTGTTCAATTTGTTCCTTGTCTCGGCAGAGAGGAGACACCAACTTCAATAGCGCACCGTTTATTTTCCTCGTTGCTGGAGTCAGGTGATAGGAGGGTTGACTTCTCGGGCATGTTTTAAATAGGAAGAAATTGATGCTACTTACTTTACTGACACCCTTGAATCTGTGCATGGTTGAGTTCAAATGCATTCCGGGCATTCAGACTTAATGATGATTTGCGCTTTGCTCACCACTCGCTGAAAATACATGGACAAATCAAGGGGCGCCTATGTTTGCGCAGCCTTGGGCATCGAACAAACAACGGGCACTCGTTTAAGATCTCTAATGCCATCTTTTCAAGTGTGATTCAGAGAAAACCTGCTTTCCAAGTGGGCTGGGCCAACCCCAGATTGCACTGAAAATAGCTCTAGAGGTTGTTGTTTTCACGTCTTATAAACCTTACTTATCAATGGGTGCTAGGCACAATATCAAACAGCACTTTATAGTGGTGTATAAAAAAAATCCTCCCTTTGTAATAAAGGAAATAAATCATTGCACACTCACAGTGATATTAGGCGAGATTAATTGAAATCACCTTCTCTTCTGGCTGTATTGAAAACCACCAAGTATTTATCTTTTGAACGGGAGATGGATTGGGTAGGATTAGTTTCACAGGCAAGAACATAACAACAGAAATATAAATTGGAGCTTAATGACCTTGCTTTGAATAACTCCATGTTCAGGGCTCCAAAGAACACTCAAATGTGTGTTTTCTGTGTCAGACGGGTGAGGAGTCTGTGTCAGTGAGATGACTGTGTCAAGTGTTGATGTCTTAGTGAAACAATTACCTGATAAAATAATTTTCCACTTTGGGGATCTTGCATTGGATTTGGCAGGATTTAAAAGGGGAGCGATTAAAAAATCTACAGAACAGCTATAATCTTGAAGTTCTACACCCCTGAAGTTTAAGACCAATAATCTTCCATAATCACCTTTTATGCTTTTATTCTGAGGAGATATTATTAGCTTCTTTGACATGTGGGAGAGTTTGGGGCCATAAAGATAAACGTTTCTTGAATGACATAACATTTACTGTCTTGATCGAGAGTCAGGATCCTCAAATGGTATAACTGTGCGGACACACATCGACTGCCTTGACAGGAACCATTTCTTAACACACCCTCCTGACAGGAACACACTGAGTTTTCTCTCGGAATCCATTTCTTCTCTTGGGTGTATGGCATAAGGGTGTCTGCTTGTGGCTGCAGTGCTGACAGTCTCAGCTGTGCGTCTGTCATAGTTCAGATAGAAGTGATGGAGGACCTGGTTCCCTGCAGCCCTTGGATGGAGGCTGATGGCACTAACAGTCTCTGTCCCCAACATGTGAAGCAGTAGGTGCTTGACAGCCTTCGAAGCCTGGCATTGAAAGTCTCAGAGAAGGCTGCAAAGAAACAGGCTCCAGATTAGAGGGCCAAGGAACTACCTCAGCTGTGGAAACAACAGGAGTGTTGGTGGCTAGGGTGCAGCTCAGCCATTAAGTGCTTGCCTGGTTCAGTCTGTAGAACACAATTTAAAATAAGGAATTGAGAGAAACAACCCAAAGTGTGATTCTCTCACAGTTTTGACTGATTCGTTCTGTTAATAACCTAATATATCTTGTATTAATGAGACTGATAATCTAAGAATTTACATTTAGGAAATGGTTACTAGAAAAAGAGAGAGGGGGGAAGGGTTCATTAATATTATTTAAATAAGGCATTCCCCCCAACCCCGAGACATTTTAAGCTTAAATATTATATAAAAACAAATAGAGTTTTTCTTTTCTAGATACTTCCCGTGGGCTGATATGGAACCAATCTATCCTTTTCCAATGAATGTCCCAATTGTAAAGACACACAGTTTATCAAATGTTCAATGTTACACGGAAAGCAAGCAGCATGATAATGGCCTTTAATCTCATGTGCCAACATATCCTACAGATCCATCTTGAGGGCTCATGCTTGACTTTTCTGGCCAAGCTATTGTCTATTACTTTGTCACATGTTGCAAGCAGAAGTCGTGGCTGTCCCTTCTGGGGTGAGTCAAAAATTAGTAGGCAGAGGCCCCATAGAGCTGTCTTGTCCTTAGGTCTGGAGATGCCCACTGCAGGAGTCTCAGCAGATGTCAACCCACAGTACCCACGAGGCTGTGATAAGCCTTGGAGTTGTGGGGACTGTTTTTTTTCCCCCAACAGCATAAGCTATCCTACTGATCTACCTCCATGACTCAACTCTACACAGTCTGAAGCTGACGGCTTTGGAGTCTGTTATTGAAACTGGTTTACTATAATTCAGGGGCCACGGTGAGAGCACTGACACAATCTGGTTACGTTTCCTCCCCTCCCTCTTATCTCCATCTCATCCCTATCAACTCCCCCACTTTCCCTACCCATCTCTTTCCCACATACATGGTCTTTGGCTTTGTTTTTCTACCCATTTAGTTTAATCATGGTGGTCAATGTTATGAGTTAAAACTAACCATTGGAACCTTGAGGTTGTGGGGGGAGTGGGTACCTAACCAAAGTCTCTGACTCCCTCCCCCTGCCCTGATTCTAGCAGTAAGAAAATAATTCAGCATTGAAGTATAGGTCCCCTGCCCCACATGCATCCATGCCTAACCATTCAAGGGCCCAGTCTTGTGTAGATCTCTGGAATCACCCATGGCTGCTGTGAGTTCATGGTTTCAATAGCTGAGTTTTGCCCCCAAATAAGGCATTTCCAATCTCCCCTTCCTGTATTCTGGATCTCCCCTTGTCTGTAGTACTCCTGAGTCTTAGTAGAAAAATGCCCCATTTGTGGAGTTGCCCCTATCTGTCACTTATTTTTCACTGCTATGTGAAGACAATATGGCTTCTTATTTTTTAAATGTCAAATCTCTGGGCAGGCAAGATGGTCTCAGCTGATAGAAAAATGTTTTCCATTCAAGCATGATGACCGGAGTTCAATTCTGAGAACCCATGGAAGAAGGACAGAACTAATTCTGCAAAATTTCCCTCTGACCTCCAGTTGTGTACTTTGTATATGTGCACTTGCACACCCATACATACAATAACACATAAGGAAAAAGTTTTGAGAATTCTACCATGGAACCTATTGCTTGTTTTTATAATGTGCAAGTAATTTATAACTGGGGACCTCGTGCAATGCCTGCCATAAAAACAAGCACTTAAAGACTGCGGGTAGATAGAGTTAAACTTGTGTGCTGGCCAAGGGTGCAGAGGTCCATCCATGTCTATGGCTGATTTCCCAGACAGCTGCATGCAGCAGCCAAGTTGGAGAGGAGGTGAGAGCATGTCTGACTTCTCTCTTCTTGAAGCTTCTACATCTGCTCAGACAACTGCGATCATCAATTTAAAAATACACATGGTTACAATGACCACATGCAGGTTTCAAGTCACAGCATCCATTACCTTTGCATAGAGGCCATATTCACAGATATTTTTTAAAAGGGAAACAGTCTCTGTTCTCTTTGAATGGCGCCTGGCATGGGCAGATGGATTGAATCACACCAATCCTGAGTGCTGTTCTCTTGACTACTAAGATTGGTCTGGGACAGTCATGACCCTTGCTAGGGCTTTGAGACTGGGGTCTGGATCCGAGTTCTAAGGGAAGAAGCCACCCTTCCTCTGGATTTAGATCATTGGATATTTACCTCTTAGAGTTCCTGGCGGGTTTGTTTCATCACCAGGAAAAATTTCGGAGCATGAATAAAGCCGACTTACAGGAAAACATAGACAAAGAATGGAGAGCCGTGGGGCCTAGAAGCAGCCTTCCCTGGATACTGCACAAATTACTGGCTGCTCTCACCCTTCTTATTGTGTTTTAGTCTATGACAGCCAGGCCCTCGAAACAGGGAGGCTTCTGACTTCCCAAGAGAAGAAAAGGAGCCAGATTATAAAGCCGCTTTGTGGGTTCATCGTCTCATGCTCTGATGTGCATATCAAACTGTTGGAGAGCAGATTAATTAATCTTAGTAACTCTGAAGTCACCAGCTTTTGACTAATGACAATGATGGTAACAGTGGAGGCATACTAGGTGCCTAGTCTGTGCAATAGAAACACTGAGCGCCTAGCCTGTGCAATAGGCATACTGGGTGCTTAGCTTGTTCAATAGGCATACTGGGTGCTTAGTTTGTTCAATAGGCATACTGGGCTCTTAGCCTATGCAATAGGCATACTGGGTGCTTAGCCTGTGCAATATTCTATTTAAAATGCTCCATGCACACAAACTGGGGAGAACGTCCCTGATTCATTTCATTATCACCGCCGTCAGGGTGAGTTTGAATAAATATGGCCCCAGCAGGCCCACATATTTGAATGATTAGTCTTCAAGGAGTGGCACTGTTTGAGAAGGATTACAAAGATAAGAGGGTGTGGCTTTGTTGGAGAAGTGTGTCACTGGGGGTGGGCCTTGAGGTTTCAAAAGCCCGCACCAGGCCCAGAGTGGCTCTCATAGCCTGTGCATCAGGATACCGCTCTTCACCACTGTTCTAGTACCATGGGTGCCTTCAAGCTCCGCATCATGAAGATAGTGTACTAAACCTGTGGAACTATAATCAAGCCCCCAATTAGAGTTGCCTTGCCTTGGTCATGGTGTTTCTTCACTGCAATAGAACAGTTATGAAGACAGCCACCGTCACCCATTTGTGACTTTATGTTATTCTTGTTCCTAGTCTGCACAGGAAGCACCCGAGATGGCTTGCTGACCATAGTGAGAAATGTCCACCTGCTTTCGTGTCTTGGTCAGTGACCATACATATTGCAACTCTTAATATGTTTTAGTCCTTTACAACAGTCTCCCAAAGCAGTTACTACTATTACTTCCTGTCTTAGTTGGTTTTTACTGCTGTGGACACCATGACCAAGGCAACTCTTATAAGTATAATATTTAATTGGGGTTGGCTTACAGGTTCAGAGGTTCAGTTCATTATCATCAAGGTGGGAATATGGTGGCATCCAGGCAGGCATGGTGCAGGAGGAGCTGAGAGTGCTACATCTTCATCTGAAGGCTGCTAGCAGAATACTGACTTCCAGGCAGTTAGGATGAGGGTCTTAAAGCCCACGCCCACAGTGACACACCTACTCCAATAAGGCCATACCTACCCCAGCTGGGCCACACCTTGTAATAGTGCCACTCCGTGGGCTGGGCATATACAAACCATGACACTTCCCAAGCAGATGAGGGATCTGAGGAGCCTATTCCAGCCACAGAGCCCTGGGCAGCTGAGCCACCCTGTAGACAAGGTGCAGGAGCCCAACTGCAGCCCTTGGGCCTCAGCTGCCCTGACTCAATAGTTCCCTGGAGCCTGCAAATAGCAGCTGTGTTTTGGGAATAGAGTTTTGATTTTGTGCTTGCTTTAGATGAATAGAAAATTTGCAAAGGTAATACATAGGGAATCTCCATCACACCTTGGCTGCCAGCATAGCTCATTTGGTGAAACCAAGGCACGAGCATGGACATTTCAGTTCACACTGCTTCCCTACTTATCCCCATTCTACCAGCTTCACCACTGATCTCTTCCCCCAGGCTTGTGCCTCATCCAGGAGACCAACCATATTTATATTTTATGTCATTTTAAGAATCTGTTTCATGCTGGATCCTTTGTCTGAAATAAATAAATGTAGTCTTTGTCCTTGATATTTTTTCTACTTGGAAAGAAAAAAACAGTTGTGATTTGTGTGTGTGTGTGTGTGTGTGTGTGTGTTTGGGGATATTGATATTTCCTCAACTTCTAAGAATTGATATGTTAGCTACCAGAACGTTCATGTTAGCAAAGACTCTGTGTCTGGGCTCTTATTGGACAAGACAATTATGTGACAGCAAATGTATTAATTGGCATTTTGCTGAACAGTCCACATTTGCTGTCTCCAGTGGTTATGTGGGTGCCTGCTTGGTTTAATGCAGTTGCTGCTGAGTTCAGCAAGGGCTCATTCTCTTTGGTTTGTCAGACATATTCGATGGGTAGGCTGAATTACACTCTGAGTGTACTTTGAGGCTGTAGTGACCCTAAGCCAATACTTTCTAGTTGTCACTCGTCAGTTGAACCATGTCCAGGGGTCAACCTGATCTGTCTTGGAGATGTTCTGAGCAGTGAGACCCAGGGATCTGCATTTTAAGTATGGTTTTCAGGAAGCCAGAAATTCATGTTAGAGAGGCCCTGCTCCAGGGCTTTCAATGCATAAAGGACAGACCAGAAAGGGTTGTCAAAACAAAGCTTGGTAGGTAAGCACGGATCCTGTGGTCACTGCATTGGAGCCTTCTCCTCACATTTCTAGTGATACGCTTGATATCAGGAATCCTATGTCCATTCAGTGAAAACATATACCCTACAGAGACACCCAAAGAATTATACTTTCTAATTATACTGTAAAAAATTATACTGGATATACCACCCATTTGAAAAGATGGAGTCTGCCTTCCCTCCACGTTTTCATAGTCTGAACCACTCACCTCTCTGCTCCTCTGCCCTCTGTGAGCTCACCATCACCTGTGCTCAGAGAACGGAACAACAGTTTCAGCTCCTCAGAAGGAAAAAGCAGCCAGTTCTCTTCTTTCTTTGAAGAGAAGTTGTAATTTTTGTCCAAAGAGTTTCTCAAGAGTTATTATGATTGGACAAGACTTTAGTGTGGCCCTCCCTGCCCTTGGGGAAGGTTGGCCGATATCGGTCCTTGAGGGCAAAGGGAGCAGAGACTGTGGACAGGGAGTCTGGAAGCCCTGTGAGTACAGACAGTGAAGAAGACACACCGGAACCGGCTGCAGAGAGGCAGATAAACTTTACTTGGAGTGATTTGAGGCTTAGATAGTTTGGGGTGGCGGGGGCGGGTAGGGAACAGGTAGAACATCCAAGATGGGCAAATATCATTGGCTGAAGACTTTGGTACCAAAAATGCCTCATTAACATGGGGAGCAGTTCAGGAATCTCAAGTGCTAGCTAAACAGGTTCCTCTCAGAAGACAGGAAGTTGAGCATGTATTCTAATGAAGGCTAAGTGACATTCTGCAGGTAGAGGTGTGTGTGTGTGTGTGTGTGTGTGTGTTGGGGGGTGAGGAGGTTTGAATTCCCCAGACAAGGTCAGAGAAGGGGAAACTTTGCAAGTGAAGGGAGTTATTATGTATTATGTGCTGAGCCTCAGCAGTTTAGCCAGATAATGGTGGACTTTGACCTTAATTAGCACAGTTTTGCAGAAGAAAATTCACCATACTTGGAGAAAAATGTTCTCTATAAAAAGGTTTAGAAATGCATCATATAAACACAGTATTTTCAAGACACACAATATTCACACACACACTTCCACATTGCTTATATGTTAATCATCCTATGTACTTGAAAGTGAAATCCCAGTGACAGTCATTTGAGATGAGTATTGTTGCTGTTTCTGTTTTGTAAATGTGTAGCTGGGGCTCAGAGGGGTCCAGTGGCTCTAGGGCCTGCGTCCATAATTTGTGCTTCAGTCTGCCGGGGTGTGGCAGCAACTCTGACTAAGAGCAGACGGGAGAGCCTAACCTAGCAGGGTGCTTGCTGGTGCCAAGCTTCAGGAGTAGCCACTGATCAGAGACACTTTCACGAGACAGGGCTTTCTAAGCAAGGGCAGATGAGCTGAAGTTGTGAATTATCCCTGCTGGTTGCTGCTAATGAATATAAGTTTAAAGCGGCTGTGCATGCGTGTGTGTGTGTGTGTGTGTGTGTGTGTGTGTGTCTGTGTGTGTGTGTGTGTGTCTCTGTGTGTGTCTGTGTGTGTCTGTGTATGTGTCTGTGTGTGTTTGTGTCTGTGTGTGTGTCTCTGTGTGTGTGTCTCTGTGTGTGTGTGTGTCTGTGTGTTTGTGTCTGTGTGTGTCTCTCTGTGTGTGTGTGTGTCTGTGTGTCTGTGTCTGTGTGTGTCTGTGTATGTTTGTCTGCAAATGAAAACGGGACAAGGGTAGAGCATTGAGATGAGGTTTTCTAGTGTGAGACTAGTCAGGATACATGGAACCAGCGTCCCCCTTGGCTCTCATTATCCACCTCTCCAGGACCAGACGAGCTTCTCTGCACACTCAGAAATCTGTGCACTGCCATCGGAAGGCACCGAGTTCCAAATGACCTGGCTTTTCTTCTTGTTGCTCAGTGTCCTTTACAGTGAAGTGCGAACACAGGCCTCCTTTGTGGTTGAGCTAATGCTTCTGCCTTCTTAGAGAGAGGGTTAGATATTGTCCTACACAGGGAGTCAATACCTGTGGCTGTATAAACAAACTCATAACAAGGTGCGGGTGGAGGTGTGGAGTACACTATAGCGGAGTAAGTCCGGCGTCTCCTGGTGAACACTCTCTCATTGATTTATGTGGATGCCATGCCACATTTTATGCTGATGGCTCTTTCACTCAGATGCCTGCGTTGAGGAGATTGTAATAGAAGCTGCCTCTTCTGTGCCTGTCTCGCCCTTCACTGGACCAAGTGCCATTACTGTACGGAAGTGCGTTCAGTCATTTCCTCTTAGGGAACTTGTCTGAAGGAAAAGGGTAATATTTTCTAACATGTGGAGCTTCTCTTTGCAAGCCTCTTCTTGAGGGAATTTGCATTGGCGCATTTGAATGAATTTATGAGCTGGAAAAATATTCCAACATCCCCATGAAAAAATAAAACCGTGAACAATGTTTCATTACCAGCAAAAGGATATAAAACACCAAATTAGTGAGAATAATTATCATTAGGTTTATAATAGACATTTGAAGTCTTTTTTTTATAACCTTAAAAAAGCCATCTAATTATAATAAATATTCATTGTAGACAATTTAGAAATTGCAGAAAAGTTTAAGAGATGAAAATATTTCGGGAAATGGTTGGCCAGATAGAAAACTGTTAATCTTCAGATGTTTTAGTTCCTGGGGAAGAGGTGCTTTTTTGTTGGTTAATTTAAATTTTCAACCCCCTCCTTTGTTCCTTTAATTGCCTAAATTTGGCTTCTCCTGTCATTTTCCTAGCAGGGTGGTGGAGCTGCCCCTCCCCCAGCTGACTCACACAGAAGCTTCTGTGCTGGGAGATACTGATGGAGGAGGGGCCACTGAGGGGCTTCCTGGTGAAGGGAGGAAATTAGTGCATAGAAGTCACCAGTAGTTGGAGCAACAGGGCTGCCTTAAGACTATGTTGTTTGTGAGTGGGGGGTGGCCCTTTGGGGCCTGCCACCCAACTTTTGCCATTTGTTGGGCAGATCTCCTTGGGCTTTACAGTTCTCAAGCAAACATGCAAAATGGCCAATCTGAGGTGGTTTAAGAGGAATGTGTTTGGGTGTGGGGTAGACAAGAGGGGAGGGAGTCTGTGATAACTGCTCTTTATTGTCAACCCGACTGGGTTTGGAATCACCTAGGAGATGCATTTCTAGCTGTGTCATTAAGGATGTTCCCAAAGAGGTTTAGCTGAGGAGGGGCAACCTGCTGTGGGACATCATCAGCGCCATCTTCAGTGCTAGGAGTCCTGGAATGAATGGAAAGAAGACAGTGGAAATCGAGCTGACCACTAGAACTGACCACCCAGGGCTGACCACCCAGGACTCACCACCCGGAACTGAACACCCAGTTCATCTCTCCCCACTATCTGACTGAGAACACAGCGTAGCAGCCAGCTGCCTCATCTTCCTGTGAGCATTCCTTCCTTCCTGTGCTGCTAGACTGTATCCCTTCAAACCGTGAGCCTAAGTGAGCCCTTCCCCCTCCAGCTGTTTCTCTCAGGCATTTTGTCAGGGCGGCATAGAAATATGCATAGTTCAGCTCTGGGATTCTGTCTATCTCTGAATCTGGATTCCAGCAACCATTTTGGGGGTTCACTAAGTGGCCTTTAATAGATTCTTCTGCTAACTTGGCTGCTGATGGTTCGCTGCTTGCAACCATGGAAACTTACGGATACATTTCTGCTTTCTTATATTAGCACACACCTGACATTTAAACAAATGGCAAACATGAAAGTTTCTCCACATTTGATTTTTCTACTTGGTAATCGAGTACTAGGTTACACACACTTTGCAACAACTAATTCTAGCTACAAGCAATAGGGAGTAATATTGTACTAGGGTACACAGCTAATTCTAGTTATATACAATAGCGAGTCCAAAAAGAATCTTTAGAAGCCATGAACTGGATGTGTGTGTGTATGTGTGTGTGTGTGTGTGTGTGTGTGTGTATAAACACATGCACACGCATGTTTGTGTGGTTGTGTATGAACACAAGCACAGGTGTGTTCATATGTATGCATGTGTACTGTGTGTGCCCATGTGCATTCCTGTCTGGGGAGGCAGTCCTTCTCAATCTCTCTCCATCTTAGCCTTTGAGACAAGGCCTCTTGATGAACCTGGAGTCATCCATTTTCTCTAGAAGAGCTGCCAGTGAGCTCCCAAGATGCACCTGTCTCTAACTCCCTGTACTGGAGTCCCAGATGCACTCCACCTACCAGCTATGCAACATTTACGTGAGACCAGGGATCTGAGCTCAGGGCCTCATGCTGGGTAAGAGGCACTTGCTAACTGAGCTGTTTCTCTCACCAAAATGAAACATTCTTTACCTGCCCCCCTCCCACTATGGAATCAGAAGGCGATCTCCCTTGGAGCTTAAGTTTCTTTTTAAGGGTGGGCTACTTCCTTCTACTGGCTCCTGGCCATCAATTTCTGCTTCTGAATTATTCTGGTTTGGGTTAGCAGGTTGAACTAATCAAATTACAAACTACCTAAATAAACATTAATGTCAGATAAAAAAGCAAATCGTGTATTTTTAGCGTAAATAGGTTCTGAATACTCTCTGAGATACATGTATGTAGTTTTGTATGGCATCCTTGTGACCACAAGGCACCTGACACTACTGTGTCACCTGACACCCCTCTCTGTGGAAGCATGAGCTGTGAGGTATGTAGATAAACAATTTGCCACCATCGCACCTTACACACAAGGTTGTCACCAGATGCCATTCATGGAAACTTGGTGAGAAATTCCTCAATGTCGATGGAATATGGATAGATAGATTTTTTCACTTTTCTGCTTTTTTCTTCAAAAGTTGTTATTGTTTGTGTGTGTGTGTGTTTGTGTATATGCACATGCCCCCTCCAACTTCCTGAGAACAAGTGTGCCCCTGCACACAAGCATTCTGAGGAAAAATCGCAAAAGTCAGTTATCTTCTATCACTTTTGTGTCAAGGATTAAGTTCAGGTTGCCAGGTGGCCACTGCCTTCTCGTATCTAGTCTTGCCAGGGTTTATCTTCTCTAAGTTTTTAAAGGCATGTCTAAGCTATTCTTTAAAAAAATTTATTCTGTTACTCATTTCCATAGCATCATGAGAAGACTTTAGGTTTGAGCTTGTGAGTGTTCCATCCCTATCTACCTCATGGTATATGTTTGATGCACACACACACACACACACACACACACACACACACAGACACACTGAGACACACACAAGACACATGGAGACACACACACAGACTCATACAGAGACATACACAGACATACACGCACAGATACACTCACAGACACACATACACAGAGAAACACAGACACATACAGAAACACACAGACATACACATATAGACACACAGACACACATAGGCCCATACAGACACACAGAGACACACACATACACACACAAAGTCACACACAAAGTCACACAGATGCACAAAGACACATAAAGACATACACAGAAACACACATATGGAGACACACACAGACACACACAAAGTCACACAGACACACAAAGACACACACAGAAACACACATATGGAGACACACACAGACACACACAAAGTCACACAGACACACAAAGACATACACAGAAACACACATATGGAGACACACACAGACACACACAAAGTCACACAGACACACAAAGACATACACATAGACACACACACACACACACACACACACACACACACACAGGCCTTCGTTCTGTCTGTTGTCATGAGCTGTCTGCTCTGTTTCATACAGTCTTAGTCGTGCTGATGAACACATCACATATTTCTGCAAGTTCCTTCTCGTCCATCCACCTGATTTCTCCTTCATTCCCTTGAACTAAACACAAGCCAACCCTGACACTTTTTTTTTTTTAAAAAAAAGCAACATTCCGGCAGGTGGGAAGACCACGTGAGCATGACAGGCGTCCCGCCTCAACTTGGAAATGCTTAGC
This sequence comes from Apodemus sylvaticus, assembly GCF_947179515.1. Classification (NCBI taxonomy): domain Eukaryota; kingdom Metazoa; phylum Chordata; class Mammalia; order Rodentia; family Muridae; genus Apodemus; species Apodemus sylvaticus. The sequence continues at coordinate 157,523,005 of NC_067476.1, read as the reverse complement.
GATTTTTCTTGATTTACAAAATTAAACGAAAACCATGTTCTTTGAAAGTTTCCCACTGATGCTTTGGTGGGGAGTCTATTTGTCCCTTGTAGGAGGAACAAAAAATGCAACGAAATAATCTCATGGCAGAAGGAATACTCTCTTTGTTTCCCTAAAGAGGACAAGAAAAAAAATTCACTAAAACTTTCTCCTCTTCAAATAATTCATTAGAGTCCTTTGGGTAACTTATGAGAGCTGACAGAAATTCCAGAGGCCTCTGTAGAGATTGGGTGGCTTGGTGACCCAGGGGATGCAGCTTGCATCTTTTTATTTGTAAGCATTTCTTGGAAGAGCTGCCTGAGGACTTTCAAGGGAGGTACTAGAGAATTTGAAGAGCTATTTGTACTTGATTATTTCTGAGAACGCTGGGTACCCATAGAAAGAAAACAGTCAGAGGAGGAGAAACCATCATTTTGTTATTAGAAATAAGGGAGAAAGTCATGAGTCCCCAGTGAACAAAAATTCTAAGGACTCTTGGAGTGTTCCCATGGGAAGGCTTGATCTCTAAAGCAAACATTCAGAATGGCCATATCAAAGATACATCAAAAGTACTCTGACAGACAAGAATGAAGGGCGAAGATGGCTGTGGTGCATCTCCTCTCGGAAGGCGAGGCAAGAGGATTATGAATCCAAGGGTTGCTAGACTACATAGTAAGACCTTGCCTCAAAAAGTCAAAAACGAACAAACAAACAAACTGTAAAAAGAATATGATGAAGTGGTCTGATCTCTGTTCCCCTCTGTTCCCCTCTGTCCCGGAGAGAGAGGCCACCACTGTCCTTTTTCACACGCGTGCTCTCCAAGGACAACAATTTGTCTCTCTTGTGCTTGAGGTGAGCACGTGTGAGAAGGGGGTGCAGAGTTGCAAGCAGAAGTTCCAGACTCCAGTCTTCCCTCTCAAAGGAAACAGTAGCCACTTTGGGAAGGCTCATGTGGTAGATGGGGAGGGAACACTCACAAGGTTCACTTCCTGTGCCCCTGCCCTTTGCCTAGAGCGTGAGGTGTCCAGAGTAGCAATCAGAGAACACAGCCATCACATCAAGGTCACTCTCTGCTAGTAAGAGACACTCTGCATTTGAACTTGTTCTGTCTGACTCCACACCCTTTTAAGTGGTTCTCTGGACTCATGGCCTCCCAGCAGATTGTAGGGCTGCCCTACTGGGCTCCCTTGGTGTACAGCTGAGTGGCAACAGCCCATGGTTTGGGGGAGGGAAGAGAACAGGAGGACGTGATAAAGGCCGACACAGACGGAGCCTACCACATGCAAGCAGAATACTAATCAGAACCCATGGGGACTCACAGAGATTTTCCAACATCAGCCAGCTGAGGGGCACAAAGGGTGTGTCATTGGGAGGGAGCGAAGGTGGAGTGGGGCAGCTGGGATGTCTGTGTAGGGAGAACTTGAAGCAAAGTCTTCCTGGTTGGGTGGGAGACAAAAGGGTCCCAAACACTTTCTGCTGTAGGCTAGCCACACGTGCAGAAGGCAAGAATGATTTATAGAGAATCCCCCCCCCCCATGTTACTCTGATTTTCATATTTATAAAACACTATTGAAAATACAACTTGGCATTCCTTCTCCAGATCCTAAAATCAAATCGTTAAAAGCACTAGAGACCATTTGTCCTTGACATTCAAAGGAGCTTATGAGGGTCGGAGCCTAGAAATAATGACATGTCTCAAAACCCCGAATATTTAAATATTCAATAAATCCCCAGAGATGGAAATTTTTTGTTATCAAAATATTATGGTAAGTTTAATTTATTGTTACCGTATTCCTGATTTAATTTGCTATTTTGAATGTTGAATGCTAACCCATCAGCTGGCTGCACCAAGGTGGAATGATGGTTTGGGACATATGTTGACCAATGTTTGCTAGAGGCAACACAGGTCCTGAAAGAAAACTACACTTTAATTAAAATCTCTCCCTTTTATATCTCAACACATGATTGTTTGTCTTTCACGAAAGTTTAGATAACAGGGCCTGTTACTCACGTGTCTCCCAGTGTGTTCTTTCTTCATTTGTTTTTGTGATCATGGTGTCTTGCAATTTCATTTCACTGATAAGGGCATCACAAATATTCTGGGTTATTATGGGTTCCAGCAACAAACCCTTAGTGATTGGCAAAGACGCTCAGCTAACGAATGAATTTGCCTGACCTGAAAATAGAAGTCCTTTGAGGTCATAGGGTAAGGTGAGATATACGGAAGGCGGGAAACCACACGAGACTATTTAGTTTCATGAGCAGCGTTCACATTAACTCGGAGAAGTAGGATAAATACATTTATGGACCAGATGAGGGTCACTTGTCAGCCAAGTACCATTTGAGAGGTACAGTGTAGAAGGTTTATATCACATGCAGTAGCCGCACATTTTAACTGTGTCACGGCTCTTTAAAAACAAAGTAAAAATGTGTGTAAGCAATGTATAATAAGGTAATATTAAAATCAATATACTCATGTATTATATGTAATATGTACAATTATATATATTAATAAATAAAACTCAACCGTGTGCCACGCTCAGGTGACAACTGCTTTTTAGTATTTAAATGTGATTTTATGTAAACATGTACTTCTATGTAATGAGATCGTGGTGATCTATTTTTTTTAAATACAGTTATGACTATAGCTTTATTAGAATTTGATGAAAAAACACCTCAGAGCAGGCAAGTTGTAAATCTCAGAAACTTCCTGGAGAGGAAGACTATGCAGGAAGGAAGGGAAAAAAGACATGATGTTGGAGTCAGCACACATGGCAGACAGGGTTGGATGTCACATGACTGGCTCAGACACCTGCAGGCAGCTTCAGAGGAGGAGTACGGACGGATCAGAAAGACACGTATATTCTGGACAGCATCTAAAAGAAAGAGACAGAAAAAGAACAAGGAAAAGTTGAGTCGTGTGGACTCAAGCCTCAGACCAATCCATGAGACCTTGATATGTGTTCATTCATATAAATATGTTTTTTTCAGCTTTAGATTCTGCTAAGGCTTCTCAGTTTTCCTATTCATCCCACTAAGGTCTTGTAAATAAGAACAAATTTTTAAAGGGTTTATTAATTATTTTATGTAAGTACACTGTAGCTGTCTTCAGACACACTAGAAGAGGACATTAGATCTCATTATGGATGGTTTTGAACATGTGGTTGTTGGAATTTGAACTCAGAACCTTCAGAAGAGCTCTTAACCACTGAGCCACCTTTCAACTTTTTTTTTTTAATATGATGGGTACAGGTTTGCTCCTGGATTAGATTAATTTGCAGACATGTTTGCGGCGGGTAGGGGAGAGATGGTATTCCACCCATGAGGATGGTGGTAGGGTGCCAGGGTTTGAGTGAGAATCCTGAATAAGGCATGGGATGAAATGTGGGTGACTTAATGCACACACAGCAGGTGGCTAGGATGGGGTAAGACAACAGTAGGGGGAGGGACTTGGAGTCTTGTTTGGAGGAATCATCCCCAAAAGCATTTCCAGGGGCTTTTCCCCCCTATAGACATGTGCTTTGTGTCTTAGACCTTCCCAGTGCTTGAGAGAGGTTAAATCCAGGTTCCTTGCGCTCTCTCTCTCTCTCTCTCTCTCTCTCTCTCTCTCTCTCTCTCTCTCTCTCTCTCTCTCTGCCTATGAACACTGAACAGATTAGACTTTCCACAGCACTCTCTAATAGCAGTAAAACCATTCCTGTGAGCATTTCTGCTCTTCCTCCACCTCCCTTGTCCTCTTATTTGGTCTGTGGAGGTTAGTATGGAGAGCCTTCTGTGCCTAAGGGAGAATGCGACATCAGAGAACCTTTATGAGCAAATCTTTTCTTTCTTTCTATCTATCTTTCTCTTGCTCCTACTTCCGCTTTGGAGGCAGAGTCTCTTTCCATCTTGGAAATGGGTTTCTCTGGCCAACATCATGCTGATCCATTTGTAGTGCCACCTACATACAGCTCTGCCTGAGCTCTGCTCAGAACACCTGCCTGGACCTCATGCTGATACTCAGTGGTCCCTCAGCTGCATCGAAGTTGCCTGTGGGACACCTGCTTGAGAAAGCTTCTACCGCTTGCTGTGGTGGTGCATGCCCTGTGAGTTTGAGGCTAACCTGGTTTACGCAGTGAGTTCTAGCCAAGGCTACATAGTGAGCCCTTGACTAAAATCAACGCTCTTCCGCTTGCTTGCAAAAGGCACTTTTTGAGGGGTTCGTGGGTAAGGATACTGGGCTTGGATCTCAGCTGCGCTTCTCACAGTGTCAAAGCAGGTGATGCTTACGGGGTTTTGTGAGCATCAAATTCAGGCAGCGTGAGGAACGGTCTTAGAACATACCTCCCTGGTACTCAGGCTAGCTCGGACATCTTCACTGGGTCCACTTCTTAATGGCCGCAGTCTCTCCACATACATCCAAGCTCTTTGCCCCTCATCAAATGTTTCCTTCCTTCCCATCACCTTGTCTCTTTCAGCCCACAGACCATATGCATGGTCTGTGGTCCCAGCCAGAGAACAGCCTTGGTTTGTTCTCCAAGAATCTCTCTTCTCTTCTTTCAAGACTAGAGAGAGCAGATCTGGCTTCTTATACCCAGTGGGCTGAAGAGTTCAGCTGACCCCCGTTCTCATCTGGGCTTTGATCATAATGTGATCCCACCCCTCCCACCCACACTTTGGAAGAGGCCAAGGCACAACTGGCATCAGCCAAGGGTCCCCCTGAGCTCAATGTCATTCTTTCTGTCCCTTCTGTTTTCTGTCTTCTTTTCCTGGTGTCTGCTCCACCCTAAGGTCAGTCTCCTATGGGATCCCCCAAAAGAATACTCATAAGTCACTTCTGCGGTGGGGTGTCCTCCCACCCAAATAGCTGTCATACAGCAGCTGCTGTGGGCAGAGGACTGGCGCACATCTGTAGCCTGAGTTGACTTGGCCTCTCTCCCCTGGGATGGGTCTTTGGAACCGTAACACCAGAAATACCAGGAGGAGGAATGGCCCCATTTAAGAATCTCCAGCATAGACTGGAACCCTATTCGTGTGACCCAGGGCTTGACAAAATGTAGGTTTCTGGATTTTTGTGCTCAGATTCAGGAGGCTTTGGAACTGACCTTTCAATTTCATTTCCAGCAGTTCCCAGGTGACACGGGTGCTGTCGCTTTAGAAACAGCATCTGCAAAGCCGCCATGTGGGATTGAAACAAGGCAAACCAACCAAAATCCAAGCAATGCCATCTCTCCCTTTAAGGATTCTTGTTGACCTCAGAATGGGCACCATGAGTTGTATTTTTACATCTGGTTGCCTCCTTTACTCTAAGACTTCAAATTATCAATGTAAGGAGCCTAGAAGATGATTATTCCTTCTCAAGTTACTTGGTGGTTGTGAGAAACATAGACCTTCACTTCATAATAAAAGCACTAGAGCCACAGACACCCCTCCCTCCACTTCATAATAAGAACACTGGGACTTCCAGATGAAAGTGAGGTAGTTTCCTGTAATTCAGTGTGTGGACTCAGGGACCAGTTTTCATAACTCTGACAGCCACTTTGCCCCTTCCTCCTTGACACAGTAGCCAGGAGGGTTTTTATCTTTCCCTCTGACACTTCATTTGCTTTTCCCTCAACAACGCCTCTACCCTTTATGGTTGTTGAGGGACAGCTGACTCCAACTTTCTTTTTAGTTAAACAAGGTTAGACTTTGATGTCCTTAACTGGGGGTCACCTTTTTCTGTTTTGTTTGTTTGTTGACTTGTTCTTCCTCAGCCATCTTGTGAATTACACATCATAAACTGTTTCCATGGCTAGAGAATTGACTGACCATAAAATGTTTCAAGGTATGTCAACTGTCTGACCATAAACCCATAAAACGTACCTTTTCTCATGATTATAAAAATAACTACAAAATTTCACTTTTGTAGTCCTTCGCTTGTTTTAAAGGGTGCTCCTGCCTCTGGTTTAGACGGCTTCATTCTTCCTAGGAAGAGAGACTGTAAGTTTGGCCTGGCTATAAGTAAAACTTTTACCTTGCAACTTCTCAGTGTTAGCTCCTGGTATTTGACACATAACACCGAGCTCCTGTTTATTTGAAAGCTTCTTGAGTCAGACACACCACCTTGTTGCATCTTCAGGTTTTTGAGCAGGTTGGCAGTCAGTGATTTTCTACCCTACATTTGTAGTTCGGAGGGGTAGGACCAAGAGAGATTGGTTGAGGGGTGGTCTGTAGATGAGATAATACTGACAGGGTCAAGTGCTTTCCTCTCCTCTCTGACTAGACCTAAGCAGGCTGGAGGCACATTGGGAAGCGGACTGTTACCATCTTTTATAGTGATGACACTCAGGGGTCTTCCCTCCTTTCTCTGCCTCACAAAGTCTTTGCTGAATGGGCCAAAGGGAGCCATTCTGGGGCGACATCCAGACGCATCCTGGTAGAACAGTGGCATTGTGGGAACACAGCAGATGTTCAGAGGGTAAATGGGCAGTTTAGGTGCTGGCTCCTACAGCCACACTTTGGATGGAAATGGGACTCATGCAGCATCTCAGAAATGTAGCATCTCAGAAATGTGTCTTTTCTCTCATGGGCAAAAATACTGTCTGTCTTTAGGTTGCCAGGAAATGCCCAGCTCCCACTCCAGGAAGGCAACAGCAGGCTGTACATCCTGCTTCCAAACGAGGCCGAGGCTGTGAACAGGGACTTTAGAGAGACTAATTCAAAAGTAGTTCACCTTTCGCCAAGGTGAGTACTGGATTAATAAAAAAAGCCAAACCTGCCTCGGAGATGCACCCTCTAATAGGGCAGCCATCTGGCTCCTTGATTTTTAAAAGATCTCCGCCCTGTGCTCCTGGGAAGGCCTGTCTCTCACTTGCTCTGCTCTGACTTCCTGCAGTTTAGCAACTTCCCAGTGGAGAATTCTACAGCACCAACTTCCATACTCCCTTAAACACTTGACAGCACATCGCCTCTCTGAATTAATACCTAGAATGGAGTCATTATTGCTACAAGCCCAACAGTAAGTTTTATAGTTGTTCGGGCAAGGTTGCTGTCTATATGGTGATAAATTCTCTCTCTTCTTCTTTCCCTCTCTTCTTCTCTTTCTTCCTTTCTTGTAGTAGTTCAGCAATTTTTCCTAAGCAATGAGTGTTTCAGCGTGATAGATGAAGAAGAGTCTCTAATCTCAAAGCTCTTGATCAGTTAGAGGACGCTGATGTTGATCCAGAAAGTTTAAAACACAAGGCGGCGTGCTTAAGTGATTGTCCACTGATGTTTACACAATCCGACCTCCACACTGTGTAGAGCTGTGCCTCTAATCCTTCACTGTAGTAGTGAATAGCATTGAGCTCTATTGTAAATACTGCAATAAACCAACCCCTCCCCCATTTAAATACAAGGAGAAAATAAACTTGCAGATGCTTAGCTATAGTCTAAAGGGAATAGATTTATTGGGAGAGAATGACCAAGTAGGAAAGGTGTTTTGAATTAGGGCCTGAAAGCCAGGCATGCAGGCATCTTGCTGCTGAGCTGTAGGAACAGAGGCACTCGTCCCTGAGACAGACCTGATACCATCTTCTGTGGGCTCAGAGAAAACTCATGTGGCCAAAGACTAGAGTGGGTGATGAAAGAGACTCCAAAGCCCAGAGGCCAGTCAGAGGCTATTCTATAAACTTACCCCAACTGTAAAGAGAAGGGAACAGTTAGAGGATTATAAGCCTTAGAGGTGACACTGGCCAAATAGATTAACAGGGTCCAGGTGACTGGGAGCCTTCCAAATCCCCTATGCCAACACAACCCACATATGCGCTCAGTTAATACCAGCTGAGCTGACTGTCTTCTTAGATAAACAGAGTGTGACCTGCTGACTCCTTCCTAGAGACATATCCACTCTAACTCCATTCTTTTCAAGAGAGGTGAGAGGCTGTCTGTCCCAGAAGAATTTTTAAGACAACAGATTCAGGCCACCAGAAGTCTCCTTGAATGTTGAGGTTCAGACGGCGTTCAGATAATTGTGACAATTTTCTAATAGGAAATTAGAACTTTGAGTGGTGAGTTTTGTTGTCTAAAGTGTCATTTCTATGGCCCTATCTTGTATGTGTGCATATAGGTTTGTATATATGTGTGTTTGTGTACTGTGTGTGTTTGTGTGTATTTGTGTCTGTTGGTGTATGTGTTTGTTTGTGTATGTTTGTGTATCTGTTTGTATGTGTTTGCGTGTGTGTTTGTATATTGTGTGTTTGTGTGTATTTGTCTTTGTATGTGTATATATGTGTATATGGTTTGTGTGTTTGTTTACATGCATGTTTGTGTATGTATTTGTGTGTATATGTATATTTGTGTGTTTATGTATATATGTTTGTGTGTTTGTATTTGTGTGTTTGTGTGTGTGTTTGTGTCTGTTGGTATATGTGTGTTTGTGTGTGTTTGTATATTGTGTGTTTGTGTGTGTGTTTGTCTTTGTATGTGTATATATGTGTATATGTTTGTGTGTTTGTATGTGTGTTTGTGTACATATGTATGTTTGTGTATGTTTCTGTGTATATATGTGTGTGTTTGTGTGTATATGTGTATATGTTTGTGTGTGTGTGTGAGTGTGTTTGTACATATGTACATGTGGAAGCCAGAGGAGAGCCTCGGATACCTATGCAGGTAATGATCACATTGATTTTTTTTCTTTTCAAGACAGATTCTCTCATGCCCTGGATCTCACTGATTAGGCTAGGCTAGCTTGTCAGTGAGCACCAGGGACCAGCCTGTCTATACCTCTCCAATCTGGAATAAGCTCTTACCACCACATCCAGCTCCTGCACATAAGTCCTGGGCTCTGACTCAAGTCCTCACACATGGAAAGCACCATTTGACCCAGCTGAAGTGCTCAGTCCTCTCAAGCCATCTCAGATAGGCATACCTTTGGCTTTTCCTACAGTTACCGTAGGCTTTTCAAAAAAAAGAGTCTCATATAGGGCTCTTTGGTCAAATTCTCCTCCTCCTCCTCTAACTCCTCCCAGATCGGCCTCCCACATCATACCTGTCCTTCTTGTGTCCTATTGTTTTCAACCCATCTCTTAGTCACTGTTCTGTTGCTGTGAAGACACATCATGACTAAGGAGCTAGGCCTTTAATTTGGGACTTGCTTACATTTTTGGAGGGTGAGTCCATGATCATCATGGCCAAGAGGCAGATATGGTGTTGGATCAGTAGGTGAGAGCTTACATCCTGACCATAAATCAGCAGGAAGGAAGGAGAGAGAGAGAGAGAGAGAGAGAGAGAGAGAGAGAGAGAGAGAGAGAGAGAGAGAGAGAGAGAGAGATCCTGGCATAGGATTTTGAAGCCTCAAAGCTCAACCCTAGTGACACACTTCCTCTAACAAGACTGCACCTCCTAATCCTTCCCAAACAGTTCCACTAACTTGGGGTCAAGCATTGCAATATATGACCCTATGGAGGCCAACCTTATTCAAACCACCGCATCATCTGATCCAATTAGTTCTGGCTATATACTCTTTGATACACACCTGAGACCATCCACTAGAGCATGTTTATCCTACAGGGAGCCATATCCTTAAAGAAAACTAACTCTTCCTCTCTGGGCAGCTGTCCATTAACAATATGTCCCCAGTTGGGGATGACACCTTGTGACCACCTCCTTTCCTCATGCTGGGATTTTGTATGGCTTGAGCTTACACAGGTCTTGTGAATGCTGTTATAACTGTTGCAAATTCATAAATGCAACTGTCATGCTACTTCTAAAAGATAACCTGTCTGTGTAGTCATCTCCTACCTCTGTCTGCCTACTCCTGGGCTATGTATAATCCATGAGCCCTGGAAAGGCAAGTGTGGTACAGGTCCACATTTGAGGTTGAATATCAGTAGTGTCTTAGTTTCCATACCCTGACCTGTTCTGGGTTTCCTTGTTAATCAACATCTACTATAAAAAGAAGTAGTAGATCTTTGATAAATTCAGGATCACAGGCTGTCTTAATTACTGTTTCTTTGCCGAGAAGTCATGTCACGACTGAAGAGACTCTTAAAAAAGAATGCATTTGTTAGGAGTTTGCTTATAGTTTTAGAATTAATCCATGATCATCGTGGTGAGAAGCAGACAGGCTTGGTGCTCAGGGAGGGCTGAGAAGGGAGGAGTGGGATTTTAAATCTCACCCCTACTGACACACCTCCTCCAACAAGGCCACACCTCCAAATCCTTCCTAAACAATTACTGGGAACTAAGCATTCAAAAACATGAGCCTATGGGGACATTCTCAATCAAAGGAGCCTATAGGTCATACTGTCTCCTAGCCTCATGATAATGTCATCACTGGGTTTGAACTATTTGGATTTTCAACGAAACACACAATTAGAACATACAAATAGAGACTGAAGGGCAAATAAGCAGTGTTTCTCTTGGTGTATCCTCACAGTGAGCAGGAAAACCAGCCAGTCCAAAACTTCCCCAAAAATGTTGAAGGCATTTCCCCTTTGTGATGATGGACAGCTCCTTATTGACCTCTTCTGTTTTGCACAGCTAACAAAAATGAACAAAAAACCAAACAAACTCAAGCTGGGGAACACTTCCTGATTTCCCTTTATGGGATGCTCTTTTCTGAGTGTCTTTTCATGACCTGGAAAGCTGATTTCCAGTGTCTTTCCAGTATTGTTGGGAGTCTGTTTCCCAGAGAACCATGAGAGGTTTTCACTTCTTTTTGCTTCTGAAACTTCCAAATCTTGCCAAGCTGTGGTCTCCTGCTTCTATCCTCCAGCAAAATAATTGCTGAATAAGAGCGTTGTTTGTACAGATCCTGTGTAAGTGCAGACAGAACCCTGTCTATAGAATTACAAAGGAGGTGTTGATTAAGAAGTGACAGCAGAGGCTTCTGATAATGAAGGGAAGGGTGGTGGAGACCTGCCAGGCTCTGGCAATTAATTCTGCTCAGGAGTCAGCAGGATGCCCTGCTGTGGCTTGCAGACTGAGTGGGCAGTTTGCTTCCCAGATTGGCTGGGACTTGATTTGAGTTTCCAGTTTAGGAGATTTTTTTTTCTAGCTTTGTTTGCCCAGCCTTTTCAAGGCAATCATTTTATATAGAAAGCATCTAGGCTGGATAAGGATTCTTTGTACTTGAGAATTGGCATACAAAGGACTAAATGTTTCACACCAGGACCTTTTGATTGATAAACTATGGTGATTGGGAGAAACATTATCTACCCATATAGGACAACCTCACAACCCCACTTAATATACAAATGCATTCTCTCTCCTCTCCTCTCCTCTCCTCCCTCCCTCTCTCTCTGTCTCTGTCTCTGTCTCTTTCTCTCCACTTGGTCCTCCTTTCTTGCCCTCTCTCTGTCTTTGCTCTCTGTCTCTGTCTCTCTATCTCTGTGTCTCTCTCTGTCTTTCTCTGTGTCTCTGTCTGTCTGTCTGTCTGTCTGTCACTCTGTCTATCTCTCTCTAGAAGCCTCTAAACTAGTTTGTTTCCAAGTGGCTTTTCCAAACAACTTTAGCATTAGATAACCCTCCCACAACCCCTCCTCTGCCTTGGAAGAGAGGACAGGCGATTGTATTAAGCAGATATGAGGCTCACAACCCCGCCCCCATTTCTAACTGAAGAGCTAGTGACAGCAGATGGCTTACAGCAAAAGGAGAGTCAGTTTTTAAGTGTGTGGCCCTTGGTAGGTTGACCGCACTCCACTGGATGGCCCTACACCTCTGAGTATACAGGCAACACAAAATAGACTCAGGAGGTTATTTAAAATCAGAGAGGAGAGAAAGTTGGTAAAGTGTGGGGAGGAAGGTGTGGATCCAGTAGGAGTTAGAGAAAGGGGGGGGGCGGAATATGATCAAATATATTATGCACACATATGAGATTCTCAAAAAAAATAGTGCAAACGTATTTTAAGAGTTCAAGTTCAGGGAGGATTGCTGTAGAGCAAGTCTTCTGGGCATAACAGGGTCACTGCACACATAAACTCAGAACAGCTGTTGCTGCTTGCTTTAGACCTGCACAAGATCAAGCCAGTCACCACTCCATGACCAGTGGGAACTGGGCTCCAAAACCCCGCCTCTTGTTCAGAAGTGATTGGTAGCTGAAAGCTGCTGGGGTAAGGAGAGTCAGTTTTCTTCATCCAGGTCCCAGTAGATGACCCTAAATTCATGAGATGCAGCAGCAAGGATTGGACTAAAGAGGTATCTCAGGGTTTCTGTTGCTGCGATAAAACACCACAACCAAAAACAACTTGGAGAGGATGGTTATATGTCAGCTTACGACTCTCAGGTCACACGCCATTGCTGAGGGAAATAGAGACAGGAACCTGGAGGCATGAACCGAGGCTGAGACTGTGAAGGGATGCTGCTTACTGGATTGCTCCTCATGGCTTGCTCTGCTTTCTTGGTGCCACCCACAGTGGGCTTGTCCCTCTGACATCAGTCAGTAATGAATACCGATCTGTCTGATGGAGGCATTTTCTCAGGTGTGATTCCTCTTCCCAGTTGACTCTAGCTGCTGACAAATTGACAAAGAAAGCATCCAGGACTAGAGGTTATAAAAAAGGGCGTGGAGTCAGAGTGGGCTGAGCTGGAGGAAGTTTCAGGATACAGTTAGGGGACAATAAAGATGGATGTGATAGCAAACATTGTAAAAAAGTACAGCCTTCTCAAAATAACATCTTTTAAAGAAAAGAATGACTTGCTGATTTAAGACCTAGAAATAAGGTATGGATGTGGATTGTGACACAAGTTATCCACATTAGAGGTAAAACAAGAGGTGTCAGAATTCCAGAAAGCAGACAGAGCAGTAGTAGGCTTCTGGACTTAACAGGTCAAGGCTAAACATGCAATTAAATCCCAGAGACACTTAGAGGAAGTGTTGAACAGTCATGACGAACAAAAATAAGAGGCCTTTGGGTTAAAACCACTGGGAAACTTTGGACATGACCAACAGTCTCCCTAGTTCTCTAAAAACTATTTTACACACACACACACACACACACACACACACACACACACACACAGTGTTTAAGTTTGTTGGGAATAAACTGCCTGGTGACAGACTCCTTAGAAGTCTTGATCTAGGCTGATGAAGTCAATCTGAACTGAGTTCTCATTCTCATCTGTCTGTGGTTCACTTCCCTGCCTGCTGTGACACCTACTGTATACACCTGCTGTGACACCTGCTGTGACATCTGCTGTATGCACCTGCTGTGTATACCTGCTGTGCACACCTGTTGTGACACCTGCTGTGCACAATTGCTGTGACACTTGCTGTGTATACCTGCTGTGACACCTGCTGTGCACACTTGCTATAACACCTGCTATGACACCTGCTGTGTATACCTGCTGTGTACACCTGATGTGCATACCTGCTGTGTACACCTGCTGTGTATACCTGCTGTGTACACCTGCTGTGTATACCTGCTGTGACACCTGCTGTGCACACTTGCTGTAACACCTGCTATGACACCTGCTATGACACCTGCTGTGTATACCTGCTGTGCACACCTGTTGTGACACCTGCTGTGCACACTTGCTGTGACACCTGCTGTGTATACCTGCTGTGTACACCTGATGTGCATACCTGCTGTGTACACCTGCTGTGTATACCTGCTGTGTACATCTGCTGTGTATACCTGCTGTGACACCTGCTGTGCACACTTGCTGTAACACCTGATGTGTACACCTGCTGTGACACCTGTGGATTCCCCCTCACTTAATAGGGCATCATGACCAAAACCAAGGAGGAGAGGAAATGGTTTAGTTGACTTACACTTCCACATTATTTATCCACCACTGAAGGAAACAAGGACAGAAACTCAAAAAGGGCAGGAACCTGGAGGCAGGAGCTGATGCAGAGGCCATGGAGGGGCACTGCTGGCTATCTTGCTTCACCTGGCTTGCTCAGCCTGCTTCCTTATAGAACCCAGGAATCATCGACCCATGGATGGCCCCGCCCACAATGGGCAGGCCCTCCTCTATTAGTTATTCGTTTAAAAAAGGCCTTACAGCTGCGGCTTATGGTAGCATTTTCTCAGTTGAGGTTCTTTCCGTTCAGATGACTATAGGCTGGGTCAAGCTGACAGAAAGCTAGCCGGTATAGCCTCCATCTATCAAGACCCTTTGGGAAGAAACCTGACAACTCCCTCCTTTCCATTTCCTGTATAACATGGCTTAAGTAAGTAACCTGCATCCAATGCTTAGTTCACAAAACATATTAATTGATATTCTCCTTCAGAATCAAGGTGACTTAAGGTTTTCAAAGGTCCCTACTTCGGAAAAGAACAATTTGTATGGCAGTTACTGTCAGGAGAATAGTATGTTGGAATAATGAAGACATTTTTGTCTTTCTACGGTGTCAGAATTTCCTGAACCATAGCAAATTCACTTGACATGTTGGTTTCCTTAGCAGCAATTTGCAAAAGAGTTTTGATTTTCTTGATAGCTGGCAGAAGCAAAAAAGGATATTTTATTAGAATCATTTTATTTAAATTCAAATTTTTATTATTTGAGAATTTCTTCTATGACTATAGTATTACCTCATTTCTACCCCCTCTCACCCCACCTTCTGCTTTCCCCTTGTCACTCCATACTCCATCTCAAATTCAAGAATTCTTTTATGACTATCACTATTAAACATATCACACATACAATACATACATACATACAATAGACACACACATACAATACACATATATACACATATACATACATATGCACACACATATACATATATACAATACACACATACACACATATATATGCACACATGGATACACATGCATATGCACATACACACATACACACATACACACATACACACATACATACACACATATACATACATGCACACATATTTATACACATACATGCAAACACATATACACACATACACTCATATGCACACATACACACATGCATACACATACACACATATACATAAATGCATACACACACATACACTTACACACTTGCACACACAAAACCTGCTGAGGCCACTTACTGCTTCTTTTGTTTTTGTGTATTTACAACTGGGATTTACACTTGGGATAGGAAAACCTACTAGAGGTCTCATTCCTGGAGAATACAGCTTTTCCTTCTCCCAGAGGCTATTGATTGCCAGCAGCTCTTTATCTAGGGAGCTTTTTTGTGAATTCTTCCGCATCCATATTGGCTGTGGCCTGGTGTTGTCAATATGTAGATCTTTCTTGTAATAGTGTTGTTGAGTCATGTCTAGCCAGGCCCTGTGTAGCAGCCAGCACCTGGTCTTATGGTTTTCTTTGAGTCCTGGATGTGAGAATTCCATTGTAGATCTGCCAATGTGACTTGCTCTCTGCATTTTCTGTGATGGCTTCCACCTGCTGCTAAAAGAAGCTTTGTTGGTGAGGGGTGGGACTTAACAATTTACTATTCTTTCATGTCACATATTACATATCACATATCCACTTATCTGTCTGTCCATCTGTCTATCTATCTATCTATCTATCTATCTATCATCTTTCTACTATCTTAATCATCTATCATCTATCTATCTATCTGTGTGTATGTCTATATGTATGTATGTATGTATCTATCTCTATCTATCTATCTATCTATCTATCTATCTATCTAATATATATTAGATTATATAGTATAAAAATCTATATTAGATTATATATAATCTATTGTGCCTTGGTTAGGGTTTTACTGCTGTGAACAGACACCATGACCAAGACAACTCTTATAAGGACAACATTTAATTGGGGCTGGCTTACAGATTCAGAGGTTTAGTCCATTATCATCAAGGCAGGAACATGGCAGTGTCCAGAATGGCATGGTGCAGGAGGACCTGAGAGTTTAACATCTTGTTTCAAAGGCAAATAAGAGAAAACTGGCATCATCCTCAGGCAGCTAAGAGGAAGCTCTTAAAGCCCAATGTCACAGTGACACACTTTCTCCAAAAAGGGCACACCTCCAAATAGTGCCAGTCCTTGGGCCAAGCATTTTCAAACCATCATACAAAGATATAATATACATAGATTATATAATCCATTATATAATATATAATATTTACATAATATATAACATATAGATTATATATAGCATAATATATATGATTATAGCATGATTAGAAAGGGTAAATAGTCTGCAGCAGAGTTCAAGAAGTTACGGGGGTTCTAACCTAGAGGCAGAGGCAGGAAGCTGGGGGTGCAAGGAGAATGTCTGAAGGAAGGCAGAGAGCCAATATTGTTGGAGGTCGGCGAGAGCCACCTCAGCAGAGTCAAGGCCTAGGAGCAGAGTTGAACTGCAGAAGCAGCATTGTCCTGGCAGAGAGGCAGAGGGCAGGACCGGGTCCAGATGGACACAGATGGATAGAAACTTTAGGAGACTGTGTCAATACTGTGTGCCGGATTCAGGGAGGCCCCAGAGATAGTAGGAGTTCTCTGTCAGTCCCTTGATATATACACTGAGTGACCAGAGGAGAGGTTGGTGGAAAGCTGAAAAGGGCTGTTAGGTGCCTTCTTCTGTGTGACGCCCGGCTTTCTTTGTGTGTCTCTGTATCCAATACATTCTTAGATCTGGTTCCTCTGATACAATTTTAATACACCCACGAGTGCCCATAGGTTTGGTTTACTTTGACATGTTTCTAGAGTGGTCCCCTATTACTTTTCAGAATATGTATCAGTCTGTGCCTCATGGGTGCTGCCAGATAAAGGTACCATTGACTTATAAACTGAAGCATTCAACTCTCCCTGATCCTCAAAATGGAGCGAAAACCTGATTGTTAAATGGAGTCTCTTAAGACATGACACAACCTGAAAAAAAAAACCCAGCATTTTATACAACATGGAATAGCTTAGAGAAGAACACGGCTGAGCCTCAAAACAGTAATCCCTCGTTCTGGCAAAATCACATAGAGTCTCAAGAGGCACTGTTTATGCAGGTGATAAACCCAAACTCTCCAGCCTTTAGACATCACAACATTAACTTCTCATCTATAGAACTTACATGAGAACCATACAATTGAATTAAAACAAAACCAAACAAAACCACCTCCTAATCTTTTATATACATTTACTTTTATGTGTTGGCTTACAGTTATAGCTATCACCAATCATACAACTTATGGACCGTGGGTTGAACATGTTCAACAGGTAGATATCTGATGCACGGGATCTTACTTGTTTATATTGACAATAACAAACTTTAAATGAAAGAAAACACACACTAGGACTAGGAGCCAATGCGTCAATGGTTTTTACAGTCATTTGTCTTATCAATATTAAAACAATGAAATGAGGAACATGGGAATTGGTGGCTCTAATTGATTCCATGGATGTCCATCAGGTTGATCACTTACTTAGGTAGACTCTCTACCCCTTCTAGGTGGTGTAATCGATTTCTGAACCTGATTTTAAGGCATGTTGAAATAGAAGACAATGATGGAATGAGTCCACTGGTCAGACAAGAGAATGAGGCAAACCCCACCAGCCCTCGGCTTCCCTTTAGTATGTCTCTTTGATTTCTAGATTAATCTACTAGAACTACTGAAAAGGAAAGTTCAGTTAAGACGCAAATGGGAGGGAAGGGACATCATGTTAAGGAAAGTGGATGGTGTCTGCTTCTGTGCGATAACAAGACACGATATTTAATCTCCTGTGCCTGATCCTGGATGGGTCAGAGTGACTGCAAATGAGATAAATAGCAAAACAGAAGCTTTCTGAAGTGAAGCCCCAGGGCACCTGCTCCGTATCTTCTGGGGATGCTGGGGATGTTTTTGCAACCAAATTACTGCTTTAGTCCCACTTCAGGGGTGATGATTAGCATATTTATTGGGTAATGATGAGCTATCAAATTGTCAAACACTGGTCAGAAACCTGTTCCTTGCTGGTTCCACAGTGAATAGCCTACAGCCAAACAGATGCTCTCGGCTCTGTAATGCCAAAAGGCTTGTTGGAAGGCTCTGTCTTTACCCTTGACCCAAAGCAGATGGAAATGAAAATTCGGGGAGGAAAAACAACTCTAGAATGGAAAAATCAATTCACATAATCAAGACAGACTTTTTATTCGGGTCGGGGGCTGGTGAAACAGCAGACGGAGCTAAATAGTTGTCCCGGTAATGGCGGTTAAAGATTCTGGCCAGGACACTGAGCAGCAGCAGAGGGATGCTCGCACCTTGTCTTGTCTTTTTTTTTTTTTTTCCCTGCGACCTGAAATGCAGTCAGCTTGCCTTCAGAGAGAAGCCAAGAGGCTTTTCAGTCAAGAGCAACTGGAGCCCAGGAAGGCAAACACCACAGTGCTCCCAGTTGGGGGGGGGGGATTCTTGGGGTTGTCCGGGGCTGTTACTAGGTCCTCTAGTCACTGTGAAATAGCACAATGTGGATAAAACATTAATGGTCTCAGCTCTCCCACTGCCTTGGTAATATTCACATCATTCAGTTTGACAGTTTCTGAACAACGCCATATAATTTACATAGGCAATTAGAATTAAAGGCTCCACTTGCCCCAGTGCTTGTTTTACAGACCCTCAAATACCCTGTGGTACTGGAGTACAGACTGTTAGCTCCCTGTACCAGAGGGGAGCAACACGGAGGGCTTGATAATCGGCTCTTTGTTTACTCGCTGTAGAAATGCAACCCCCCACCGTAACCTCCCCCCCCCCCCACACCCGGACAGATTTTCTTTTCAACAGAGAACTTCCATTCGTTGAACCAATTTTCCCGGAAGCCAGCTTGATCTGAGTGTTAGTGCTCAGAAGGGAAGCCAACTAGATAATGTGGCAATCCAGCGACTGAACGAACGCACCGTGCGTCTCACTTCAGGTACAAGGAATGGAGCAGGCGCAGATCAGCAGCGTTTCCCCAAAACAATACGAAAGTGTATGTTAATGCAAAAGGTTCTAGTTTCAAAATGCTTTCTTCGTCTAGTTTTAATAGTCGAGTGTTGTGCTTGCGCGTTCATTTTTCTGAGTGCAGAAGTCTTTGAGGACTCCTTGGCTTTCGTGTTGTTTTTTGATGAAAAGTATTCTTTCTCTTCGGGTCCTGGTTATAGTTTCCAAACTGAAAGCAGGTCACTCTGTAATTTCCAGGAAACAAACCAGAACCTAATACAGTATATCGCCTGGGGAAAGTGTCTCTGGCCTGTAATTGCTGTCAATTGATGGGCTTGGTGACTGGTTTCTGAAGTGGTGGTGGTACCCAGGGCCGAGCGGAACGACTGGGAATCGCTCAATGAACTCCAATTTAATGAGATGAGGGTGAAGGGCAAGTACAAGAGGAAACGTCTAGTCCTGAGACCTGCAGGCTTTGGAAGATTTTCTTAAAAAAAATTAAAAACAGTAACGGGTTGGGGGATGATACACTTTCATCTTGGGACATATTCTAATATTCCCAACTTCTTAATATTACAACCAGAATACTGAGACCCATAGTAGATTGATCTGAGTTGCCATTTAATCAAAAGGTGTATTTAAAGCTCAAGTGACTTTAAAAATATTAAACCTGAACTTTGTTTTAGGTATAGTAATACGAATTGCACATTAAATAACATTGTAACAAAACGATTCGGCGTGGTTTTAAACAAAAGGGGAAAAAAAGGAACTTTCTGGGCTATACTCCTCATTACTTTCCCTAAGTGGGTCAGTACGACAGACACATTCAGGGAGCTGTCACATCTAGTTCTTACTACGCTAATGGTTGGTGGAATTAAAAGGAAAGCCCGACTTTCACAATCACCACCTCTAAAGAATGAAACATGTTGGAGAGTCTTTGGGAATGCAGAATTGGACCTTGTTACTTCAATACACAGAAAACTGAATCCACACATCCACCATGAAAAATGGAGCAGCAGAGCAGAAACTAGAGAAAAATAGCAGATCTCCTCCTTCCTGGATCCCATTATTTTTGCTACATTTTGTTTGTTCTTATCACATATATTAGCTTTGGTCTCCTTTGTATATTCTAGGCTTTATCCACACTTATAACTGTTTATATATACCTTACATGCACGTGCACATGGCTGTGAACCTATGTTTTGACAAAGGAGGCAGAACCATGGAGTGGCTAAAAGAACTCATATTCAACAAATGGTATGGGCAAACTGGATACTCCCCTGCAGAAGAATGAAATTAGAACTCTATCTTTGACTTTGTACAAAGATCAGCTCAAAGTGGGTCAAAGAAATTAAAACCTAAAACAATTAGAGGAAGACATAGGGGATGTTCTTCAAGCTATCAAGATGGGATAGGTCTTCCTGAACAGAACTTCTCGTTACCACAGGGTCCAGCCACTAGAATCAGAATGGGAGCAAGCAAAATTAAAATGTTTCTGTCCAGCAAAAGAAACGTTCGGCAGGGCTAACACACAGCCTACAAAAGTTTGACAAAATCTTTACCATCTACATTTCAGACAAGAGGCTAATAATGTCCAGCATTACAAAGAGTTGCAAAAATTAAATCCCAAGGAAGTAAAACTGCCAATGAACAATGGGCCAGTGGAATGAATTGACAGTTCTTAAAAGAAACCAAAATGGCCTGTAACTGTTTTAAAAAAGTGTCTGCCTCACACAGGCACTGGAGTGATGGCTTAGTGGTTAAGAGTGCTTACTGCTCTTCCAGAGGACTCGGAGTTCAGTTCCTTAGAACCCATCTCAGGCTAGCCACGGCTTCTGTGGCTTCAGTTAAAGGAACTCTGACTCCTCTTCTAGTTCTAGTATATATATATATATATATATATATATATATATATATATATATAATTTATGTATAAATAAAAATCAATTAAAAAAAAGTGTTCAGTGTCTCTAGTCATCAGGGAATTGCAAATTACAACCACTTTGAGAAACCACTGTCACCCCTGTCAGAATGTGAAGTTATCATCAAGAAATCTGACCGCAAATGTTGAAGAGGAAAGGAAACACTTATTCAATGCTGGTGGGTGGAACACATTAATATAACACCATTATGGAAATCGATTTGGAGATTCCTCAAAAATTAAGCCACCATATGACCCAGCTATTTCTTTCCTGGGCACATACCCAGAGAACTCTCACAGCAGAGATATTTGTTTCCTCTGCACTTATTGCTGCTTTATTTACTATAGCAAGGAAATGAAACCAGCATAGATGCGGTTTATGGATAAGGATGTGATGGATGGATAAGGAAAATATATACAATGAAATATTGTTTTGAGAATTACTTATTGTTATTTTATGTGTATTGGAATTTTGCTTGCATGTATGTCTGTTCACTGTGTGCATGCATGCTACCCATAGAGGTCAGAAAAGGCCATCAGATCCCCTAGAACTAGAGTTATGGAGAGTTGTGAGCCACTATGTGGGTTCTGGGAATTGAACTCAGGTCCTCCAGAAGAGAAGTCAGTGCTCTTAGTGGCTGAGCCATCTCTCTAGCTCCCTAAATGGAATATTATTCATCTGTAAAGAATAATGAAGGTAATTAACAAAGTTAAATTGAGAGCAGACAGAAGCCAAGCGTAACTGTCCTCTGAGAGTCTCCACCCAGCAACCAATGGAAAGAGATGCAGAGACTCAGAGCCAAAGATTAGGTGAAGCTCCAGGAGTCTTGTGGAAAAGTGGGGAAGGATTGAGGGCTGGAAGGGCACAGGGACTCCACTGGAGGACCAGCAGAGTCAGCTTGCCTGGACCCTTGGGAGCTCCTGAGAATGAACTGGACCACCCCTCCCCCACACATATGTAGCAGATGTGTGCTTGCTCTTGTGGGCCCCCCAACAACTGGAGCAGGGGCATTTCCTAAATCTGTTGCCATCTGGGAACCGGTTCCCAAAACTGGGCTCGGCTGCCTTGTCTGGCCTCAGAGAGGATGCTCTAGTAACTTGGTATGCTAGAGGCAGGGAACCAGAGGGGAGAGAGAGGAGAATGGGGAGGGCGGATGGAACTGCATGTGAAGGATACTGGGAGAAGGGAGGCTGATAGTGAAATATGAAGTGAATAAATAAATACATTTTTTGAAAAAAGAAGTGAAAATATAAAGTTTACGGGAAAGTGGATTGGGCTGAAATGTATAATATTAAGTAACAGCTTCTGAAAGGAAAGTCTTCGAGTTCTCCCTCATCTTCCGGTTAAATGGCCTTTTGAATCCAGGCATGATTGCTCCCCAATGCAGTAGACTTACGTTTATTCATTTCTTACTCTTTTCTCCCCCAGTGGATGGCCTGGGATGATGATTCACCATAAGGAATATCTCAGTTTAGTCTGTGAGGTGTTTCCAGACATGATCGCCTTGAATGTGGGAGGGTCACCATTCCATGTGTGAGATCCCAGAATGAAATAAAAGGAAGACAAACAAAGAAAGCCAGGCGAGCAGCAGAGCCCAGGCCTCTGCTTCCTGACCCTGACCGAGACATGAATTGCCCCAAACTCCTGTGGATGCACTCCAGCCAGGGAAACCAGCAGCTGAGCTGAGCCTCTCTCTGCAGGTGTCTCACCAGGCATCTTATCACAGTCCTGGAGAGCAATATGCTCTGTGTTACATTTATTTATTTATTTTAAAATTCTTGTTGTTAGGAAGTAATTTTCAAAGTATGAAAAAGTTATGCATTTGTTAAGATAAACTGGGTATATCTTACCCTGGCTATAAGAGATGTTTTAAAGGGGAATGTGGCATTTGAGCATGTGACCATTTAAATTGTCTTCACCTGTCCACACACAGTGCCTGTCGCTTGGTTGCCTTTTCTCCAATAGGAGGGCGATGGGTTATACACACCCTAATTTCCTCCCCAGAAGTCATACTGGAGAGTGCCTCTGTGGGGCTGATGGTAGCTCCCCACTCTTACCTCTGTTCTTCCCCTGTCCACCTCTCCTGTCTCTTTCTTCTGCACACTCTGAGCCATCCTTGGACTTTTTATCATCAGGGCCATGCTGACCACAACCAGAATGTCCTGGAAGATGGTGGTTCAGAGAGAGGCTGTGGATACAGCTTAATGCTGGGTGGAAAACCAAGACAGTGAATGATCCTTAGGCATATTTTTTTTTCTGCCTAAACGTTCAACCCCTTCGTCTTGCCCACAACCCACCAGAGGTAGTAGAAGAGAAAAGTAATGAGGATATGGGGCAAGTGGACCTGTTTAGTAATAGTTCTTTGGGAGTGAGTTTGTTCTTCTTTGTCAGCAGTTCAGTTCAGTAGCAAACACGAAGTACAAATCAGCAGCTGTAGGTCATTCCTGAAGAAACCACCAGGCTCGACAACCAGCCCAGGGTGCTGAAGCTGCAAGAAGCCACAGGAACCCAGAGAGCAGTTCTTTTGGGTGAGTTTCTCTCAATGGCAGCTTTAGCACAATTATCACAAGTTGAGCTCAATAATGCTATGTAAGGCGAACCAATACATGCCTGTGGTGAGCAACAAATAGAGAGTCGGAGCAAATCATACTAGTGCTTGTCTCCCAATGTCTGTGGGGTCATATTTACATCAAGTGTCCTTCCGTGTGTTTGGTATATCCAAACATTCTTTCACCTGTGTCTTCTTCAGGAAAACATTCTCTAGTTTGCTTTAGGGAGACATCCTTTTATCTGTGTGCCCCAGCAAAACATCATTTGACATAACTGACTTTTCAAACAAACTAGAAGTTACCATTAGTTCTGACCAGCAAGAACTGTCCTATAATGGATGCTTAGTGCAGCAGCCTAATCGTGTCATAGTAAGATAGAACCAGAACACACTCTATAATATTCTAGTTTTAAGTGTCCTTGAAATGGCCATTTACAAGTGACTACCAGGTCAAAGAGTTTCAGACTGTTTGTCACCAAACTGCTTGCTAAAAAATTTTCAAATGTTTGCTCTCTGGGCAAAAATGGTAATGTTTAGTAATTTTTTTGTGATTTTTTTCTTTCTTTTAATGAAGATAGATCAAAATGTAACTGCCTTTATATTGGAATTTACTGTGGAATACAGGAGTTCCAATTGGCCTCAATTTTCCTAGCTGTCTGAAATACCCAAGGAACAAAGACAGCGTTTATGAGATTAACTTAGGATAAAGTTAATTTTAAACTCTACAAACAAAACTCTGTTTTTATTTTATTATTATTATTATTTATTCTGTTATTATTTCTCAATTGTACACATTTTAATATTAATCTAGAAAAGAAAATGGTATTGCAGGGGAGACACAAAAGACTGGGAGCAGAACACTGTGTCCGTGGTTTGTCTTCACCGTTGACTTGGGTGGATCTATGATCACCTAGGAGATTCATGAGCGAAAGTAGAAGGCATTTACAGAGATGACCTTCTAAGATGAGGAGCCTCTGACTGCAGGGGGCGCTGTCTCATGCATGGACTGGGGGTGCAGACTGAATGAAGGGGGGAAAGAGAAAGAGAGTCCAGTGCTACCATCCTACTCTCTGCCTCACACTGAACCCTTTCAACCATGGTCTCCCTGCTGGGACAGACTGAGTCCTCCAAAATCATGAGCCAAAACACATTTTCCTTCTTTAACTTATTCTTATCCTCTACTACAGCAACAGGAAAAGAAACTAAAACAATTGCTCTGCCACCAACCCCCTGCAATGGATTGTGCTGAAAGGGAGCAAAAGATGTGACTTGTTTTCTGTGACAGACAGTGGAAGGAAGATGGGTTCCCTCTTGAGAATATTAATACAGTAGTTACCAAGTGTTCTTTAATTGGCTAATTGAATACATGATTTGTTTTCCTTGTCTGCTGTCAGTTAGACTTTGAATATGAAATGGAAATGTCCCCTGCAGGCTCACATGTTGAACACCAGCCCCTAGGTGTTGGCACTGTGTGGGAAGGTTCTGGAACTTTTAGGAGGTGGGGTCTTATGGAGGAAGTGGGTCATGGCAGCCTTAAGGTGTTATAGTCCTGCTTCACTTCCTCTTCATAGTCTGAATATGGGGAAACATTCCTGAATGGGGAAACAATGCAGCCAGTTCATCTCCTGTTCCCCGGGGTCAACTTTTCCTTGCCATGATGGAACTTAGGAGCTAAGTCAGAAAACTCTATCTTTCAAGTTTTTATTTGGTATTTTCTTTATTTACTTTTCAAATGTTATCCCCTTTCCAGGTTGCTCCACCCCCAAAACTCTCTGTCTCATTCCCCCTCCCCTTGCTTCTATGAGGGTGTTCACCAACCTACTCACTCCTGCCTTCCCACCCTGGCATTCCCCTACACAAGGGCATTGAGCTTTCACAGGACCAAGGGCCTCTCCCCCCATTGATGCCCAGCAAGGCCATCCTCTGCTATATATGTGGCTGGAGCCATGGGTCTCTCTATGTGTACTCTTCAGCTGGTGGTTTAGTACCTGGGAGCTCTGGGGGGGGGGTGTTCAGTTGGTTGATATTGTTGGTTTTCCTATGGGATTGCAGACCACCTCAGCTCCTTCAGTCCTTTCTCTAACTCCTTCATTGGGAGCCTAGGGCTTAGTCCAATGGTTACCTGCAGCATCTGCTTCTGTATTTGTCAGGCACTGGTAGAGCCTTTTCAAAGACAGCTATCTTAGGCTTCTGTCAGCACTCAGTTCTTGGCATCCACAATCGTGTCTGGGTTTGGTGACTGTATATGGGATGGATCCCCAGGTGGGGCAATCTTTGGATGGCTTTTCATTCAGTCTCTGCTCCACACTTCGTCTTCATTTTTCTTCCTGTATTTTGTTCCCCCTGCTAAGAAAGAGTGAAACATTTGGTCTTCCTTCTTCTGGAACTTCATGTGGTCTGTGAATTGTATATTGGGTATCATGAAATCACAAAACTTCTGTAAGGTGAAGGACACTGTCAGTAGGACAAAACAGCAACTAACAGATTGGGGAAAGATCTTTTCCAATCCTACATCTGATAGAGGGCTAATATCCAATATATACAAAGAACTCAAGAAGTTAGACTCAGCCGGGCAATGGTGGCTCATGCCTTTAATCCCAGCACTTGGGAGGCAGAAATAGGTGGATTTCTGAGCTCTTGACCAGCCTGGTCTACAGAGTGAGTTTCAGGACAGCCAGGGCTATACAGAGAAACCCTGTCTTAAAAAAAACCAAAAAAAAAAAACCACTACAAACAAACAAACAAACAAACAAACAAAAGACAAGTTAGACTCTAGAGACTCATATAACCCTGTTAAAAATGGGGTACAGAGCTAAACAGGGAATTCTTTTTTTTTTAATTTTTTAATTTTTTTAATTGATATATTTTTTATTTACATTTCAAATGATTTCCCCTTTTCTGGGTCCCCACTTCCCGCAAGTCCCATAAGCCCTCTTCCCTCCCCCTGTTCCTCCATCTACCCTTTCCTGCTTCCCTGTTCTGGTATTCCCCTATACTCTTGCACTGAGTCTTTCCAGAACCAGGGGCCACTCCTCCATTCTTTTTGGACATCATTTAATATGTGGATTATGTCTTGGGTACTCAAAGTTTCTAGTAAACAGGGAATTCTTAACTGAGGAATATCAAATGGCTGGAAAGTACCTAAAGAAATGTTCAACATTCTTAGTTATCAGGGAAATGCAAATCAAAATGACCCTGAGATTCCACCTCATGCCAATAAGAATGGCTATGAACAAAAACTCAGGGGACAACAGATGCTGGTGAGGATGTGGAGAAAAAGGAACATTCCTCTATTGTTGGTGGGATTGCAAACTGGTACAATTACTCTCGAAATCGGTTTAGCGGTTCCTCAGAAAATTGCACATAGTGTTACCTGAGGACACAGCTATACCACTCCTGGGCATATACCCAGAAGATTCTCCAAAATATATCAAGGGCACATGCTCCACTATGTTCATAGCAGCCTTATTTATAATAGCCAGAAGTTGGAAGAACCCAGATGTCCTTCAACAGAGGAATGGATACAGAAAATGTGGTACATTTACACAGTGGAGTACTACTCAGCTATTAAAAACTCTTCCTTTCTTAAATGCCTTTCTGTCAGGCATTTTGTGGCAGCAGGTACCCAACACACAGACTACCTGCTTTGCCTAAGCTCCCCTTCTTCTAGTAGCAAACCAAAGTTTACTGAAAAAAGTCTTTTAAGTCAGTGCAGTTTAAATAGGACTGGTCCCACGTCCTGCTCCCAGCATGGTTGTGCCTTATTTCTGTGTTGGAGGGACTGGTTCAGTTTGGGGGCACTCTTCAGAATTGATAGTGGAAGCCTTTCCACTGTTCTGAAAGCTAGGGATTCACACTTCAGGGCTTGTGGGCAGCCATTTTCCTCTAGGGGTTCCTTTATAAAAGAGATCCAAACTGGAGAAGGGATACCAGAGAGTCTATGTTTCAGAGAGATCATTTCTCTTCCTCTCAGTGAACCAGGTCTTATTCTGTACTGCTCACTTGCACAGGGAAAGAAGTGCTTTTTAGCTAAAGCAAAACTGAGACGTGGTTTTGGTTACAATTCTTTGTAACTGAAAAAGCTTCATGTTCTAGTAGAAGATTTTGTGTTTGTGTGTGTGTGTGTGTGTGTGTGTGTTATATTCATGATGTACATTTGATCACATAGAAGCCAGAGCTCATTACTACGTGTGGTAGTTGGGAGATGCCCCCTTTGCCTTTGGATGCCTGTCTCGATGACCAGGAGACCATCATGTAGATTCAGCTTCAGGTCAGAGAGCCCATGTGACCCACCATTCGCCACCTCCCTAGCACAGTGATGACAGTTGTGCACTACCATGTCTGGCAATTATTTTGCTGTCGGTTCTGGGAATTGAACTCAGGTCCCCATAGTGACTGAGTGATCTCCACCTTCCCTATAGTAGGAAAGAGTGAAACTATAAATGAGCCCCATCTCCATCCTCTAGAGTCTACTGAATCTAGAAAAATCCACAAGCCAGGGTCTAAATTATTACATTGTAAGGATCACACGGCCATAGAGGGTTTAGAATTCAGCTGTAGATGTCCTCAGAGCTGACAGCCATGTTTTTGTCAGAAAATAGAGGACCCTGCTCATTTTTCTTTCATATTGGTTGGAGACTTATGGGGAAAGGGTCATCCCCATAGCTGACTCCTTTGTATTGTTGTCCTCTACAAGGTAATTAGAGCCCTCTTCTCTTGATCTGGGAGTAAGTTGTAAAGGGCAGACTCTGAGCAGACCTGAGAAACTCCCGAGAATTTAAATACATGATGAATAAGGAGTCCTATTAATCAATAAGACTTGTAGAACTAGAACAGGCATAAAAATGTAAGCTATTTAGCAAAAGATATACTGTTAATAGAATGGGATTTGAAAAGCATTAAACACTGGATCATTTTCTTTACAAAAACATCCTGTCGCCATCTCTGTCTCCTTGCAACATTAACCCCAAATGAGTTCAGGCTAAATATTAAGTCTTTCAATGATTTATCGTTAACAGTAAATTCAGAGGGAAAACATACCAATTTGAGGCATGATTGTTATTGAGGGACAGCCAGGGCTTTTTATCTCGGGCAATCAGTATGTTAGCTCATCTTCCATCTTTTGCATATTCATGCTCATGGTCATTTTAGAGGCACTATACATAGCTGGATGTCTTTTTATTCCTTTATTGTGGCGTCTTCTGGTTGGAAAGATTCCATAATTTAATATTTTCCCCAGCAGACAAGTTTTTCAGACTTGATTTTACTTGCAGAGGGGGGACTAGGAAGCGATGTTCACGGAAATGAGATGCAAGGCCAGAGGCCACAGTGTGATTGCAATCTGGCTCAACAGGACTTCTCTTTTACAAGGTCCCCCTGTTCCATTTAATGCTTACATTTGTATTCTGCAGCTATTTTGTTGTGGGTCCCTTTGTTCATCCCTTCCTTCATCAGATTGGAAACCCTTCCTTATCTCCGTCCCTTCCCATTCCAGCAGAAACACACAATTTTCTACCAAGTCAACAAAACCTTATTTATATACTACCGTAGGTCTGAGAACACCTGAAGCTGAAAGAGCGGTGGGTGGTATTTGCTGACAAATTGAAGCATTTGAGGTAGACAGGGAACTTATCAGTCTCCCCATTCCAGACACAGGGCCTGAAATCAATGTGGTGCTGTTGGTTAAACGTCTGTCTGCACCAGACCCCAGCAAAGGGCGCATTGCACAATTGCAACCAATCCTTACTGTTTTTGGAACATCCGAAGTGAAATAGTTTTAAAATGATCTGATGGACATCCACCCCTAAGACGGCCACTAAGTCTCATACAAGGGAGAGCTGGTACACACCCAGAGGAGAAGAAACTTACTTGTCAGAGGTTACCCATCAATTACAAATGATGTTTCTTACCCAAGAGGGTCTTAGAAGAGACACACTGTTTATGCAATTAACACCTCTGTTTTTGCCAGCAGGATAAGGTAGCTTACTAGATGCCCTAGAAATCTACTTGCTTCTGCTGCCCCGTCTACGGGATTAGGAATGTGCACCGTCATGCCCAGGTTTTCTTTTTGACATGGTTTCTGGGATTGAACTCAGGTCCTTGAGTCTGACTGAGTTATCTCCCAGATCCTTCATATACAGGCACAATAACATTGAAATATAAGTGGGAGAAACTCAGAGGGGCAGAAAACGTCAATTTTCTTCTCAGGGAAGTTCTTCCCTGTTTGCCACCAAGGAGTTTCTTGTTTCAGTATTTCAGACTCAATGGTTTATTAAAAGCACTTTCAAGGTTGATGTTTTAAATGCGTTTGTATAAATCTTCAAGGGCAGCCCTGAATAATGATTTGCTCACCATTGACTTGCCAGAAACAAATACTTGACACATAAGAGACTATAAATGCTTGTAAATGAATAATATGTTTCCCTGCTGGTCGCACAGTGTTTTCTGCAATAGTTGGGAGGGGCCCCTAGGTGTCAAACAATGAGGGACATTTCTAAGAATACATTTGACATATCCACAATCAGCGCCATAATGGTGTGAAATTCTCAGAATTAAAAATTGAAACAAATGTCTAAATGTCGGGGAGCTGGCTCAGCAGTTAGGAGGACTCGTTCTTGCTGAGGTCTCAGTTCAGTTCCCAGCTCCCACACGGTGACTCATGACCATCTGTAACGCCAGTTCCAGGGAACATGACCCTCTCTTCTGACCTCCACAGGTACTGGGCATGCTTGGAGTACACAGACATACATTCAGGCAAAACCACTTATACACATAAAATAAAATAACAAATAAATACATGAATGTAATTAAAAGAGCATTCAGACTATTGGCTGATAAGCATGTTGGTAGCAGAGAAAGGTGGGATGTTGGCTTGGATGTCTTTGTAGCCTCGTTCTCAGATGTGCACATGCCTCGTTCCACAGTTCCACAGTATCTCTTTCCTTTCTTGGTGCTCTCACTCACTGCTTTGGAATAATTTTTCTGATTCACACTCCTCATATAGTGGTTACTTATGGAGACATAAGAGTAGAGCTTAAAGCTGGTGATGAGAGAGACATCACCCTCTGCTCAAGAGCTGGCTCTCCGTGTGACCGGACTCACACTGTCTCATCTATAACCTCAAATGAGTCCTCTGGGGTTCTTCCAGACAGCCAGTCTCCAGGTAAGACGTCTCGGAACAGCAACTTGAAAGAAGGGGATTCGGTTCTTTGGGGACAAGGGAGAGGAAACAAGGATGCATGCTCACTTGTAGGCACAGTCCAGAGTGGCGCAGCCCATAGCCGGTGTCCCAATGGGATTCCTAGCTAGGGCTAATGTTGGGGTAACTTATGTAGAAGCACAGCATGCTGGTGCTTCTCCAGCCATTTTCTAGGAAACATGAACGAACAGATGTTCTTATATGGAGGTAAAGGACAAAGGGGCTTTTTGCTCAGTCAAACTTGAAAACTCCCATCTCCTAAGGCTCTTTCTCTGAAATACACAAATTATATCTGCACAGTAAACATTTCTCTCGACTAATAAAAAAATTGATACCTTCTCTCAAAATTAAACAAGTAACCCAGTTTGCACTAAATAATGTTCTCTGGGTGTACCCAGAAAACTAATTGTGTATTCAACCACTGACAATCATTTTTTGTAGATTAGCAAGTTCCAAAGAGCACCACAACAACACACCTGTTGTTCTAAAGTTGAAATCCTTAACCATTTCTTGATGTTTCCATATTCTCAAATGATATCATAATATGTTTATTATTAACAAAATATGCTTATTAACAAAATAGTATGTAGTTTTGTAGGCATGACATTTATGCATTGAGTAGAAAGAAAGTAGAACCAAGCTGGAGCTGACTCACAT
This sequence comes from Apodemus sylvaticus, assembly GCF_947179515.1. NCBI lineage: Eukaryota > Metazoa > Chordata > Mammalia > Rodentia > Muridae > Apodemus > Apodemus sylvaticus. The sequence continues at coordinate 157,491,911 of NC_067476.1, read as the reverse complement.
TTACTGAGTTTCCTCATTTTCCAGAGCCCTTGAATTCTCTCTATTGTAGTGTCAGAGACTGTACAATCAGCTTAATTTGTAAGCAAATGTTAATGTCTGTCTGTCCATCTGTCTGTCTGTCTTAGGGTTCTCTAGAGTCACAGAACTTATGGGTATTCTCTATATAGTAAGGGAATTTTTTGATGACTTATAGTCTGTAGTCCAACTCCCAACAATGGTCAGCAGCAGCTGTGGATGGAACTCCAAGGATCTAGCAGTAGCTCAGTCCCATAAGGCAAGCAGGCAAAGAAGAGAGAAAGTGAATCTTCCTTCTACCAATGTTCTTATGTAGAAGGTGTGGACCAGATTAAAGGTGTGTGCCACCATGCCTGGATCTGGGACTTGCTTTGTCCCAGATGATCTTGAACTCAGAGATCTCCCTGTCTTAATCTTCTGGGATTCATAGCCACTATGTCTCAAGCTCTCAAGTCCAAGATCCAGGTCAGCGTTCATTCCAGATATAGTCAAGTTGACAACCAAGAATAGCCACTTCTCTCTCTCTCTCTCTCTCTCTCTCTCTCTCTCTCTCTCTCTCTCTCTCTCTCTCTCTCTCTCATCTTACAAGCAATTTGAGTCATTCTTGAAGAAGTGATTGAATTTGGCAAATTTTATAGTATCTGTGCATTTAGGTAACATATCAATTTTTTTTCTGAATTGCATTTATCACCTCTAGCAGTGTTGTGTATGACTCTCACACTCAAATTAACAATGTATATTTTAATGAGTATCAGAAAATCATTCAACCAGCATACCTGAATTTTGATTTTTAACCCAGATGCTTAAGTTTTGAAGCTTAAAGGGTCTAAAGATTTAGAAAGGGACTTGATTTACAAATGAGAAAAAAATAAGAATGAAGAGTTTGGATAATATATGGAAAATGTCTCTAAGGACTTCCATAAATGTTTGAAGTTTGGGAAACACAGGGTTTACTAGTTCAAGAAAATGGTGTTAATGGTCAGTTTTATGCTTCAGATGAGTTACTTTGGCTACTGGTCTCCAAACCTGACCTTGGGTTGCAGTCACTTGAGAAAGGATTACCTACATTAACACAGATTTGCTGTGGATATTAACTCAATTTCTGGAAATGAACTCTGAGATTTTGTAATTGAAGGATTATGTTTTGAGGGAGAGGGACGGTGGAGATGGTGGGGGCATTATTTTTATCCTATATAGCTTTGGCTGATCTGGAATTTAGGAACTTGCTCCAGACTGGTCTTGAACTTTGGCCTTCCTTCCACAGCCTCTCTCTGCCCCAAATGCTGGGATCACAGGGAATTGCTCCAAGGAGTTAGTAATTCTCTAGTATTCCAGGTGACTACACTGTATAGCCAATGCTGAGACCTACTGGGTCTCCCTTGTTAGAGTCCTCTTCCAATTCCTTTTCCCTAGGTGTTTCTGGATTTTTCCTACGTTGATTTCATGCTTACACTTTGCCCTTTTGTGGTTGGATATAAAAGTTCCCCAGAGTTTAAATACTTGCTTCCAAGTTAATGGCTATTTAGGAAGCTGTGAAAGTGGAGAGAAGTGGGGTCCTGCTGACAGGAAAGAGCTCACTAGTAGAGGGCCTTCATCCTTATAAGCCATCTTGGTTCAGATCTGATCAACCAGGCTGTAAACACACTGCAGTGTAAACACAGACTGAGGTATTCCAGCCACCATTTCTTTCACAACATAGTGGGCTTACAAGTCTCCAAGCTACGAGCTGAGGTGAAGCTTTTTTCCTTTAACTTGTTCATATAATGGCAGCAAGACAAAACCAAAACCAAACTCATACTTCCACTAATACGATTATCCTGGCTTGTTTGTATGTTCTTCCTTTTGTCCCTCTTGTCCTGGCACTGAAATACTGCCACAGAGCTCTTAGTCTATCAGCAGGATGCATCTCTGCTAACGTCCTGTGTCACCCATGGGTTTTGTACTCCGATTTTTACTGTCTGGCTATTTTTATCCCACGTCCTCCTGTACAAATACAAATCCCAGCCAAACCTGAAGATGAAATGTTTTCTAGTGAAGGTAGACTCTGAGACAAAATCCTGGAAGACATTTGAGGGTATTTTTCAATGATAGTTTTCTCTTGCTGGTTGCATCCTTCTGCGGTGAGTAGTTGGTTTAGCTCTCCCTGGTTTTAGGACCTGAAGAAACTTTTCTTGATTGAGCTACAGGGCAAATTTCCATCTCATCAATTAAATGTTCAGATTCTGCTCCTTCACGGTCTGTATTCTAACCCCACCCTGGGTTTGCTATTATCCAGGCTCTCAACGGAGCAGCTGTGGTATAAGATGATCTGCTTGCATGAGCATTACTTTGTTTTTTATTCTTATTACCAAGTGCCTATTTGACGTACGAAATGTGTTGGGGCTATGTGGGGCTACACCTGCAAAAATAGATTTGATATAATGTATCCATTCTGATTGTCCAAATACTTAGGTTTACAATTGGGGCACTAAGTATAGATCATCAACCCTCCAAAATGTAGAAATCCAAAGAGGTAGGAAATGATTTCCCTGCCTCAACACTGACCTATTTATTCTCTCACACCTGCAACTAATTTGTTCTGTTCTAAGATCCAGGTAAATGTGAAAAACGACTCGAATACTTAGTCGACATCTTGATCGATGCTTTTGTGAGGGTGTGTCCGGGTTGGGTTAACTGAGGTGGAACAAGTGTCCTAATATCACTCTGTGGTGAGGGGTCCTGGTCTGAATTAAAAGGAAGAGAGGAACTGAGCAGCAGCACCTATCACTTCCTGCTTCGTGACTGTGGTGTGACGTGACCACCCACCTCTCAGTCCTGCCGCATGACCACTCTGCAGTGATGATATGAACAATGCACCACAGCAAACCTTCTGTCCTGGAGCTGTTCACATCAGGTTCGTTGTCACGGCGGCAGGAGAAGCAAGTCGGATAAAGAGCCATTGCAGTATTCTGATTTTGGTGTTATTATTATTTGAAAAATGCTCACCCTTTGAAGCCTGGCTGTAGATCCTTTCTTCCTCCCCCACTCCAGCCCTTTCCAGTGCACATCAATAAGCCCTATATGAACTTACACATTCTTGAACATTTTCTGATGAGACCATTGAAATCATGTATCTCTTTTTTAACCAGCATTGCCCCAATCCTCACCCATTGGAGCTTCTGGAAAACCACTTCTTTATTTGTATGCATTCCTTTTTTTAAAATTGCGTAAGTGAGGCCGTGAGATATTCGTCCCTCTGTACTTGCTTATTCCTCTTCAGGACACACCTTGTTTCATCGAGTTGTTACAAAGGACAGAACTCCTTTCCATTTGAGGCGGCGTCATATTTCCTGGTGTAGTTGGAGCCCGTTTTCTTTCCTTATTCATTAAGGAATGGATGCTCACTTCATTCTTAAACAGTGCCAGTAGTCTCTGAATGACTCGGGAGTCACAATTACTTAATTAACTGTACACAGCAACCGTTTGTAGCTTATAAGCCCATTTGGAGAAATCCGCTATACTCTCTGGGCTTTATTTTTATTTTACCCTTTAAAAAGTTACTATGGATGCCCTCTCTCTGCTGAAGGATCCAATCGAGGCACTGGCATAAGCAGTCACGTTCTGTACAGTCACCTCTGCTCTGAGGTACAACCTTGGCTATCTGGAGCAGCAATAGATCCAGGCCTTACAGAATGTTCCCAGGTGGGTCAGGTCAGGATTCAATCAGGGTAGGTAGCTACTATGGAAGAAATAAACACAGGTGGAGTGTCTGATGGCAACCGTGGGGCTTTTGTGTTGTGACTTATCTCTCAGTGAAGGCGGTGACTGCAAGGCATCTCTATTACCTACCTACGGCTCTATATTCCAGTTACAGGAGGGGAGAGCCCCTAATATTGGCCCACTTCTAGTGGGGATGGATAAAACAGTTATCTTTTATCTCCTGGAGATGAAAATGGTGGAAATATCTGCAGGTATCGAAGAGAAATATCCATAAGAAATATTGGTCTCCATATACCTATTAGAATCAATTGGGGGCGGGTATATTCCCCTGCACAAGAATCCTCCTCAATATAATAAAACCAAAATCTAGAGTCATCTTGATATTCCCTCCGGCCTCATGATTTGAAGTATTTATATAATAAAGCATTGTTGAAATATATTCCCGATTTCTATTGTGAAATAGAAAGTCTAGTCTCACACATGTCTTTCTGTTTTCTTTTGAAAAAAGAAAAAAAATCCCTTTATTAGAATGTTGAAATGTACACAGTCCCAGAGGAATTTTTCAAAGAGAACAAACGATAAATTGCTGGCAAATGTAGGAAGTGTTTCTGCCAATATTCATGGTGCATTTTTATTATGCAAACCTCACATATCAGAAGTACAGAAATCCCCTCACTGCTGTCTGTGGATAACCCAGAAGGGTGGTGTCATTTCTTGCTTCCCCAGTTCAAGAAGATTGCTGAATGCTTCCATTTTAGCTGGTTGAAATCACTTTGAAAACATTCCTCAATCAAGAAAAAATAAAAAAATCAAAAAACCTTATCGATCATTTCCACTGTGCCTGGGGTCCCACTGAAAACAGCCTTCCCTTGTGCTGGCGGGTGTCAGAAGTTCATAGTTCTAAAAACATTTCTTTGGGAATAGCAAACTGAAAGACTTTATGTTTTTTTAATAAAGTTCCCAGCTTTGTCCTGTCATTTAGGGAAATGGAGAAAAAGTGTGTGTCTGGATATAATTTGGTGCTTTAATTTGACAACAAGTGGGCAAGCCCATACACTGCAGAGGAAGTTCATTCAATGAGGAGCAAGCCATTCATTGAGGAGAAAGTCCGTTCATTGAGGAGAAAGTGTATTCACTGAGGAGAAAGTCCGTTCATTGAGGAGAAAGTCCGTTCACTGAGGAGAAAGTCCGTTCATTGAGGAGAAAGTCCGTTCACTGAGGAGAAAGTCCGTTCATTGAGGAGAAAGTCCGTTCACTGAGGAGAAAGTCCATTCATTGAGGAGAAAGTCCGTTCACTGAGGAGAAAGTGTATTCACTGAGGAGCAGAGCCATTCATTGAACAAGGCATTGCGTGTCTGTGGAATGTGTAGATGGCAGACCCTGTCCTCTGTCTGCACAGGGTCTGAGGAGAACACACAGTGGTGGCCTCATGGCTAGGACAGAACCCAGTACAGGAGAAGAGAGGACAGCTAATTCAAGATGCTACATTTTAAATTAAAAAGGACAATGCATCAGAAGCCTCTCTATCATTCTAAAAGTATTAAAGGCATGTCTAAACAAAATTTTAAGAACATACAAAGGACAAAAATCAACCAGCCAACAAACAAAACCATCAAAATCAAAGAATTTTATGTTCAACGTGAATTCAAGTGTTGTATATTTAATTTCAAATTCTTACTCATTAAAGGATAGCACAAAGACAACTCAGATGTAGAAGAAGAACTCAGAGCTCTATCCTTCCCTGTTAACTAGTTGCTATTGATAGATTCAGGGAGAAGGGCAGCCATTGCCTTCAGCTGTGTCCCCACCACTGACTCTGCCTGGTTCCCACAGATAGTTCCAATTTATCATTCACACAGACAGCCCTGATTAAACTAAACCATTCATGAAGTCAACCCAAAAGTCTTGGTCCCATAAAGGAACTAGAAGGATAGAGAGGGCAGTTGGCAGAGGCTAGAAGGAAATAAACATATGTGTGTGAAATTGTCAAACAACACATTAGTTAATAAAAGAGAAAGTTAAAGGCAAGTCTAAACAAGAGATATGCAAATCATATCACCACCAAACAAGAAGACAACCAGAGACATGGGGTGAAGGCTGTGAACAGACACCTCACGGTTACTTCATGTGCATGGTCCGTAAGCAATAGGGAGGTTGTTCATCACCAAAGGCCATTGGGGAAACACAAACAAAAATCACAGTGAGAAAACAGCAAAGTTAGATTCAAGTAGGGAAAAAGGGAATGAAGTTTCACAAGTCTTGACTCTGCCAAGTGTTGATGAGCACTGGGGTGGGGGGGATGGGCTGACTTGAAGGCTTAAGTACTGTCTTCCCAACCCCTGATTCTACCATGGGTTGGAGAGCATGGGGGGGGCATCAGGGGGGATGACCAGAAGACTTATGTACTGTGCCCCCTACCCCCCACCCCCGCAAACCCTTGACTCTGCCAAGGGTTGGCGAGCATGTTGGGGGAAACCTGAAGGTTTACATACTGTCCCCCAACCCGTGACTCTGCTAGGAGTTGGAAATCATTGAGAGTCAGTGATCAGAAGACTTAGGTACTGTGCCCCCAACTCTGCCAAGTGTCTGAGAGCAAGGGGAGGTGGAGGGGACCCAAAGGCTTATGCATTACCCATGGGAGTATTAGGGGCTGCACTCACTATGGTAAATTGTTTTTCAGTTTTTAAGGATGTTAAACCTGTCATCACTGTAAGACTCAGCAGGACTAAAACACCACTCAGTGGTTGAACACTTGCCTGGTATATGTGAGTTCTAGGTTGTATGTCTAGCATTGATGGAAAAATCATGGGGTGTGTGGATATGACTAAGATGTATGCATACAGGAGATTTCCATGATGGTTATGTCTTAAAGAAACAGTTTAGATACCAGAGACAGCTGCAGGAGTGTCTGCTGTTATGATCTGTCTAGTGTGGGAGGTCAAGGCTGGCTAGACAGTGACATCTCCAGAGTGAACATGGTGGTGCACAGGCGTGTGCTAGGCTATGGATCCACACAAGAAAGGAACCATGAAAGGCCGTTGGCCCATATGTCACATTATAGACTGTTGAGTGATGTCACTCCTCAGGGTGGGACTAGATGGTTTACACAAGAGAATTAAAACATGTTATTCTGTCTCCAGCATCTCAAGTCACTTTTATCTTTTAAGTCTGGTGGACTAATTTGCTGTGTGTGTGTGTGTGTGTGTGTGTGTTCTAATGTCTGAACATTGAGTTTTAGGGTACACAGTTTGAAATATGTACAGGTGGGCCTGGTTTTACAAAGTGATTTTATTTGGTCTGAACAGATGGCTCGGTGGCTAAAACAGTGACTGTCTAGAAGAGTCAGTTTTGGTTCCCAGCAAGCACATGGCAACTCATAGCTGTTTGTAACTGCAGATCTAGTGGAGATTTGACAGTCTCTTCTGACCCCCTCAGGATGTCAGAAGACATCCTTTACTCCTTTACTCCTTTCCTGTCCTCTCCCCTTTCTTCCTTTACCCCATCTCCCTCTTCCCTTCCTATGTAACAGCTTCACTCTCCCCAGTTCCTCGGCACAGATACAGATACAGTTAGTCCTTAGAAAAGGACAAAACGGCAACCATCAAATTGGGAAAGGATATTCACCAACCCTACATCTGATAGAGGGTTAATATCCAATATATACAAAGAACTTAAGAAGTTAGACCCCAGGGAACCAAATAACCCTATTAAAAAATGGGGTACAGATCTAAACAAAGAATTCTCACCTGAAGAAATTTGGATGGCCAAGAAGCACCTTAAGAAGTGCTCAACAGCATGAGTCATTAGGGAAATGAAAATCAAAACAACCCTGAGATTTCACCTTACACCAGTCAGAATGGCTAAGGTCAAAAACTCAGGAGACAGCAGGTGTTGGCGAGGATGTGGAGAAAGAGGAACACTCCTCCACTGCTGGTGGGGCTGTAAGATCGTACAACCACTTTGGAAATCAGTCTGGCAGTTCCTCAGAAAACTGGACACGACACTTCCGGAGGACCCTGCTATACCTCTCCTGGGCATATACCCCAAGGATTCCCCAGCATGCAATAAAGACACATGCTCCATTATGTTCATAGCAGCCTTATTTATAATAGCCAGAAGCTGGAAAGAACCCAGATGCCCCTCAAAGGAGGAATGGATACAGAAAATGTGGTATATTTACACAATGGAATACTATTCAGCAATTAGAAACAATGAATTCACAAAATTTTTAGGTAAATGGTTTGATCTGGAAAATATCATCCTAAGTGAGGTAACCCAATCACAAAAGAATACACATGGAATGCAATCTCTGATAAGTGGATATTAATTAGCCCAGAAGCCCTGAATACCCAAAGCACAAATCACATAACAAATGACTCCCATGAAGAAGTAGGGAGAGGGTCCTGAGCCTGAAAAGGATTGACCTAGCATTGGAGGGGAATATAAGGACAGAGAAAAAGGAGGGAGGTGATCGGAGAATGGATGGAGAGAAGAAGGTTTATGGGACGTATGGGGAGCGGGAAATCATTTGGAATGTAAATAAAGAATATAGAAAATAAAAAATATTAAAAAAAAGAAACCCCCTCCTTTGTTTCCTGTCACCAGCAGCTGTCCCTGTGGTTGTCTCCCTGGTGTCTGCTCAACCTGAGGGGCATTTCAACTTTAATTGAATAGTTTTGTTTACATGCTTTCTCAGGAAGCTGGCATTGTTGAACGGGCACACACTTCACTGGCACAAACAGGCTTTCTGTTTTGTTACTTACTGTAGTGTGTGTGTGTGTGTGTGAGTGAGTGTGTGTGTTGTCATAGGTGGGAGAACACACATCCATCAGTCTTTTTATCTGAGTTACCCTTGGGTCTTTAACACTCAGGGGCTAAGCCCCAGCTCCAGGGTTTCCTACACCTCATCTCTCATTTTTTAGATTTCCTTTGGTAGACATGAGGATTGATTCTCAGTTTCTTATAGAAATTATGGGACCTGTGGGGGGCTCTCTGTTAGTTACACACCCAGAAGCCAAATTGGTGGAGTGTGGGATTCATATGTTCATGTGCTGTGCCTGTGCCTGTGCCTGTGTTCTGTGCACGTGTCTGTGTCTGTGTGCTGGTGCATGTGTCTGTGTTGTGCTGCATAGTCTGTGTGCTGTGCATGTGTCTGTGTGTTGGTGCATGTGTCTGTGTGTTGACGCATGTGTCTGTGTGTGTTGATGCATGTGTCTGTGTGCTGGTGCACATGTCTGTGTGCTAGTGCATGTGTGTGTGTTATACTGTCTATGTCTGTGTGGTGCTGTATGTGTCTGTGTGCTGTGCATGTGTCTGTGCTGCGCATGTGTCTCTACTGTGCATGTGTCTATGTGCTGTGCATGTGTCTGTGTGCTGTGCATGTGTCTGTATGCTGGTGCATGTGTCTTTGCTGTTCATGTGTCTGTGTGCTAGCACATGTGTCTGTGCTGTGCATGTGTCTATGTGCTGTGCGTGTGTCTGTATGCTGGTGCATGTGTCTGTGTGCTAGCACATGTGTCTGTGCTGTGCATGTGTCTATGTGCTGTGCATGTGTCTGTATGCTGGTGCATGTGTCTGTGCTGTGCATGTGTCTGTGTGCTAGCACATGTGTTTGTGCTGTGCATGTGGCTGTGTGCTGTGCATGTGTCTGTGCTGATGCATGTGTCTGTGTGCTGTGCATGTGTCTGTGAGCTGTGCATGTGTCTATGTGCTGTGCATGTGTCTGTATGCTAGTACATGTGTCTGTGCTGTGCATGTGTCTGTGTGCTAGCACATGTGTTTGTGCTATGCTTGTGGCTGTATGCGTATCTTTATGAGACAAGTAAACTCAGGGTTTCAAACCGAAGAGCATTTTGTTTTTTAGGGCTGAGACTCCCCAAAGCTACATCTAATTATTTAGCCAGAGAAAGTCAGAATTTGTTTTTTCATTAAATGCATTTCTTTACTCTGTTCTCTTTGTCCTATTTCTCTTCCTCCTTCTCCCCCCTCTCTCTCTGTCTGTCTGTCTCTCTCTCTCTCATACTTATTGATTTTTAGGCACTACATTATTTCTCAGTGCAAATACTTTGAGGTATATATTTGATCATTTCTATAGGCTATGATCTAACCTGGTCTTGACTCTACTCTATGGTCACAGCACCCTGAACATGCCCAGCCTCTGACTCTTGTGGATCGGACTTGTATTGTTAGAGCATTAGTTTTATTACTAGAGACATGGGTTTCAGAGAGAAAAACATCATCACGAAAATAAATGAAAGAAAAATAGAGAAAACATGCGTAGATCGAGAGAGCTGTAGATCCTTGCACTTCAGTGGGTAAGATGGAAAAAAATGATTATTTCTTGGGGGTTTGGTGGGAAATAATTTAGTTAATACATGCCAATAATTAACAAGAGTGTTTGGGGCATAAGAGCCAAGAATGTTCACTATGTTCATTGCTTATTAATTAGTGCTGCGTGAAAGCCAGCTGGCGACGTCCTGGGAGGAGATGAGATGGTGCAGGAAGAGGATCCAGGTAAGCCACAAAGGGAGTGTGTGTGCACGGATGGCCGTGTCTTTCTTAAATAAGGGTACGGTGATATTTGAATAGAGTTAGTATCTGTCACCAGATAGGACAGATTCACCGGCAAGAGCAACTCTGACATCAGCTGCTCGCTCAGACATGGTGGCAGAGCATCTCCCTGGCAGTGCTTGCAGCTCTTAGCTGGCGTCCAGGCTCCTGCTGTGTTGCTGCCCAGTCTGTGACTTCCAACCACACAGCGTTGTGGAGTTCCAACAGCTCTGTCCAGATTCCAGCACCAGATGTGGAAAGGGATAGGTGAGGGTGAGGGCTCCCTGTGAGGACGTGGCTCGGTGAGCTTGCCCAGCGAGGTTGTCACAGGGCACATGTCATAGGGACATGGTCATATTGGCAGAAGGGGAGCATGGTGTTGTTAGCAGCCCGTCGCAGCTGAGAACACTGCATTCTGCACTTTAGGAAGACATGTTCATGTTGCATGTGTGACAATGGACATTTGGTGATACCTAGAATTTTTCACCATTTTTAACCATTGTTAGTTCAGAAAACTAACAAAAGCCAACACGGCAAGTATTACTTTGCATTTGTTCCAACTGATGGTATGATGGGGTACTGGGATCTTGGGGACTTAAACCAACATAAAAGAATTTATTTGCAATGGTGGATGTCAGAAGTTCCATGTAATTCTCAGAGGATTGAAATCGGAGCTGCATTGTCAGTGGAAGGCTCTAGCTGTGTCTTAGGTGCTGCATTTTATTGGCGCTGGAGTTTAAAACCTTTTTCTTAATGTGTTCCACATTCTAGGATTACCTACGGTCTCTACCCCATGGGCTCTGTCTCATCTTCACACAGCCACAGCGTAGCATCTCCCAAGCCCTGGCTCTGCTCCTCCCACCTCCTTCCTGGAAGAACTGCCATGATGATATTAGGGCCCACCGGGGTAACCCAAATTCATCCTTTGCTCTCAAGAAAGATCTTCGGAGTCACATCTTGGAAAAAAAAACTTTTGTCCAGTAAAATGATACATGTATGGATTATTGATTTTTCTGGTAGACATTTGAGGGGACTTTATGCTACCTATAAAATGTGTCAGAGACAGCAAATTCTTCAAACTTCTGATCCCCCCTTTCTTAAAATGTCATGATTAATTCTACATAGGCCAATCACTGAAGTTAGTTAGTAGATCACCTGTGAGACCTGAAGAGTCTTCAAAATTAATTCCCTAGAGATTGAGGCCTGAGATTTATTAACCAGAATTTCTTGTGAGCAGTTGCCTCTCTTGGTAATAATTAGGGAAAAAAATCCCTGAGCCTGTCTTTGATATTTTATATGAGTGTTTGTTGAGGTCCCCTTGGGTTCCTCTACTGTGGGATCATCTTTCTCTTTGTAGTTAAGGAGGCAAACTTCATTTTTCCACGCTAAGGGCTTTCACCTTTAGTTTCTCAGATCCCTGCTGATGTGACAGAATAGATTGCTGTTAAGGCATTGTGGTTTGGCTCAGCAACATATCAAGCTGGAGTCTGCTCGTGGCTCTGTGCAATCAAAACTCTTCCCGAAATTGTGACTCTGCCCCTAGGTTTGTGTGCCGTGTTCAGGAGTGATTGCTCTTTGAGGACCATCTCAACAGAGCGGGCTGTCCGATGTCAATCAGAGCAATCACAGACAGCGGTGAATACGATTTTTGCCTTTTTTTTTTTTATTGTGTATTGCTTCTTACTATTTTAATAGTTGGGGCATTATGTTTTGTCTCTTTCAAATTAAGGGATTTCTAGCAACATGGCAATACACTCCCTTGACTGAAAAGTTTAATAGTTACTGTTCTCTATTCAATGTGCGAGTCTGACTTTTCCTGGAAAGCTATGGCTGTCTTAAGGACCCATGGCTTACCTCCCTTGCTAGACTTGTACCAATAGCAGGCGATTTTCTTCACCCACCTTCTGCTTTACAGAAGCATTTATATACAGCATTTGAAATGGCTAGTATTACTGGCAATTCAACAGGCTCTAAAATTGCCTAAAAGGCCATCCTCTGGGCCTGTCTGAGAGGAAGTTTGCAGACTGAGCTAATTAAGGAGAGGAAGACTGTCCTCATGGGTGAGTGGGATCTATTCCACAGGCTGGGGTCCTGTTCTGCACTAAGGAGAGAAAGGTAGCTGGGCATCAGTGCTCCCCTCTCTGCTTCCTGACGGTGCATGCAGTGTGGCCAGACAGCTCCCGTTCCTGTGTCTCTTCCTAAGCCTCAAGTCAACGTACACCCTTTCTTTGTCCTTATGGGAGCATGAGACAGTCCTGTTCAGCCTTTTGTCACGCCAACGAGGAGAGTTCCTGTGGAAGAGCATCATTTGCTGAGATGGAGCCTCAGAGACACGTCACGGCAGTACCCAAGCCAGGGGCTCTTTCCTTTTTTTAAAATAACAAGCCTATTGCAATGATAACCTGCAAACTTCTTGCTTAGAAACCTAGAAACTAGTATCTAGAAATTATGTGCAAGGAAGTATTTTCTTTTATTTAAAAGTTTAGTTGAATCAAGGAACAATTCCTACAAATAAATTTGTATACTAGCAAATTCCCAATTAAATGCCTGGAATACCTTTTGGCAAGTAGATAGCATATAAGCAAATTCATATTAAAAGAATTCTAATTATCAACCACAGTCAAAAATAAAACGTTCTATTTCAAGTTAGTTTTCCTTTTATAATGGCATTTTAAAGTTAGCTTTCTCATTAATAGAGAATTACATATTCCATGTGGTACTTTTAGGGTTTTATTTACTAATTGTCATCTTTTGCTCTGAGTGCAAAACAAACAAAAAACAAATAAATAAAAGCAATAAAATCTGATTATATGTAACAATGGGAAGAAATAAAAGAGCAGCAAAAGTGAAAAATACCTATGCTAATACCCAGATAATAAATATTCTTGTCAACTCCGTGATGACCTTTCTATAGTTACACACATTCATTTTGGGTTCCCTCTTTTGGTATTTAATATTGTGGAGACCATGTTGTGTTTGGGGCCCATTTCTACCTAATCAGCTTTAATTAAGAATTATTTTTCTGTGCCTCTAACTGTATCAGGAAACATTTTCCCATTGGTCATTCCCTGTGATATCACAAGGGTCTCCAGACAACCACAAGAAACCAAAGAATTGCCCCTGCGGGCAGCTGTGCTTTTCTTGATTGCATATCTGTTTACAGGGGCACTTCTTTGTTTTCCTGTGGTACAATTTAACAGGTGTAAATTCCAACATCTGGAGCAAACGGTTAAAGGTTGAGACTGTCTGGAGGCACTGGATAAACATCATGAACATGTTTTATGTTTGCTTGTTTGTTAAAAAAACAAAACAAAACAAAACAAACAAAAAAAAAAACTGCTACCACTTTTCCTCAAGAATTAGCCAGATGAGGGAGTTCTTGAGACTGTGGTATTATATTTTTGCTGTTGTTAATTATTGCTATTTCTTAAAGGTGGCCAATGTGATAGAATGATACTTTAGACTTTCAGTGATTTTTAAGGGAAATAGCACTTAAAATTGTGTTGATCTTGAAACAAGTTCAACTTTCAGGAGCTCAATGGCTGCAGATTTTATTGAACAAAATGGCACGTCCCATAGAGTTTATTGAACAAAATGGTAGACATGTCCCATGGATGTCATTTCACTCTGAGAAAATGCCTGATGAAAGTGACTCCTCACAGGAGCAAGGGTTTGCTAGCTCACAGTGAGGGGACCGTCCATCACAGTGTAGAAGGCATGGTCACAAGGCTCGAGGCCATGGGTTATCTGGCATCTACGGTCAGAAAATAGACTGAATAGAGTTGAACTCTGGAGAGATGATGTGTTAGTCAGGGCTCTCTAGAGTCATAGAGCATATGGGCAGTCTCTATATAGTTAGGAAATTTGTCGATGACTTACAGCCTATAGTCCAATTCCCCAACAATGGTCAGCAGCAGCTGTGGATGGAAGTCCAAGGACCTAGCAGTTGCTCAGTAAGTCCCACGAGGTAAGCAGGCAAGGAAGAGTGAGAGAGTCTTCTTTCAATGTCCTTATATAGGTCTCCAGCAGAGGGTGTGGCCCAGATTAAAGGCTGTAGATCTCTAGCAGAGGGTGTGGCCTAGATTAAAGGTGCATGCCATGAGCCTTTAATCCCAGATGACCTTGAACTCGGAGATTTCATTGTCTTAATCTTCTGGAATTCATAGCCACTATACTTCAAGATCTCCATGCCAAGATCCAAGTCAGAAACTTGTATCTCTGAGCCTCCAGATTAGGATCATAGGTGAGCGAGCCTTCCAATTCTTTTTTTTTTCTTTTTTTTTTTAATTTTTTTATTCGATATAATTTATTTACATTTCAAATGATTTCCCCTTTTCTAATTCTAGATTGTAGTTCATTCCTGATACAGTCAAGTTGACAATCAGGAATAGCCACTACAATCCACTCCTTGTCAATTTGACACAAATAATATCTCATGCCCACATGAAACAATAACAAGGTCATGAATATGCCTAACATGTTATAACTATTCCTCATACAATCACAAATGCATTTGTAAATTTACAATGGGGCAATATCCCTTGGGAACATTTTTCAGTGTTTCAATACCAATTGATGTTAAAGAAATTGGAAGAAAGACAAATGCATCCTTAACAAAATAAGACAGAAGCATTCATATTACTTATCATTTCTGTAACTGGCTACGTGGCCTTAGCTGGTACTTATAATTACCGTCCTCTGCTACCCATTCTGTATTTCCTTCACCTTCAGCAAGCACCTCAGCAGGTCTTGACTCTTTTCCTGGAGGATTGACCAATACCTTCATTCCTGATGGGTCTACATCCTTTGTCATCCTGCTTGGATTTGGCTGTTGTAGTTTCCCACTGACTTTAATCACAGGACATGGTAGTACTAAGAGACGCCCTAAGGCATCGCCTGCACTCCAGACATAATCCTGCTTACCTCCATTGTGGAGAGACAATCCAATTTCCCCATGGTAATCTGGATCTATCACCCCTCCTAACACTGTTATTCCTTTCTTAGCCTGTTGGTTTAAGGGCATTAGAAGCCCAAAATGGCCAGGGGGAAGTCTGAGCTTCCAGTTCAATGGAATGTTTGTTGTGGCTCCTGGTAGGAGCACTCCCCTCTCTGGAACTAAAACTTCTAGGCCAGCAGAACTTGAAGTTGTGGGGACAGGAAGCAAAAATTTTCCCAGAGGGTCATTAGGAGTAATAGCGAATGGAACTATTTCCATTGTACTGGCTGGTTTTGTGTGTCAACTTGACACAGACTAGAGTTATTACAGAGAAAGGAGTTTCAGTTGAGGAAGTGCCTCCATGAGATCCAGCTGTGGGGCATTTTCTCATTAGTGATCAAGGGGGGAGGGCCCCTTGTGGGTGGCGCCATCCCTGGGCTGGTATTCTTGGGTTCTATAAAGAGAGCAGGCTAAACAAGCCAGGGGAAGCAAGCCAGTTAGAAACATCCCTCCATCAGCTCCTGCTTCCTGACCTGCTTGAGTTCCTGTCCTGACTTCCTTTGGTGATGAACAGCTGTGTGGAAGTGTAAGCAGAATAAACCCTTTCCTCCCCAACTTGCTTCTTGGTCATGATGTTTGTGCAGGAATAGAAATCCTGACTAAGACAAATGGCTTGGTGGATAAAATGCTTGTTATCCAAGAATGAGGACCTAAGGTAGGATCTTCAGCATTTTCATGAAATGTCCATTATGTAGAAATATACCTGTGACCCCAGAACTGGGTGTTGAGACAGCCAGATTTCAGGGCTGTGACCCAGACAGCTTAGCTGAGTTGTAATGCTCCATAAGAGAGCTTGCCTCAAAATATTAGGTGGAAAGTGACTGAGGAAGACATATGATATTAACCCATGCATGTACACACATAGGTGCACACATGTGTTCTCACATGTACACATGCACACACACTTGTGTACACACATATATACTCATGCACATAGCATACACACTCATGCACACATGTGCATACATGCACACACTTGTGCACACATGTGCATTCACACACTTGTGCACACATGTGCATTCACACACTTGTGCACACATGTACACACTCATGCATACATGTGCACACATGTGCATATACTCGTGCACACATGTTACACATGCACTCACACATTCGTGTACACTTGTACATGTGCACAAACTTTCATGCACACATGTACACACACATACAAACATACTCTCTCATGTACACGTGTACACACATGCATACACACACTCATGCACTCACACACTTGTGCACACATGTATACACACTCATGCATACATGTACATACATGCACATATACTTGTGCACATGAGTATACACATACACTCACACATTCGTGTATACTTGTACACAAGCACAAACTCTCATACACACATGTACACACATACAAACACACTCTCATGTACACATGTACACACATGCATACACACACACTCATGCACATATGTACTTTCATGTGTGCGCATGCACACACACACACACATTTGTGCACACAAATCAAAAGCAAGCAAGCTGGTGCTTGTCTTGCTTCTCCTTTTTATTTATTTTTGTGTTTCAGCTCAGAGGATCATGCTACTCACATTTAGGGCAGACCTTCCTTTTTTTTAAAAAAAATCTTTCTGGAAACATCTACAGGGATATACCTAGAAGTGTTTCCATGATGATCCTAAAGTTGATCAAGTTGCCTGTGAATATCTGCCACCACAGCAGATACTATGATAGACTGGGGAAAATAGCTACTTATTGCTTAATAACCATTTGGTTATTCTTTACAAGGGAGTAATGACCCTTGTTTTTGATTAATTCATCAGAAACAAACATGACACAGAATAATTTCCTGTGTACGTGGACCTCTCAACTCTTCTATCCCATTTGTAATCAGCTACCGTCTGTCTTTGGAACCTTGCATAGAATGATAAAAATATAATTTTTTATATTAAAACTTATATGAAATATCTATATATGCTCAAAATACAGAATATAGGTTATCTTGCTTTTATTGTGACCTCAGGCACCTGTATGATAAAACCAGTAGACTAGAGACATCGCTCCCTTATTTGTGGATGAAAGCCAGGTTTTCCCAAATCAATTTGTGTACTACTCCTCAAGGTAGGCCTTCTACCATAATCATACAACCTTGATCACAGAGAGATACGCTACTCATCACAAGCCCTATGTACTCCGGGAAACTTGGAATCTTTTGTCACTATTGATGAAACATATGTGTGAGTGTGTATGTATATATACTCATGTGAGTAGTTTTCAAAGTTATATCACACCCATGGAGTCGTGAATAAAGCAGAGGGACTCAGGTTTGCGAAAAGCGAAGACTTGTCAACAATAGACTTGATGTGTCTCCTCTCCTCCGACTCCTCAACCTATTCCAGTCTCCCCCCCCCCCCAAGCATAGCCTCATGGGAATCTCATTGTCTGTCACAGACAGCTGCACAATGTGTGTCATGACCTAGCCTTGGGCTTGGTTTCTGTTTTCCTGAACAATGCGTGGAGTCTGCTGTGGTTGGCTCCAATGTGAGGTCCTTTATTGTAGGACATCTGCCCTCCTCTGATAGATGCCTGCTTGACATTTTCATTCTCTTTTACTTCTCTATTCCTGTCAGTGTCGCTTAAAATACAGAGATTACTCAGCAGGTATTGTTTGAATTCTCTTAAGCATTTTTCTCATTCTGTTACCTTGGCATGTACTTAGTTTGAGCACCATTCATGAGCAAGACATTGGAACAAAACGAACCTATTCAATACAATCCTCAAACCAATCCTTATACAATGGAAACCTGAGTGGGTGCTTTAAGGGTGGGTGATGTGGATGGGACTACGGAAGTTGCAGCAGTAAACTAGGTCTAGATTGACAATGAGTTCTGTATGTTATCTTGCAAGCAATGACAACTCTGTAGGATGCCATAAGAAGGTGGGGAATTGATTTTTCACTTGGGACTGGAGAGATGGTCCAGTGGTTACAAGCACTTGGTACTTTTGTAGAAGACCTGGGTTTGGTTCCCAGCACCCACGTCTTAGAAATCAACCTCTTCTTACCTATTATATCTACTTGAAATAAGTACCTTCTGTATACATTTATATGCACATTATATATTTACATACACACACTCCAGCAAGTGTGTCTCTAGAGGCAAAGGACCATGATAAAGTGAGGTGGGCTGTCTGAACATCAAGTGAACAGTGTTCAGTTCTCTGACTTTTGTCACACATGTGGTGGTGGTGTGTGTGTGTGTGTGTGTATGATTTGTGCATGTGTGAGTATGTGTGAGTGTGTATGTATATATGAGTGCATAAGAGTGTATATGTGTAAGTGTATGAGTGTGTACATGTATATAAGTGTGTAAGTGTATATGAGTATGTAAGTATATGTGAGTGTGTATGTGTATCGTGTATGTGGTGGTATGTGAAAGTGTGTGTGTATGTGAGTGTGTATGTGTATGTGAGTGTGTGTCTGTGTGTGAGTGTGTTAGTGCATATGGGTATATAAGTGTGTGTGTGTGAGCATGTATGTGTGTCATGTATGTGGTAGTGTGTGAGTGTGTGAGCGTATAAGTGTTGTGTAACTGTATGTGAGTGTGTGAGAGTGCATATGGGCTTGTAAGTGTGTGTGAGTGTGTATGTGTAAGGGTATGTGAGTGTGTATGAATGTGTATGTAAGTGTGTGTATGAGTATGTGTCAGTGTGTGAGTATGCCTGTGTGTGAGTGTGTGCATGCATGTTTGTGTGTGAGTATGCGTGTATAATTGTGTGAGTATATGTGTGTTTTAGAGGAGTGTACTATATATGTGGTCCATTTTTGATAATATGGAGTTCTAGCACTAGAACTCTTCAAGTCTGTGGATGTGGGGGGGACTTTTCAAATTCCTTAAAAAATTTTTGATAACTTTGGTTATATCTATATTTCATCTTTTAGCTAAATTTATTCTTGACTATTTTATATTTTTGTAACTTCTGTAAATGAGATAAGTTTTTACATTTCTGTTGTGGCAACTTTGTTAAGAATGTATCACAGTACTGTGGATTCTTGTAATGTATTCTGAAATTGTACTGCAGGCATTTATCAGTTTGAACAGGACCCAACATTTCTCTGGGTTTTTTCCCTTTTTTTTTTTAGTTTTCCTATATACATCATATAGTGTTGTCTTCAAATAAGGACAATTAGAGTTCTTTCTCAGATTCATAAATGTTTAATTTCCTTTTTTGATTGGTTATTCCATCCAGGCCTTCTTGTACAATGATGAAGAGTGACTATAAATATCTTTGCCATACAGCAGACCTTTGAGTAAACTCAGTAATCTGTATCCCATTCTGCATGACGTTACTTTTGGGTTTGTCAGATCTAGCTTTTATTACATTGAGACATGTTCTTTATCCAGTCTGTTGAGAGGTTTTTTTTCTTCCATCATGCATGGATGATGGGTTTTACTAAATGCTTTTGCTGTGTTTCCTGAGATGACTGGGTGGCTTGGTCCTCTGTTCTGTTGACGCCATGTCTTATGAAGATGGATTTGTATGTACCGAGCCATCCTTGCATTCCTGGTATGAGTCTCACTCAATCCTGTGTGCAGACCGTGTGATAGGCTGTTGGGTTCAGTCTGTGGGTATTCACTGAGAGCTTTTGTATCTTTGTTTATCGGGGATCTCGGTCTGCAGTTTTCCCTTTTTGTTGTGTTCTCTTTCCGGTTGATCTGAGCCTCAAATAGCAAATTCAGAGAGCTTTCCTCCCCTAACTTTTTGGAATAGTTCCTGGAGGCTAGTTAAGGTCCTCATTCCCATTTTCCTCCCCCCTTCTTCTCCTTCTCCTCCTTGCCTTTTCATTGTTGTGTGTTTTTGAGTCCCAATCTTGCTGTGTAGCCCTACCTGGCCTGCAATCCCTGATCCTCCATCCTTCCAAGCCCACCTCTCTTCATTAAACATAAAATCCATCCATGAACCATCTGGTCTAGAATTGCCTTCATATCAACGTTTTCCTTCAACTCAACCTCATCATTCAACATTAATCTGGGTTGGTTTTCTGTTTGTTCACAAAAGGCCTTGACTATTTAGGCCAAGCCCACTCAGTTTCTGATTAATTTAAAGTAACTGGTTAGAATGGTAATGACAGCTGCAAAGGCTTTTCAGTTTTCCTAGACTACAGCCAAGGGAGCACCACAGTCCCTCAGGACATTGACTGATCCAGCTGCCCCAGCTGCATTCTGATCTCAGAGCAACTGTGTGCCTGAAGCACCGTGGGCAAAGGAAAGTGCCAAGAAGTCCCCAGTTTGAATTTCCATTCTTTCTAGGAATCCCCAGGCTGTGTCCCCATTCTGCTATTACAGGGACCTCGTCCCTGTTTATTCTCAGGGAGTCAAACTCCAGGGCATTGAAGCATGCCCGGAGGAGACTGACTGTCCAAGTCAACATCTTTGAACCTCTCACAAGCAACCTCTCATGAGCATCCTCTCACAGACCCTAAGCTTTGGTCCATCCTTACTCTGTCTACATCTAAAACTTCTGCCTTTCCCTCACTTCCTGTCTGACCACTAAACCGAAGAAAAATCTTCACTGTCTTCTCACACTCAAGGGGTGGGGGTGGGGTGGGATCACACAAAGGAGCACTCACTGAAGGTCGTTAGCAATGTGCCTGCTTCAGACAGTGGCAACTTGACCATGTTACTGTCTTTGAATCAACAGTCCATGTTAGGGCCTCAGTTTCCTTGCTTGTACCATGTAACTATCAAACTAAGTTCTTCCAAAAGCCCTACCTACACCCCCCCCCCCCAATCCTCTAGGAGTTTCTAATGCACTGTATTCATAGAATCCAATGCTTTCAGACCACTATTTAGAGCAACTTCAAGTGAGAGTATAGAGGAGAGAGCCAAGCATTCCCACACACCCTTTGGCATCCCTCACTAGAGTCTTCACACCACAGCGGTCCATGTGTGTTGGGTTCCATAGCTGCCTGCAGCTATTACAAAGTGGGTTTCTGGAACAGAAGCTGAGGGATAAATGGGGAAGAGGGGGGACGAAAAGAAGTATGGCTAAGACAATATTCACTGATCAAAGCCAGAAACTTTAATGGCACCAGACCTTTTAACAGTTTGGGCAAACCCTTCCCCCCAGACTCCAGGCTGAGTTCCGGTGGAAGTCGTCTAGCTTCTCTTAGAGGTCCTCGTCTTGACTGCTCCGGCAGCTGGGTGGGTCACCTGCTTAATTTAGGAATTCCTAGACCTGGAGGAACAATGAACTTAACCTTTACTTCGAGCACTCGGCCCTAGGTGGAGCAGGATCCTGGCTATCTGGGAGAAGTTAACCTTGACCAAAGTCAAACTCTGACCAAGTGCATGACTGCCCCAATATGGCTCTGTACACATGTGTTATATCTGACCAGGCTCCCTGGATATTTCATCCGATTTATTTTCTATTCCATTTCCAGCTTTCTTGAGGCATGATTAACAAATAGAAGCGGCCACTTAATTAAGGCTGGACATGCAATTCACTGACAGTTGGTCTTACTACTTGACACCAAGATGTCCCCACAAAAGAAGGAAGAGAAACAGAAGTCCCTCCACCCCAGATCTGCTGTCACAAGGAACAGACTTGTGAAGAGTTAAGTGTGTGTTCCCACTTTGTTGGGTGGTGTTTCTCAGTTCATCAGCTAGACAATGTGTTTAGGGCCAGATTTACCAAAGCTGTAAATTTGCCTTCCCAAGACAAGCGCTTATTTTAGCAGAGCATGTTCATGTGTTTCCACTGTTGCACAGCTCATTCTAAAAATAAAAGCATGTGAACAAACCTTCGAGTTGTTCAACGGGAACTCGAACAGATGCCGAAGTGAATAATTGTTAATAGGAACAAGGGCATAATTAGTAGAAACCCCAGTTGATAAAAGAGCTGTTTAATTCAAGCATTTGGTAGGTTGCTTTCAGAGGAATCAGATTAAAGTTAAGTACAGTTCTTGGAATTATTTTATGTGTGATTCTGGACCCTATATAGTGCAATAATATACTACATGAGCAGTTGCTGTAGATTCCTGGGGAATCTGCTCAAATCCTGTAGCTACGTGACACGCATGGCTTCCAGCCCCCAGCCTCCTGTCTCCATTCTGCCTTTATCCATTTGAAGTAATGAAGTCAGACCATGGAATGTGCAGGTGATGAAGAAGTAAGGGATTAAAAGAAGTAAGGGAACGTTTAAGAAAAGATCCTTGTTGTGGCAGGGGAGATGTTTCAGTGGCACACAAGCTGCCTGACACGCAGGGCTAAAGACCTGAGTTCAGATCTCTGGAGCCCTCATAAAGCCAGACTCAGCAGTGTGTGTCTGTAAGCCCAGCGCTCCTTCCCTAAGGTGGGGTCAGGGACCGGAGGTCCTGGGCAGCTCACTGTCCAGCTATCCTGGTGTAAGTGGTGGCGAGCAGGAAGCGTACGTAGAAAGTGAAAACTGACACCAAAGGTTGTCCTATGACTGGCACACGTGTACCACAACGCAAGTATGCCCACACTCACACACATGGGCATGCACATACAAATACATGCATAGTATACATAGATAAAAGATTTTAAAAATATATTTGTGAAACAGGTAGTGGTAGACACAGTTCTAAGTTCTTACAATGACTCTGTTTCAGTATGATGGACTAAAGTGATGTTAGTCTCAGTTGTGGACACACATGTGCATTCACACACACACACACACACACACACACGTACTCTATGGTCTGCTCTGTAAACACAGCAAAGCCTCATTTATTTCCTCCTGCATTAAGGTTCCGCATCCTTGTCACCACTGACTTAGAGTGACTCATGTTTGTGTGGGGCTATTCTGGGCTCTCAAGGTTCTTAGACATCTTCCTTACTCGCTGGAGGCCAAACCCTACTCCAACTCCCAAGTTGTAAGCAGGAAGAATGTCCCCAGGCCCTTCCAGTGGCCTCTCATGGGAACCAGTTTCCTGGAGAATATTACCATAGCCGAGGGTCTCAGCCTTCCCTCCGTCATCCACCATCTAAACACTGTCTCTGCTCTAAGGGTCATTCCTACAAGTGAACTTCTCTTGGTGCCTCTTTGCTTTCCCAGCATGCACCTTGCACAGACTGCAGGAACAGGTGCACAGAGCACGGGCTGACTGTCTCAGCTCATAACGCAATCCAGGATTATTCCCATGTGGGCAATTTGTAGTGTTACCGTGCCCGACTGCTGAGTTTAAGGTAAGTCCTGTGGGGAGAGACGGGGAGGTGAATTCTGAGAAGTCAATGAGTCAACTGAACCACAGTGTCTCATTTTCCCAAGAGTCTTCGCTAGGGAAGACTGGTATTTAAAAGGTAATAATAATCACAGAACAAAATCCACAAAACGTGGCTTTGTAAATGAGTCAGGCAGTGTTGGGTTTGACACGATGGCTCAGTGGGTAGAGGTGGCTATACTCCCAAGCCTGATAGCCCGAGTTCGATTCCCATGGTCCACAGGAGAAGGAGGCAACTGAATCCTGCACTCAAAACAAGGAGCCCCACCCTGCCCCGTTTCCCTCACTGGTGTGGGGATTGTTATCAACCGTCCTCCTCATACACATTCACGTGGAGTGAATGAATAGAGTCAAACAAGATAAGAGGAGCTACTGGATATTTGTTCCAAGCTGAATCCCAAGTTCTCTGTAGCGCATTTAAGCCAAACAACGCTCCCCTGAACTCCTGTCAAACTCAGAGTAGAATAAACTTGAACCTAGGTTCTACAGAGCATGCGATGCACCAGAAATCCACCCTGAGCCTGCAGCACACCAAGGACTGAGTCTATTGCTGAAACAGCCACACATTTATACTAATTAAAAGATTGCCTCATTCCTCACCAAAGCATGAAGCTCCACTCACACTCTGTGACTATCTCACACCTGTGTATGTTACTCTGGAGACCTCCCCTCCCCCCCCCATATGCAGTACTTAGGTTCCTGCTGCGGGCCACCGAGAAGAGCTGGGATCAAAGGTCTATCTGGGGAGGTTGAGGCACTGTCCCTCCTGCCCCAGTGCCTCAGCCTGGTCCTGCTCTTAGCAAGTGGCGGTTAAAGACTTAGTCCTGAGGACCAAGGGTCGATGGTGCTAATTGTTATCCCTGTTGGTCTTCGAATGAAATGGCCTCAAACTTAGACATCGTTGGCCACTTGTCTAAAGTCACAAGGCCAGAACATAGTAGACCCGTGTTTAGAACCTGGAGACCATAGCTGCAGAGAGTGTGCTGTTGTAACAGTAATCCTGCCAGGCTCAAAGTAGGGAGGGTATGAGAGTCTGTGTGTAGGTAAAAGAGAGACACCCTGAGAGTGTCTCTGCATGTAGTCTCTATCTCTGTCTCTCTGTCTCTTTCTCTGCCTCTCACTTTCTCTGTCTCTGTTCCAGTCTCTGTCTCTCTGTCTCTCTCTGTCTCTGTTTCTTTCTGTCTGTCTCTGTCTCTGTCTCTCCCTCTCTCTGTCTGTTTCTCCCTCTCTATCTGTCTCTGTCTCTCCCTCTCTCTATCTGTCTCTCCCTCTGTCTGTCTGTCTCTCCCTCTGTCTCTTTCTCTGTTTCACCCCCCCACCCCAGAGTTTTACGTAGCCTAGGATGGCTTCTAACTCACTCCGTAGCTGAGTGAACCTTGAACGTCTACTCCTCCTGCTTGCACCTCTTGGGTGCTGGGATTACAGAAGCGTGCCGCCACAGCTCTGCCTTCTAGCCCAGGGCTTCCCACACACTAAACACGCATGCTGCCGACTCTGCTGCCTCCCTGGACCTCATTTTAATGATCCAAGAACTGTGGTTTTGGGATGACTGGGGCATCATTTCTGTGTGCTTTGACAAGTGCACACTACAACACTTGATAGCCCACTGTATCAAGACAAGCATAACAGGCATCGCCCTAGAAATTGTTGTAGGCAGGATTCTTCCCGCCCACTCCTACTCCCTCAGTGTGGCAGCTGTGCTCAGGCGCCATCACAATAGGCCAGTTCCTCCTCTTCAGACTCTCCTTATTAACAGATCCGAGCCGAGTGTCCTCCACTGTGTGTCAGAGCTCTTTCCCCAGCGGAGTGTTTTGAACTCCGCCAATGACACTTCGTACGTCAGCTACTCGTTTCTTCATTTCTTTTTGTTTTCCCACGGAGCCCACACTCTCCTCTTCTCTCCTTTTTCACAAATAACCAACAGGCTTTTTGTAAAGCCCATGGCATTTCAGACGCTGTGCTCAGCAGAAGGAGCCTCACAACTCCTGGTGCCCGCCGTGTGCTCCAGATGTCCTTTGCATGCGCTCCTGATGAGCCATGACCCCAGAATGCAATCGTTTGGCCGCAGCCCCTTAGCAGGCCACTGCAGCTGAGGTGGCCCCTGACTAAGAGAAGCTCACAGCCTCTGAGGCGACTCTAACTACTGTCTAATAAGCAGGTACCTACCCTATCCTGAATGCCTTAATCCAATGATGCTTTTACTCTGGGGGAAACACTAGGCAATTATATGCAGGACAGACCCGTGATCAAAATGATGCTGGGCTGTGGCGAAGCTTCTGTCGGATGCAGAATGACTGTGCCCTGCCTCTGACATCTTCACCCTTAATGGACCCACCGTCATTCTGTCATTCCTTATGACCAAAGTGACCTGTGAGCCAGCTGCACAGTGAATGTGAAGGACTTGGGGGTTCGGGGGGGCGGGGAGGTATAGACATTAGCGGAGGCTCTGAGATGGGAAATTACTGGAGAATCCCAGGCACAATATTTAAACAACTTTAATTAAGCTAAAGATGGAGCCGTGGGGTAGCAGGCAGCGCTACCATGCCGATAAATTGGGACCGAATTAGAAAATTCTTAAAAGCCATGGCGAGGAGCTTCTGCTTAATTTCAGAGGCCCTGGGGAGCCGTTTTCAGCAGAGCTGAGAGCTGAACAGCTCCTAAGGACAAATAATTTGGGAGAAAGTAGCACAAGGAGAGGAGAGGGTAGGACTGTTAGATCCAGGCCACAGCTGCAGACGTGAGAAAGCAGATGTGAGATCGCTGCTTTCCAAGAGAATTCTGCTTTCTTTTCCTTGTTGAGTGTGTGTGTGTGTGTGTGTGTGTGTGTGTGTGTGTAATGGACCCCAAACTAACTGCCTTGCAGGTTTTAAGCATAATTAACCTCACTATGCCCAGACCTTTAAGTTTATTGTATTCTAGACCTTAAGCCAAAGTACAAGTAAACCCAATTAGGCTAATAATGGCTCTGGATTAAATTATATTAACTATTAAAAGAACATAATTTATCCACAGTCAGCATGTTTAACTCTTGTTGTAAGCAGGAAAAAAACCAAAACAGCCCAAATGCTAACTTGATCTTAAAACCTAAGAGAAAATAAATCTGCATAACATAATCCAATCAGTTCTATGTTGAGAGCCAGTGAACTGCAGGTAGTGGGATTATTGTAAAAACAGCCAGAGTTATTTGCCATCTCCAGAGACCTCAGGGAAAACAGCCTCTGGAGGCAACAGGTGTGCTTGGTATTAAGCCGTGTGTGGAATATGAAACTAATACGACTCTCCTATACTTGAGATTGGCTCCTCAGCTGTAACTTCTTTAGAAATGGAATATCCTAAGTCCAAACTCTATGTAAATCACCTCTGCCACAGAACAGCATGGTTAGTAAGACAGCGTAGTGGCTAGAACCTGGGTTCTTCTGACTGGTTGTCAGGGACCTGAGACTCAGTGACTCTGCCAAGCATCTCCAAGAGCATCTGGTTGCATTTCACCAGTCCAAGAAAAGATAAACCAACACTCAACATCTGACATGTGCCTTATACGGGTGTGTAGCATTTTGTACCCTGGCACAGTAGTTTGAATGAGAAAGGCCCCCGTTGGTCCATATATTTGAAGACTGGTCCCTCTTGAGGTTTTGTCTATTGCTATGTATTGAGATGCTAAATACTGTCCCTGGTTGCCTCAAGAACGAGGAGATCCTCATTTAAACCAAGTGATGCTATGTAACCTTGACACCGCCCACCACTGCATGTTATCCCTGGTTGGTCAACAAAGATGCTTATAGCTCGGCAGAAGAGAGGTAGATAAGGCTTTGGTGTCCAGGCTTGGGGTCTGAGGCAGGACCATGAGGGAGGAGAGGAGCCTGAAGAGAGTGGAAGACTCTATGGAATAAGGGATCATGAGAACTGGCCATGAAGGGTAGCCAATTGGAGTAAGAGCAGCCCAGACAGGACACGTTGAGTCTTATCTTGGGGTTATTGAAAGGGGAGTAGACAAAATCACATAGAGAGTTGATATCTGCCTAGCTTTAGTGCTGCAAAGGCTTGTTATAAATACAAAGGTTTTGTGTCTTTTATTTGGGAACTGAATATTCAAAGGTGGGATAGAAATCTCCAATTAACGTTTTCCTACAACAGGTCTTCAGGTGGTAGAACTATTTGGGAAGAATTAGTGGGCGTGATCTTGTTGGAGGAGGGGGGTCACTGGGTACTATGCTCCTCACCACGACAGTCATGGGTTTTAATCCTCTGAAACAGTAAGCCCCAAATAAGCTGTTTCTTCTGTAAGTGTCCTTGGTCATGTTATCTTATCACAGCAACAGAAAAGTAACTAAGACACCTGGTAAAGGAAACAAATCCTAAGCCTCCAGAAGTCATTTTCACTGTTTATCTCCAAGACATCTATGTCATGTGTAAGAAAGTGAACTAGGTAAGAGAGTCCCTTAGTGTCCACGGGTGGCTGGTTCCATGATATTTCTAGATACCAGCACTTGCATGTACTTAAGCATGGTAATGTGTACAGCTCAAGTGGATTCTTTCATATGTTTTAAGCCATCTCTAGGCAATATGTCATAGCCAGGGATCTAAAATGATAAAAGCCATGTAAGTAGAGTTTTCAGTGTGTCTTAGTGGGGAGCATGGTAGCAGGCATGCATGCAGGCATGCAGGCAGGCAGGCATGGGGCTGGAGCAGTAGCTTAGAGCATATTTATTGCTCTACAAGCTAGAAGCAGAGTGCACAATGGGAATGGTATAAGCTTTTGAAACCTCAAAGCCAAACCCAGAATCTTCATACGAGTCGATGTATGCACACATGTGCATGCATGTGTAGGTCAGCGGTTATATTAGGAGTCTTCTGCAGTCACTCCTTTTACTTTTTCTTTTTTTCTTTTTCTTTTTTTCTTTTTCTTTTTGTTTTTTTCAAGACAGGGTTTCTCTGTGTAGCCCTGGCTATCCTGGAACTCAGAAATCCGCCTGCCTCTGCCTCCCAAGTGCTGGGATCAAAGGTGTGTGCCACCACTGCCCTACTTCTCTTTATGTTTCAAAGCCACGACTCTCATTGGACCTTGAGTTAGCTAAGATTCTTGACTCTTAACAAAACTATATCAAACCTCAGCAATTTTTCACAAAACCCCATCTCTGAATACGGCAGCTGCTGAAAGTCTTTACAGAGTTGAAATGAGTGACTTTTTATAATAGACTGACTTGCCCAGAAGGTGGTGGTGAGTGTTGCCTTTGGGTCAGGCTAACTTAAGAATGAGTTCTGGCTGGGAACCTCTAAAAGCTTGCTGAGTCCCTCGGGCATTTGTTTCTTTTACCTGTAAGCCAGGGGTCACAGTGCAGCCATGTTGGTTCTACCTGACTGGATCGCTGTGATATAAGGATGAAACTCCAAAAAGCAAGCATGGTATGCAGAACTGAACAAATACTTAGCATGCTTGACCACATGCAACATCCTGTGAATTGGTTGTATATTCACCTTTACCAGATGGTAACAAAGGTTAAGTGAGAGATGCATCTGTGTTGTTTTAGGTGGAACAAAGGTTTGGTTTGAGATTCAACTGTGTTTCTGTTAGATGAGATGTGTGCATATATGCATGTGTAATAATAGATATCCAAAGTACATTTACCCAAAATATATTTATGGGTGTATAGAAAAATAATTTATCCCATAATGATGATAACTATGGTTTCAAGGTGAAAATTAAGCTCATGTTGACTGAGTTTAGTTGAATTAAAAGAGCTCAGAATTCTGGTGGATATTTTCTTTCAGTCTGCTTATGATAAGATAATGTTAATCTTATACCCGTAACACACTGGGAGCTCAGTAGGAGACGGCATATAATGGTAGCTATTGTTCATGTATGAATTCTTTCCATATGTGAAAAGCAAATACATATTTAGATAACATTTGAGAAGGAGGCTGCTTACACATAATGGGATTTAATGGAAGAAAATGTGTATTATTTGAGCTGAAGGCCTGCATTATGTATGTATAAGGCTTTTGTGTACACACATACACATACACAGAGGGTGTGGAGAGAGAGAGAATGGACTTACACATATCCTACCTACTCATATATTTATAGTGTATCTACTGTCCCCACAACCTGGCATCTTCAAAGCATACATCTATCCACGATACTATATGACAGCTCATTTGAGCAGCTACCTATTGTTTTACAGACATTTCTTGTCTTCTTAGCATGTTATAAAACTACCAAGCAAGGGCCTGGGGAGCTCATGGGTTAAGAGCAGATCTTGCTCTTGCAGACATCCCAGACTTAATTCCCACTGCGTCTCACAGCACAGAGACTTACACATGGTTTATATACCTAAATGCAAAAATATCACTAATAAAATAAAAATACAATTTTAAAGCATCAAGCAACACTCTTCCTTCTTAAAGCCAAATATCACAAAAGTCAAGGAACTTTACAATGAATACTGGCATGTCCTAGATCCCAACATTAGAAATGTACTCTTTATACATTTTTATCTATGGTGTTTTCATGCACTAACCCCACATTCTTACCCTGTATTTATAATTACAGTTCAACTTGGGTCCCATGTAGTCCAGGCTGGACACAAATTCCCTGTGTCACTGAAGATGACCTTGAATGGCTAGCACGATAACACATTATTAATGCTGCTGAACCTCTTCAGAGAGTACCAAGCCGCATTTCACTCGCCCAATGCACAAGCCCAAATTCAACATTTGATGTATGGTTTCCAGTGAATGTTTAACACTTGTGTCCCATGATAAACTGAAAGAACTCTGAATTTGTGTCCCTTCCTTTCTCTCCAAGAGAAAGACATTACGTGGGAAACTGAACTCTCAGTGATATCCCTTGGTGTCCACAGGTAGTTGGTTATCAATGGTCCTACATTCCAGATTCGGTCTCCACCTTTGGAATGACTGTTGATATTAAAGGCATGCACGGCCACACCTAAATAACATGGTGCTGGTAGTTCAACCCAGGGTTTCATACATAATAAATAGACAAATACTTCCAACTAAGCTGTAATCCCAGCAGCATAGTTTTAATTTTATTAAAAAAAGAAAAGAAAAAAAGAAAATTCTTACTAGGGATATGGGTAAGATTGCATTAAATTAAATCTATAAGTCAAGAACAATTGATATCTGAGATGATTAGTTTTAACTCTCTACTTGACATAACTTAGAATTGTCTAGGAAAGGAATTTTAGTGAAGGATTGTGTGTGTTGGGTCGACCTGTAGGCATGTCTTAATAAGTTTAGTGGATATGCAAAGACTCAGTCCACTGTGGCCAGCAGGATTTCCTAGGCATGGGGGAAACAGAGTCCTCAGCAGTGGGAGTTGAGAAATCAGACTGATCACTAGAAGGCAAGCAAGTGGGCACTCCTGCGCACGTCTCTGTGGCTGGATGAGAACAGTCGCCTCAAACTCCTGCCACTGAAAACCCCTGCTATGATGAGCTGTAACCTGGAGTTGTAAGCCAAACAACCTTTTCTGCCTTAAGTTGCTTGTTGTTATAGTGTTTTATCACAGCCACAGATAACCTAGCAACGTTCAATTTGCCATGCCATGAAATGGCTCCAGACTCCTGTGTCCTTAAAGTGTCTGTAGTTGATCTTGGGCATGCTCTGTTGTGCAAATTCCTGGCTTATTCCCTCACCGAGGAACCATAAGCATTGCTTATAGGGTAGAGGCCTTGAGACATCTTTACTGACAGCTGAATAGAGACGCTCTCATTGTATTGATGGGCTTCCGTTCTATTCTTCTTTCTCTGAGAATATTTAAGCACAAGTGGGTGTTGGGTTGTACCAATTGCTTTTCTTCAGACTGTAGGTGTGAATGAATAGAGAGCTTTTGGATAACTCTAGAACTTTGGCTCCTGCGTGGCTGATTCACCCATAATTTACATCAACTATTGAAACCGTTTAGCAAATTCCATGTGACTCTAAGGCTTGACAGCAAGAACACCAAGGAAAACAATGGGATTGCGGAGTATTTAAGTACACTGTATTCTACATGACATCTAATTCTAAAAGTGTTTGCTAAGCTCTGATAATTTTTCCTTCCATATTTTACCAATAACGTGAGTAAAATTGGGAGATTATCAAAGGCCCACAGTAACAGTAGATAGTGGTTTTTACCATAAGTCTGTATCATATCAGTCTATTTAGGACCCAGAAATAATTTTGAAGAGTCTCCTAAAGATCCACATAAATTATCATCTATTAACTGATAATGCTCCATAAAACTTAAGTTTATTCCTTACAAATGGCTAATCCTACTGATTGTGTAGTTAGTATTCTTGTTTCTTCATTCTCAGGGAGAAGCTTATAGCTTAATGTGGGGTGCAGAAACAATCTGGTGACCCCTCTGCTACCATTATTGATTGACCCAGTGGCAAAGCTAGATGTGAATTCAGCTGCAAATTGGAAACTCTTTTTGCTAAAACGACCTCTTTTCCTAGAGCCCTTTGTAGCAAATGGGCTAGGGCTAGGGTTAAAAAGTTTCTGTATGGAAAAAATCATCAACGTTTTGAAGTTTATGAAGGAGAGAATGTGAAGCTTTTGAGGTAGAGGTGAAGGTGCTTAGAATTTTAAAGGAAGCGGGCGGAGGACCCAGGCACACCGTCTGCAGATCTGTGCGGTTTTTCAGGGTGCTCACTATGACCTCAAAGACTATTTCGGGTTCTGTTCCTGAGCCTGCCTGGAACACCTGTATTTTCCTAAAAGCTGACTGTTTAAAAGGCTTTTTCCTCGTGAGACAAGGACTACATGAATTAGAATTTTCTAAAACAATTATTCTGAGATTCCCAGGTCTCCTCCTAGATCCTAGTCTCAGGATGAAAGTAACTCCCTGCAGATGTTTCAGACCCATAGCCTTATGGTATTCAGAATGCTGTAGACCAGAATAATGCCATAGCTCTTAGCTCTGGTATGTTAGTTACCTGAGCATCTAATTTCCCTCCTTCTCCTTGATCATTTTCCCCCATATTTGTCAAGCATGGACTAGGGCGCAAGATCCCAGGACCGAAACAAGAGAGCTCATGGCTCTGACATATCTTAAAGCCGTAGCGAAAATACCTATTCCTTCAGTTTGCAGAGGCAACCATCCATCTGATGCATGTTGCATCATGCATCTGCATCTGATGCATGCATCTGCAGAGAAGACTGATTCTTGGTGAATTTCCCAGAACTAAGGACTTCGTCCACGCAATTCCACTGGATGCTCTGCAATGAGTCATGAGGGGAGCAGATCATTCCATGCTTTCAAGACAGGCGTCATAATGGAAAGAAAGAGCCTTGGAAGTAGTGGCTGATTAGTAAGCACAGTTCTTAGTGACCTGTGAGCAGTACTAGGGCCCCCTGTGACTGGGAAGACTCACGTGACTTGCTAGGAGAGGGCTCTGACCTGATTTGACTTACTCATCTATTTAACAGGTACTGGCTTAACTCTCCCTATCATTGCTCAGATCTGTTCATTCCTGTCCATATTCACGACCATCTTGTTATTCAAACTACCAGCACCGAAATAAGTGCTGGGCAGCTTTTTACTACACCCTGACTTGTAGTCTCAGCCTTGCATCCTGCATGGGAGACAGGATGATCTGTCAAGATAGCCTTTTGAAACCTTCTCATGACTTTCTGATATACTCATGAATGCATGCAAAACAATGGGTTTCATTATTACATTTTAGGGACTTTTTTTGTATACACATACACACACTTATAGACTGTGTGTATGAGACCACTCAGGATATTTGTTTATCTTTTAAATTTTTCTATATTTATTTGGAGGCATGCTCAAGATGTGGTAAACATGTGAATTTCAGAGGACAACTTGTGGCAGTCAGTTCTCTCCTTCTACATGTGGGGGTCAAAGGATCCACCACAGTTAATCAGCCTAGTGGTGTGTCTCTTTACCCAGTAAGCCATCTCACCAGCTGCCTGTTTTTCTGTTATATCTCTTGAGTTCAACCTTTGGACCCCTTCAACACACACACACACACACACACACACACACACACACACACACACACACAAAGATGGAAAGAAACAAAAACAGAAAAAGAAATGAAAACCAAACGAGATCTAGCTCAGGCGAACCTTCTCGGTCTGTCCTGTCAACCACTGCTCCATCTGGCTGGCACCTTCCGCTGGTCCAGTGGGGATGTGCAGGTTTCCGGCTTGCATACACGTTCCTCCACGGCATGCCTCTCTTATACACCTCTGTTTTCATCTACCTAAAGTTGTCAGAACCTGGGACTGAGGAAGTCAAACTGCCTCTCAGTGTGCTACCAAAGTTACACATTTCACATTCTCAGTGCTTCATTGCACTTCATATTTAAATATTTATTTATGTGATCATTCCTTATGAGTAGCTGTCTTTTATGCTATGTTATATGTCAACAACCTGTTTAACATATAGATGTATGTCTATAGATGTCCTTGAATTCAACCTGCTATTTCTTAATATGTACTTGATACAGAAATCAGGAAATTTTTACCTGACCAAAAACCATTTTATTTTTTTTCCCTCAAAGATAATTGTCTTGGAGGGGAAGTGCTGATTGAATTTTAATTGATCTGACAACTTTAGACTAATTTCTACCACAGAAAGTAATTTTATTACATATTTTTATGAGGATAAATACTACATTCAGGTCATCTCATCTTTAAAGGGACACTCTTATTAATTTTTCATTTTTTGTTTATTTGTTTACAATTCTCACACTGGCATGACTAACTTGAGGGTTTAATACCCATCCTGAGTGATTTAAACGTTCACAACATTTAATTGACTCTGGATGTCTCCAAACTCACATTCCTTTTCTGCCTTCGGACAAAACCCCTGTGGCCCCATCACTTTGTAGGAGTCCTCACTGCAAGCTAATATTGAATTAATATTTTACAGAGCGGCTCGAGGTCCTTGGCATGTTTCCGATGAGCGCTTAGATTCCCAGCGTGGTCAGAATACAAATCCAGAGTACGGCTGTCTGCGAAAGAGATCTGTGGCTGCCGGTGACGCGTGGAGGGGCTTCATCTCCCACCTGCCTCTGGATGTGCAGAACAGTAAGGCAAAGCACAACTGTTGTTTGGCCTTTGGCGAATCTGTTGGCAAATCTGTTAGCAACGGCCTTGGGCAAATCTGGCCCTAGGGGATTTCTGTAGAGTAAAAGACTTGAAATTTGAGACTTATTGTCAGGGGTAGGCACTTCTGTTTGGCTTCTTTAGCAGAGCTGGGGAGTAAATGGGGAAGAGAGAGCAGTGGGCACAATGTCTCCCACGAACACACTGCCAGATTATAAGTCAAACTCACAGGCGTGGACGATGTTCATTCGTCACGTGGACTGACTGAGCTTTGTTTGATGGATAGGTATTAGTCCTTCCGTTCCAATCCCTCCTACTTTTCCCCATCAAGAAAAAAAAATTGCACTGAATGGGACCGAGTGAGCCACTTTACACAAGGTTTCTTTACTTGAAGGCCGAGCAGCAGCCATGGTGGAGATGGAACCATCAGGGTTTGGCTCCATTAAGCTCCCTGCCTTCCGCGGCCATTGCTGCTGAAAGGGATCTCTCGGTTCTAGGGAAAGACATTGAAGGCTTGAAAATCTGATGGGAAACCGGGGGTGGGGTGGGGGAAAAGACTGACATCTCAAAAGAGGCAAAGGAATAATTTACAATCACAAGTTTTTTTAAAGTAAATGTTTTAAGGAAACTGCTGCAGGCCTCCAGTCTGTAAGAATCCTGTCTGAAATTGAGTCAGGCTGAGTGGGGGTGGGGGTGGGGGTGGAGTGAGGGGTAGGGGGATGGGGAGTGGGGGGACACCTAGACACTTTCCGTCCTCCTGCTCTTCAGCCCTCCTCCTCTTCCCCTTTCCAGTCCCCATGTGTGTATGCATTTTCAAACACATATGTGGGTCTGGATGCGTGTGTGGAGACCAGAGGTCAACTTCGGGTATCTGAAACATTCTTCACTTCAGTTTTTGAGAGGAGGCAATGCTACCCTTTTGCAGATTGGGTAAGGGAGATTGATTAGGTCTCTGCGTGTCTGTGCTCAGGATTTATTCTTGCATTGCCTTTCCTTACGGTCAGTGTCCAGCACTGTGGAAGGCTGGGATAGTCAGTTCCGACTCTGCAGAAGGACTGGGCATTCCCAGCCAGGCTCCGCTCCTGTCCCATCTTAAGCTCCTCCTCAGTCTTCTTTCCACACACCTGTATTGAGCACTCACGATGTGCATGGAAGTGGGAACAGCCTCACAAGACAGCCTTCTGCCTTTGGCACGCTCAATCCATTTCACACTTTCTCACTGATAACAGCTCCATGGAAGTGGGAAGCGTGCGTGATGACGATAGGAACCAGTGCAAATCTCAGATCTCTCTGAAAGGTGAGCTCTTATTATCGGGAATAAATTAGACTTTATCAAAAGAAGCGAGACCTTGTGAACAGTTTCTTAGACCACCTGGATCACCAGTTGGTATGGCAAAACCGAGATTCTTGCTAGAAGCGCTGTCAACCATTAAAGAAACGGGGCCTAGCATTGGTAGAGGAGAAGAAATGCGAGGGGTACTTCCTTGTGATGCTTAACTGCAGAGGAACTGGATTAGCATCCGGAGGCATCACTTCAACTGGCGGAAACAGGAGGATAAATATTTCTAGGTAGAGATGTAAAGAATCTCAGAATTGGATCATTTCCAGATGCTTTCCACCAAAGGGAGGCATTACCTCCCAGGAATCCCCTTACTGAGAAACCCACAGTGTTTTTATCAAGGCCGTTCATTTTCTACTCTTGCTGTCCAGGCTGGGTGTGGGGACAGGCATCCATGTTCTCAGACTAGACTGGGCTTTGAAGAATGGCCATGTCCTCCCTGCTGCCTGCAGAGGTCACATCCTGTGGAGAGCCCAGGGGAGGGGGAAAGCATGGGCATATTAAGAAAGTGGTAAGCAGGCCTTTGCTTCTTAGCACGGCCAGTAAATTGTAACTCCATGCACGTGTGAATCAGAGAATCAGGCTTTGAGGATGAATGTCCTATGGTGCCACTCTTTAAGTACGGTTTCCAGATAATATTGCACGACATATATTTATATGAAAAGATTATCTGCTCCTCGGCAAATCAGGCCTAGCATCCTATCTTTATGTGTTAAGTCTGATAACCCTACTCTGGCCTTACATGCTGTCTAGAAATGAGTTATCTAGCCTGGGGGCTCCTCTGCCTCTAGACTCTGCTATTGGCATGCCGTTACTTTCAACAACAGTGTAAGAACTCTTATTATGAAACTGCTTCTCTCTCTCCTCACTGCCTCTCTGTCCATCCCTGACCCAGCCTTGTGGAACTTTGCCCCTTCCTTCTCCCTCACCATCCCTACAGTTTATCCTCTTTGTAAGTTGGCTTTACAAAGCAGTCTTGTTAAAGGAGAATGGTGGGCATGTGTTCATTCAACAAAACCTACTGAAGCTTGGAGATTCCATGGCCATCTAGTGCCTGGGGATTTTAGCTACGTTGCCATATCTGTGCCATTTGCCTCAAGTGGTCACGTGATAGGCTGGCTTGGAGACTGTGGTAAAGGGGAACAACATCTTCAAATACATCCACATCCCAATCTCCTAATAATATGATACAAAATGTCTTTACAAAAGTAGATAAATTAAAAATCTTGTGTTGGGGGCTTGTATGGGGTTCTCCAGCTGTGTCTGATGAAGGTCTTTATAGAAAAGAGACAAGTTAAGGCAGAAAACACAGCGAAGGTGACATTCAAAGGCTGAAAGGAGTGGGACCATTCCCAAGGTGGAGGAAGTAGTCACAAGTCAAGGACTGATAGACACTTGTAGAAGCTGAACCTCAGTCTCCGGTGAGGTCTCTAGGAGGCACCAGCCTTTCTGACAGCATCATCTTGGTCAAGTGAGACTAACTGTGGACTCTGTCTTTCAGCAGTGTCCTAGAGTACATGTGTGTTCTTCTAAGGCTCCAAGTCTTCATCAGCAACAGGAAAGCAATACAGACAGGCAAGTGGGAGGGACTAGAATGGGACAATGTCAGATCTGAGACTGAGGCAGATTCAAGAAACGCCGTGCATTCTGGGCTAAGTGTAATTGAGCAATCAGAGAAGTAATGATACAGCTCCAGGGCTGTGTGTCCTGCATGGTCCCACAGAACCTAAGCGTTCATGGGGCCTGGCTCTTAGTTTTATCATGTGGGTCGGGCCTAACGACTATAGCATCAGGCAACCTAACATGGGAACTTAATTCTATAAGAAACTTCTTCAAGGTTTTATATATGAGGGAGCCCAGACTTGGGTTTAATGTGCTTTGTTATTTATTGTTTGTAAAGCAATGGACTGCAGAGAGGTGATTGAACAGAAGGGTATGGTGTAATGCTTATTGATTGACAGGGAGATGGGGGTGGCCTAACCATTTGGATTCTCTTGGCATCTCTGTAGCAGAGCATTTCTTCTTTCCAGTATTTGGAAAGGGACCCTATCAGAATAGGAATATCCTGGTCGGATATTTTTTCAGCACAATTGAACAAACAACATAAAGGGTTTGTTCAGGGTCATAGCTTCAGGGGTTTGAGCCATGGTTGATTGGCTTCATCACTTTGGGTCCAAGCTGAGGCTTAGCATTATGGCGCCCTGGGTGTGCAGGGGAGACAGCTCACCTTATGATAGACAGGAAGCACGAAGTGGAAAGAGAGTACAATTGAAGTAATGCTTCCAGTGACCCTGTTCCTCCAGTGAGGCTCCACCTCTCCAAACAGCACCATGTGCTGGGAGCCAAGGGTTCAACACATGAAGCTGTGACATTTCCTATTCTAACCACTGTGAGATTTTATGATCTTTCATCCAACAAGGCCAGTCAGAGAGTTTTCCTGGGGTCAGGTCTAAGAGGGAAAGATGGGAGGAAACTAGAAAACAGATTTTAGGTTATTTACTTATTTTTTTAGTTATACTTCCTATTACAGAGAGAAGGGTTCTAATTCCTGAGATTTGCTTTGGGGGTAAACGTTTAGTTTCTGAGATTCACCTTGGTGGGAGAAAGGATGGCATCAAGTAAGAGGCAAAAGATCAGAGAGGAAATTCCAAGGCTTTTGTTTGGGGGTGCCATTTTCTGAGACCCTACAATGCTGTACTATTGACATCTGGGAAGTTTTAATCATTTTAAAGAGTGACTTTTTTATTATAAGTGTGTATGTGTGGGCCTGAGTGTATGTATGTGCCTCATATTCATGCAGGTGCCCACAGAGGCAGAAGAGGGAACTGGAGCCCATGGAATTGGAGTTAGAGGCAGTTATGATATGTGTGCTGGGAGCCCAACCTAGGGTCTTCTCCGGAGCAGAAAGTATTCTTAACTGCTGAGCCATTGTTCCAGTCTTGATATTGTTGAATAAAAAACCCATAGACACTCAATTTACATTGAGCTCCATAAAGGTTGTAGATGATCTGTGACCAGGTTTTGTATCCCTAATATTGTTGAGTTATTATGGTTACAGAGTTGGAGGCAGGTTTGTTAATTTTTTTTTCTGGGACAAAGGCAGAGCTGCTTAGGTGCATCTGAGAGTAGATGTGGAGAATGAACAAGAGTTCAGAAGGCAGAGGAAAGAGTTCTACTGTGGAGGGCTTTGGGAACAAAGAATGAGGAACAAAATCACCTGCTAAGCTGAGAAGTGATGGGGCCTTTGTACAATTTCTGTCTGCCACCGGTGAGTGCTGTCATAGCATACAGTAAGTCAGATGCCAGGGGACTCTGAATACATCAAGCAAGCTGTTTGGAGCCTGCTTTGTGGGCAGCAGGAAACCCATGGATGTCATTTGAGAAACTCAGTGACAGACTCCAATTTAGGGGCAGTCACTCAAAATTAGTTGAATTGGGATTTTGAAGGGTGGTATTTTAGTCCAAGTCTGGCAGGTGAATGAATGTGTAAATTCTACTCAATCCTGCCATTTTTATGCAAAACACACATAAATGGTTTTCAGCTCTACCCCCTGGGGAAAATGCTAAGGCAGACCACCAAAGGGAGGAGATCACAGATGTGTGGAGAGCTGTGTTCAGCCTTTAAAACAGCAGACTTAGGTTGGAGACAGAAAAATCCAGAATCAAGGAGATGGGACGAGAGTGTACAATATTAAAGTGTCTAGCCAGATAGGAGCATCATCAAGACATTGTACCTAGGTCTGGAGCTGGGCAAGAAGAGGTCAGAGGGACAAAAAATACTGAGCCATTGTGTCAGCCTTCCCTTTGATCTTCCTATCTCTATGCAATGACTTGTTTCAAACAAAAATCCAGGTATTAAATGGAAATTTTCTCCCAAAAGGATGGTGGTGATGGTGGTGGTGGTGGTGGTGGTGGTAAGATTCTTCTTTTCAGACAGATATAAAATAAATACCTTCCAAAGGTTTTGCTTAATTCATGGATGAAGGGAACAGCAGAGGCTTGAGAGCTGCCTTTTGAAGGAAAATTCAGTGTGTAACTCTCTTATAGATTAGGGATGCTGACATAGATTTTCAAATAGGCTCATTCTGGATCTTCCTATAGTGGAAAGAAAACAATCAATTTCACAGGTCTAGACAGATTGTGTGTAGATACAGAGAGGGAACACCTGTGTCATTCTTCATTTCTCTACCAGTCAACTCAAATCCACAGAGTTGAAAAACAGACAAAACAGTGGTATATGTCTGCAGCACAAAATATTTCTACTCCATTGAAATGGTGTCTTGTCACCTCTCTCTAACATTTCAAAGCCTTAAAGTCTTCCTTCCAGGGACCCTTCTGTGCCATTTGCCCCTAAGAATGTTTATTGCACAGGCTCAAAGCCAACCCTCATCTGCCATGTTCTTTCTTCTTGGGATGAAAGAAATTAACACTTAGAAGACATCATACATTCAGGCTAGAGAGAGAGGAGAGTGAGATGTAATCTTTGAAGGTAGTTAAAAAAAAAACCCAAAACGGAGACCTTTTAGATCTTGGTGGCAAAGGTATATGAAGACTGTGGGGCCTGTGAGTGGTTGGCTTCCCCAAGACTGAGTCTCCCAAAAGGAAGATGGGTGTATGAATCTTTGAGTCTTAACTGGTAGGGGCTGGAGAAACTTGATTATGACTGAATTCATTATCTGGACCAGTTCAGTGTTTGAAGACGAAAGGGATTACTATGTCAGCATGAACAAGGATGACCCCAGGTAACAACAATAGTGAGGTTTACCTTACTAAAGGTGGCAGGAGAGTTACATTTAGGTCTCATCTAAATGAATTTCAGAAGGACAGTACTGGACACTTTTCAGTCCTTGAAATGGTATTTGTGTCCCATAAGTGGAAGGTTTAGAAGGTCATTAGCAGACTTGATAGTCATGAAGCAAAAGTTTCAGAGGGATGTTTGGGGCCATATGTTGACAGAATTTGAACCTGGAAGAGAAATGTATTAAAACAATACCAAGTGAGTGGTTTTTAGAATACAATTATCACAGAAGAGGAGGCTGCACTATCTGAAGTGGGGATGAAGCACTTTTTAAATGGCTGAAATGTCTGAGTTGCCTTGGTGAAGAGGGTATCCCTTTGAAAGGGTTCTCTGTGACCCCAACAGCAGTGCCTGTCACTTAGGAAGGTCTCGGGTGACAGCCCCTGTTGCATGTGCACTAAGGCTGTTTCCTTGGTATTATGCTTCTAAGAGATGCTGCTTTTTGAGCTCCTCAGAGGCAAGGTCATGTTCTCTGATGCTCTCAGTACAAGCCATGCAAAGGACCACTTTGTCACTCAGCTTGTAATTACCCTCTTTCAATCACTCTGCACCCATGCCCAGGTAAGCATCAAAATCCAGGCTATTAAAACGGAGCCATATGTATGCCGAACTCTGTCTCCAGATACTGGGCATTTCTTGTTCTACCTTTAGCATGTTGTGGGAAACTCCGAGGGAAGGGGGGGTGGTAAAAAGCTCCATCTATAGACTTAGACTGTAACATAACCAACCCAAACACTGGACTCAGATAAAATGTGATATTTCTTGTATTGTGGACTG
Source organism: Apodemus sylvaticus (assembly GCF_947179515.1). Lineage (NCBI taxonomy): Eukaryota > Metazoa > Chordata > Mammalia > Rodentia > Muridae > Apodemus > Apodemus sylvaticus. The sequence continues at coordinate 157,450,438 of NC_067476.1, read as the reverse complement.
AGAACTTTGCCTGCTACTTAGTGAAGATTCTGGGGGTGAATCTCTAAATCAGGGACATCAATACAGAGTCTTGCCAGTGAACCTTTGATCATGCTGTACAATGAATAAAAACCTTTTCGGAATATACCATAAACACTTTATTAGTGAAATGGGTTGGATTTCAGAAATCCCTTTCAAGCATTTTAAGAATCAACAAGGACTTATGTATAGTAGGATTCTAGTCATAAACTTGAAAGTCATTTGAAAAATGTTCCCTTGATAGGCACCTTAGTTAGTTTTTTTGTTGCTGTGATAAAACACCTGACCAAGCAATTTACCGAAGGAAGGGTTTATTTGGGGTTATGGTTTCAGAAGGACAGGAGTCCACCACCATCATCATGGAATGTGTGGCAGTGTCACAGGCAAGCATGGCGCCCGGGACAAAGGAAAGCTCACATTTAAGAGTACAAGTAGGAAGTGGAAAGAACAAACTCCAAATGGCTTGAGCCTTTAAACTCTTAAAGTCTACCTCCAGTGACAGACTTTCCCTGGCAAGGCCATACCTTCTAAACCTCCCCAAATAATGACAAAAACTGGCAACCAGGCATACAAGGGCCTAGGACTATGTGGTAACATCTCCTTCAAACCAGCACAATAGTAAAGCTCTTGACTCTGGAAGGCTGCCCAGGGATGTGGGTTTTTTCAGGTTCGGGTGCCTTGGAACTTAGAGGCCACAGAAACTGTGACCTGAGGGTGCCTGGGTGTCGCTTACACTGGCATTAGTACTTGGTATTGTCCACATGGTGCTAACTGTATAGGGACACAGAATGAAAGAGTTACAGTCATAGAGGTGTACAATATTCCAGAGGTGTAGCACGGCTGTGTTCCCTACGGGAAGCTCCCGAGGGAGCTATGTGAGAATTTGCAAGGGTGAGTCCTAAGGTGCAGCAGAAACCTCAGGATGAGGAAGATTCCAGAAATGAAAACTGAGTGCTGAGGAGAGCTGAGGCAATGAGCGGAGCAAGCCAAGAAAGTAGCCATGCACACACAGACACACACACACATACACACACACACACACACATGCATGCACACATTCACACATGAACTTACACACATAGACACACATAGACACAGACTCTCTCTCTCCCTCTCCCTCTCCCTCTCCCTCTCCCTCTCCCTCTCCCTCTCCCTCTCCCTCTCCCTTTCCCTCTCTCCCATCTGAATTTACTTACAAGGCTCCCTGATTCTATGTGCACAACCCAGGAACCCTAGAATGAGTGACTAAGAGCCACTCTTACAAGGAACTACCCCCGTCCTTCCCAGCAGTTGTTCAACACCATCTCTACACTCATGGGCAGCATAGGGAGACACCTGATACACAGTTTTAAGATCCACGTCTTCCCCATCTAGTGTATTTATTCCAAGCCATTCAGGAACTGGCCTTTTCTGCCCTTCCATCCTTTGACTCTTTCTCCTGACTTCCCACCCTCTGTCCCCTTGCCTTGCTCACAGCTTCCTCCTGGGAATTCGAAGCCTTTATTTACTTTCCTTTCCTTGTGCGGAGCCTGAGTATATGTAATTTTAACATTTTTGCTGATATGGAACTGTTTCCATTTCATCTCTAAATCAGGTTAGTGCTTGCAAAATCCACTGCAGTATTGATATTCAATATGAGAGGCTTCCAGGCAGTGGGGGGCTGATGAAGAGGGATGCTCGAGAGGGCCCTGGGACAGAGCAGTCAGAGCAGTGAGCTGGCTGCAGCACCCCATGGCTATGGGAAATGCTCTTTTCAGGGGACTAGGGCTGGGGTATTCAACATGCATAGCAGCCCAGGAGAACACATGTCTTCTAAGTATCTTCACCTCCATAGTAACCCAGACTGCACAGCTGTGTAGCTGGAGGGAATAGCTACTGTTACATAACTTTGTCTTGGACACTTATGGTATCTATTTGCTAAGATTACTCATTATTAAGAACACCTTTCCATTTCTTTTCAGTGTGCTTGTGTGTGCACATTTGTGTATGTATTGGTGCTTATACACATGTGATTGGCAGTACACATGTGTGTGCATTTGTGTGGTGGTTAAAGATTAACCTTTAGTGTAGTTCCTCAAGAGCAGTCCACATTGATTGAGACAAGGTCTGGCACTGGCTTGTAACTCTCCACAAAGTCTAGTGCTACATTAATTGGCACGGAATTCCAAGAATCCTCCTGTGTTAGCCTACCCAGCACTGGGATTACAACTGCCTCCCACCATGGCACTATCCCTGCTGACCCCTGGGAGGTCTGTGGGTGAAACTCATGTCCTTCTGATAGCAAAGCAAGCACTTTAGCAGCATAGCTACACTGCTGGCTCTACGCCTTTTACTTCCAAATGAATTTTAGTTTGATTGATTAAGTGTGTTTGAGTGTTTTTGTATGTATGCACATGTCTGCATGTGAATGACTCACTTCTCCAAATACAGGGAGTGCCATTGGTAGTGGCCAATGACTCTTGACTTGCTGGATGTCTTTCTAGAAATTGCCTCTGTGTGAACAAAATCACTTTACATATGCTGCTGTCCGCTTGCCTTGGGTAGCTGACCAATATAGGGATCAGAGAGGCATATGGTGGAAGAATCAACTCTCAAAAATCCAGGGCAGGTCATCTCTTCTGGCAGATTTCAGGTCTGGGCAGCTCATGAGTACACTGTAGCCCTTGCTACAACCTGTTTGCAACTAATGCTCTCCCTCTGTTCAAGCCCTGCCTCTCCCTTTTCTTTCTAATTGTTGCTGTGAAGGGCTTCCTGGGAACGCTCTGATTCCACTCCTGCTGCCACAGCCTGCTGTGTGTTAGGCTTCTTCTCCATCAGGTTCCACTTCAGACTCACATCCTTCCTTGTGTCTGTTTACACTGTCTCTTGTCTGTTGCCTTTCTTTGACAGCCCTCCTTCTCTCCGTTGTCTCATTGCTGAGTACGATGACCTCGCTCATATCTTTACCTTCTTATAAGCTTTCCCCCTCTCCAGAATGTAAGCTTTTGTGGATTAAATTCTGGTCTTATTAATCTCCAAATCTCTGATATTCAGAGCACCGTCTGCCATGTAGCAAGTGCAAATTATATTGTTCAAAAGAATAAATATGAAAGAAGAAGCCAAAAGCATGCATAAACTTATTTATATACTTTATCTTGTTGAAATAGTTTGGCATGGGGGCTGCTGAGATGGTTCAGTGCTTACAGGAGACTGCAGCCACACATGAGAGCACACTAGGACCTGAGTTCAGTTCCCAGAACTCATATTAGATGACTTAAACCTTCTGTAGCCCCAGATCCGGGAAGATCTGGTGTCTTCTTCTGGCTTCCATAGGCAACTGAACTCCTGCTTGTACATGCCCACACAGAGATACACATAACTAAATTTTTTAAAAAGTCTTTTAAAAATGAGTTGGTACAATAGAGAAATGCAATATAACCTATCTCATGCTTAGCATAAGTTTCTACCCCTGGCAACCCACCATTAACATTGGAATGGAATAATAGTAGTTAGGACTCTTGATTTTTATTTAAAGTAGAGGCTGTTTTTTAGTTGGACTTCTTGTCACTAAAGACAAAGAGCCTTGGCTCCACAGTGAAAGGCAGGACCCATAAACACAATGAATCAGACCCAGTAGCTAACCTCAACCCTATATCCTGCTTAGCAGCTGCTGCTTAGAGAGCCATCTGGTCTACCCAGGCACATTCTAAGTAAGCCCCAAAGCTAATGCTAATTCAGCATCAGACCTCAGCTCCAGGGAGTCTTTAAAGTGGTGGATTTTGAGGGTTTGCTTCTGTTCTTATTTGATGTTCTTGGGGTGGATTCCAGTGTAAAAATAAGATGGGAGACTTCCTCTTGAGGAGCCCATACGCACATTTGGCTATGTCTGATTCTCTTCTGGGACTCTGTTCTTCTTACCCTTGTACTTAAGCTCAGGCTTAAGTACCTTAGTATACCTTTAGTAGACTGTTTAACTCACCCTCAACAACACCCTGACAAAATCCCACAGTTGAGTTTAAGGCTAAGGTAGATTTGAGGACCTCTTGTTATCACCAAACTTGTGATATTTGCATGTCTTACACCCATAACAAAAGGAGGCAGGCCTTGCTAATACCCAATGGCATTAAGTTTACTTCAATCAGGGGCCATACCATATAAATATCTACTTCCCCCCAGATCAAGCTAATATCTAAGTTGAATGTACTTATTGGATCATAGTGTAGTAATCTGCTATAATAGTTGGTAAAAGTGATAACACAGTCTTAGAATTCGAAAGTGTAACAGTTAATGGTAATGATTAGGAAGCTTTTTGCTTGTAGAGAATGCCAAAAATATAAGGCTCAAGTATTTCTTCTCAAAACCATCTACCTAGTTTCTTACCTATGAATAGGTAGAAAAATTTGGGGAAAAAAGTGTTATGCAAATTATTTTAATTTTTTACTTAATTTTAGTGAATAAACTTGTGTTTTGACAACTTTACACATGGAAGTAATGCATATCTACCACTGTCAACCCGATCTCCTACCACTCCTGTGTAGTGAGAATTATAATTTCTTAAAACGCCCAGTAATGTTATGGGAATATGTTTTTCTTTTAATCCCAGATATCGCATAAGAGGCTGCTTTACAGCAGGTATCTATGATTTGCCTTGTGCATTAGGAGTGAAGTGTCTTTTGCCAGCTGCAGATAGTTTAATTATGGGAACTTCTGAGAGTGCATAAATGCCGGAACCCTGAGAGTGGCTAGGAGCATGCTCAGAGGCAGCTGCTCCTCCTGCTGCTGCTCCTGGCTGCTGCTGCTTCCTGTGGTGGTTTGTGATGTAGTCATGAGAAAAGAACCAAAAAGAAGAAAGTAGATATCCTAAGGATGGAGATTCGACTTACCCTAAGGAACCCAAATCCCATAACCATCAGGAAGTAGCCTGAAGAGGTCTATATCCTTTTCCCCTCTAACTTTCTTTATCTCCTACCTAGTGTTAAAGGATTGGAAGGGATTAGGGTGGAATGAGGGTTGGAAGGATGTTGGGTGTATAGAACCCAATAAAGTAGGTAAACAAATACACCAACACTCCAGTAAGTCCTCCCTTCACACCACACACCCATAAATCTTTCCCTCAATTCCATGATTATTCCCTTTGTTTTGTGACCTGCTGGGATTAATCAGGGCTTTCTACATGACTATGGTTTTGGAGCTGTCTGTTGGAGCCTGGATGCCTCAGTAGTGGCTGTACAGCTAAAGACACTTGTTGGTACCATATTAGTCAGAATGCCTCTTGATGCATGGAGAGTTCCCACCTCTAGAATTTAGATGTGACATTATAAGGAATATCTCAGGAAGAAAAATAGCTGACTAAGATTTGGGAGCTATTTCTTACCACATTTGTTCTCAACCTAAAAGACCACTACATCTTCCTTTTATCTGGGAAATAGCCTTGGAATGGAGTTCTCCTCTGCTGGAAGAATTCTTGCTGACACACTCAGAAGGGCCAGGCAAGCAACTTACTAGCATAATTGGCAAGGACCTTGTATTGCCTTCCACTTAACATAATTAAATCTGATTATACATAATTACTTCTTCCTACACAAAAACTTCCTTGAAAGGTTAAATAATTGACTGCTGAGGGCGGAGACTGCAAATATTTCACATATTGGCTCTGTGTAGAAATAATGATTTGGCAAAGCTCCTTTCTCTAAATTGTCTTATCCAAACATGGTTGCATAGCTTTCCCCTAAAAAGTATTTAACTTTTCATCAGAGAGTTATAATTAGAACTACTACAGATGGATAGGTCTAAAAACAGAACCACATTGTCAGATGAAAATACTTGATATTCTTCCTATTAAATTTCTATGAGTGTGTTCTCCCAGCATCCTTGTTCACCTGACTATAATGCTGTGACTCAATTCACTGAAATGTCAGTTGTTGCCTGTACATTGGAGGCAAATGAAGGACAATAGTGAATAATGAAGGCATCGAGGTGAAGGTCTTCTGGATTTCCTCTATCCTGTTCCCTGCTGGCTCCATCGGACTTTCCTTCAACAATGTGCTTTCTGGGCTTTCTGGCTGAGGAGACGGACTGAGTTCATAAGCAGTGGCTTCCCACCATGGAGGACCATCTGAGATCTCTGCTGGGATCATCATCTCTGCCCATTTTCTGATTTTCCTTTTCTTTATTTTTTTTCCCATCAACCAGCCTTCCAAGCCCAACTCTTCTTTCAGTTGCAGCCACATCAGCCTTGAGCTGTTCCTACAATAAACCAATCAGGTTTTATCCAAAGCCTTTGCTTTATTTTCCTAGAACATTCTGTCCATCTGGTGTATTCCACCTCCAACTCTTGTCTTAACTAATTCTTTTGTGCTCAGCTCACAAGACAAAGAGGACAGATGGGCCATTGCCTTCGTGAGTCTGCCCTTGTGATACTGACAGACCCAGATTTTTCCCTACTTTCAAACCATGGTTTTCAAAGGCTATGTAGATAGAAGCACTTTAGTATTTAAATATGTTGGTAGTCACTTCCTGTCATTAAAACTACAGAGTTAATTTTTAACTTCACAAAGAGAATCTGACCTGGTAGCATAGGCTAGTAATCTCTGTTATTTCATAGGCTGGTATTGAATTACCACAAGTTTAAGACTTGTTTGGGCCACAGAGTGAGTTAAAGACTCACCTGAACAAATAAATTAGTGGACATCTCAAAATAAAATGTGAATCTAAGGCCAGGGTATGCTTTAGTGGTAGAATGTCTGCCTACAATGGGTAGAACCCTGGGTTCAATTACTGAACAAGGAACACACAATTAGCCAGAAAAATAGTAAAAATAAATGATTAGAAAGGACACTGGGTTATAAAACAGGGCACTTTCTTGGGACAGTCTGATCCTATCCTAACTACCCAATCTAAAATAATGTGTGAGGGAGCTTTTGATGAGTTCTTTAGTTTGCAGCAAAACCTTCTACTTGGCTTGGGGAAGCAGATAAAGTTCTGACTGCATACACAGTATTACCATGGCTGTGACTGTGCCAGAGTCTACAGTGCTTCAGACCTATTTAAATGGCAAAGCTGTCCTTGAGTGAGGCTCAGAAGCCAGGAAAAGCCTTCTTCTGGTCCATGTACAAGTGTTTATGAGTGATAGAGTTGTGCATGCAAAAACTGCCCCTTGCTCCTCCAGGATGACTGTGATCTGAGACTTTTGAGACCCAGAGAACTCTGCTCCCAGGTCGGGTTGTAGGTGCCTTCCATCAGAGTGTCCCAAGCCCAGTTGAGCATCGTGTTTCTGTATGTTTATCTCTTGTTCCCCCTGTGTCTGGACTTCATTCATTCTTTGGTTGTCCCAGTCAAGTTTTCAGGACCAAGCCACACAGAATGCAGTGCTGGCCCATTCTAGGCTTCAGCTTATAATTTAAACAAAGATAGCTAAATAGGCAATGGCTACAAGACTCATGTCTTCCGCCGTTCCCTTCCTGTGTGCTCATCAATCCCCCAGTACCTAAACGAGGTCTACCAATTTAGTGACAAGCATCCTCCTCCTGATTTTCTTACTTTTGTGAAGTCTGGTGTTATTCAACTAATCACATTTTTTTCTTATCCAGTACCTACTGTGTTTCTGGTATTCTGTTATGTTCAAGATATACTAAGAAAATAGAATACTGTCAATAAAGTTCACCCTGCAACTAATTGATAAAGACAATAGATGATTTTAGCATATACTTTTACAGAATATGATCCAAGATCAGTTGAAAACATTGCTTTGAGTCTCTGGTAGATATGCAGAAGGGAACATTGGGGTTTGTAGGATAGCAAAACACCCAAAGAGACAGGAAGGAGAGAGAAAGGGAGAGAGAGAGAGAAGTGGGAACTTGTGGTTTTGTTGGGGAATTTTAAGTCAGTGTAAACTAAAATCCAGATGAGGACGGCTAAATCCAGGAGAGTGAGGAAGCCACTGAAATGTTTAAGTTAACAGTAATTGAATATTTTCAACTTCATATGATTTAATCTAATAGAGGAGTAGCTCAGATACTCAGTCATCTTTCTCTCACTGTAATTTCCGGGGGAACTCATGTATTGGTTTTAAAAGATTCATTTTATTAATTCTCTTTCTATCTGCCTCTCTCTCTCTCTCTTTGCTCCCTCTCTTCTCTCTCTTTCTCTTCCCCCTCTCCTCTCTTTCTTCTTCTTCTTCTTCTTCTTCTTCTTCTTCTTCTTCTTCTTCTTCTTCTTCTTCTTCTTCTTCTTCTTCTTCTTCTTCTTCTTCTTCTTCTCTTTCTCTCCCCCCCTCTCTCTCTGTGCTTCTGTGTCTGTGTGTGTGTCTGTGTGAATATATGTGTATATGTGTGCAAGTGCTCATATGTTGGAAGAGAGACTAGGTCTCCTGGAGCAAGAGGTGCAAGTGGTTATAAGCTGTCCAACATGGGTCCTGGGAACCAAACTCTGGTGTTCTGTAAGAGTAGCAAATACCCTTAACGTCGTCTGAGCCATCTCTCTGGCCCTGCAACTAACTTTTGAAGATAAAGGATTAATTTTAACTTACACTTTTACAGCCTATGGTCCAAGACTGGTTGAAAACATTGCTTTAGGCCTCTGGTAGATATGCAGATATGCAGATGCGAACATTGGGGTTAGTAGGAGAGCAAAACATCCAAAGAGACAGGAAGGAGAAAGAAAATGAGGGAGGGAGGGAAGGAGGAAGGGAGGGAGGGAGGGAGAGAGAGAGAGAGAGAGAGAGAGAGAGAGAGAGAGAGAGAGAGAGAAAGAGAGAGACTAAACCTTTACAAGAAGCATATCTCCAAAGATCTAAAGATCTCCTTACCTCCACTGGGTCCCACTCACCTCCTAAAGTTTCCAACATCTTTCTCCCAACCAGACCTTTAACAAGTGGTACCCTTAAAGGACACTTGCTATGTTGGTTAGTCTAGGTCAACTTGGCATAATCTAGAGTTGTTTGAGATAAAGGAATCTCAATTGAAAAAAAAGTCTCCATCAGAGTGGCCTGTAGGCAAGCCTGTGAGTCATCTTCTGAATTGATGATTGAATTGACGGGGAAAGGCCCAGCCCACTGTGAGTGGTTTCACTCCTAGGCAGGTGTTCCTGGGTGATAGAAGAAACCTGGAAACTGTTCTTCTATAGTGACCAGGACTGGCTGGGGGTAGACTTGAGCCCTGACTCTGTGCCATCTATATTGTCTCCTACATCAGTTCAGGTTACAAATCCTACCCCACCTGCTAGTTTTACAACTTGAGTTTAGGGTCCTTACTCCAGTGTTCCAACTGACTAGTCCTGGGAACCCATTCCAAACACTAAATCAGGAGGTAGCTGATGATAACGGATGAAGAAGGATGCTTAGCAGCTACATTGAGGAAACACAGACAACATGACTCCAGGTCCATCTGTGAGGCAATGACACGAGATTTCGATTTTTGTAAAGAAAGAGCCGGCAGAAGGCTGGGGGAAGGCGTAACTAAGCACTCCAGCTCAAGAACAGAGCAAACTTCCTGTGTCACAGTTCTAGTTCTGTATACAACATGGTTGGAAGAAGTTGCCTTATCGCTGTCACCTCTAGAGGAGGGGAACAGCTGTCTCCCATCGGTTGAGGGGTCCAGATCCAGGGGCAACCTGTCTTCAAGTGGGCCTGAGCTGCCCCAGGCTCACCACTGCTTGAAGGACATTTGTTTCCATCATTTTTGAAGCTGCTTCTTAATCAGTTCTTCCCCCCTCCCCCAGGAGTACGAAGCGCCCTTGGGTCTAGAAACCTTCAGCTGCTCTTTACTGATATAGAACTGTGTTAGTTAGTGTTCCTGTCACTACTGTGATAAAATACTTGGCCAAAGCATCTTACAGGAGGGGTGTTTAGGTCTCAGAGCTTGAAAGTAGAGAAGTTGTGGAGGTGAAAGCAAGTCTAGCTGTAGTGTCAGGACTGGGAGGTGGCTTGTCACCTGAGTCCACAGGCAGGAGTTGGAGACAGATGAAAGGTGGTGTTCAATTTCCTTCCTTTTCCCCCTCTTTCTTCTGAGGCTTGGACTTAGGACGCAGGAAGCTGTTGGCCACATTCAGGACAGGTCTTTTCTCCTTAGTTCAGTCTCTCTGGAAAGGTCCCCATAGGCGTGTGCAAGGCTATGCCTCCTAGGTGACTCCCAATCTCATGGAGAGATGACACAAGAACAGAACACTGTAAAGAGGACACTGCGATGCCTGAAGCGGACAGACACAAACCGGAGGTTTTGTCAGGCTTTCATCTTGGCCCCTCCCACAAACACCCCTGTATTTGCAACACGACGTCTAGACAATGCTTTTGTTCCCCTGAGTATCTCTCCTCTGGAGAAGCTTGGTTGGATTATTCTTCCTCTGATTTAGGGACCAAGGTTCACTCTGGGCAAAAGTATGCTGGTGAGCTATCATTTATATGCTTGCTTCCAAAGCATCAGTGGGTAGCAAGGAGGCTGAGTTCCTGCCCTCGGTAATGGACACAGCTTGAGATGAATGCCTACTGACCATGGACACATTAACCCAGTCACCTATGCTTTCTCCAGTGCTCGCTTGAACTTTAAAAGTATATTATCTACGTGGAATTTACTGAGAGAGGGGGGAAAAAGAGAGAAACCAATTTTCCTTTGCTGTAAATGTCCTCGCCTCATTATTATACAGTGTGTGAAAATAGTAAAATTGCTGGAAGGGCTGAGGAACAGCAAACAGGTGAGTGAATTTGCTTCTAACTGACAAGGTATTATCTCCCAGAGAGGAACCCTCAAGTCGATGGATTCCACTGTCAGTTTGGGTGGCTGTCACAGGAAACGGTGGGAGATTGGAGGTCAGATGTGCACCTGAGATGCATGCACAGGAGTGTGTAAGTATCCAGGGCACAGTTTTGCTGTGCTTACTCATACAGCCTTAATCAGTTTCCAGTTTTAACTTCGGGTCATAAACAGGTTTTTCTCTTAATGATGAAATTCTCCTTTCTCGGTCTTTATGTTTTTTAATTAATCCAGAAACAGTCCTGGATATTGGACCCTCGTTTTTCAAGCAAGTAAAGGATGAACGATTCTCAATGATGCTACCAAGCTCTGACCTCGCACCCCAAACCCTCTAGCTGTGAAATGACGGCACCGTTGAACAGATATGCTAATGGCCTATCTGCATTCAAGATTTTCAGATTCTGGAACCGTAATTGCAGTTGAGTGACCCTGGATTTAATAGACAGGGAATCCGACTGATAAATGGATAAAGTCACTCCATAGACATCCTGCAGGAAACTAGGAGAGCCTACAAATTCACACGGCTGTCTGCTGTGTCTTGTTTGACTGAGAGTCCTGTTATCGCAGCACAAGGTGAGGGTTGGAATTATAGGCATACCACTCATTAGCTTTGTGACCTGTGACCTTGGGGTAACTTCATATCTCACAGCCTGGGGTGTCTTCCTGCATTCAGAGGAGGTGATGTTAGCTAAGGATTTGTGCAGTTCCTGTGTGTAGTGAGTTAAGCCACGCGTGCTCTGTGCTTAGAGTGTGTGTCTCAGCATGGGGTAGATGCCTTGGCACAACTTAACTCAGAGTTTAATCCTGGATTCCTGAGGCATGCTGGGAATATTGTCAAAGGTCCTGAATTGGATGAGGTATTTTCTTCAGGTTCATTTTTATCCTGTTTTGGGGACATTTTGTAGAAAGCGTTGTAGTCAGTGTTTCATAGATTTGGGGTCTGTTATGAATGTTTGAAATCACAGAATATGGTAGTGTATGGCCTCCCTCAAATACCAGAAGGCATTTCCCCAGATGGTCATTCACAGCCCTGCGGCAGCTCTGCTGACTGACACATCCTAGAGTTACCCCCTTGTGACAGGTTTATAGCACAGTAATTTTACTTTGCCCATAACCTTGAGGGAGGTGTGCTGGTTTCCTATTATATGCAGTAAATGAGGCCCAAGTCTTCCTATCCATGTCAAATGTGTGGATTTTTAGCCCTGGGAGGATCTTACTTTTCCATTATGAAAATGCCGAGCATTATTTGGCTTTGGTTGCTATAAACTGCAAGACTTCTATTGTACTCTGAATGCTGAGTCTGTGCACACTTCACATCTGAAGTTCATAATTCCCTTTCAATTATTATTATTATTATTATTATTATTATTATTATTATTATTACTTTATGAGACAAGGTCTCATGTATCTCAGGATTCTGGCCTGGAACTTGCTATGTGGTTAAATGTGACTACTGCAGGCACACTTCTTGTACCATTTAAAGACAATTATTCTCTGAAAATTTCATACATGTATATAATGCATATAGATCACATGTGCACTATTCCACTCCCACTGGGTCCCTTCTTCCTCCCACGAAGGCCCCTCCTACCTCCGCGCCTTTCTTTGCTGCACAATGACTCTTTGGATTGCTTTCAGGAGCCTGTGATGGAGGCTATCTGCACAAGTGCGAACAATGTACCTGTGTCTACACCACTGGAGAAAATGTCTCTTCCTCTCCAACAACCATTAACTGTTTGTAGCTCTTCAAAGACGGGAACTCAGGAGCTCCCCATTCATCCATAGTTGAAGGTGAGCACTCCCTGTCTTCCGGGCTGTTAAAGGGCTGGAGAACAAACACAGGGCTTGCGGATTCTAGGCAAGCAACCTGCCGGCTGAGCAATAATAGTCCTAGCCTATTAATTTCTTTCTTCTTACGGGAACTTCAGACATGGTCTAGTGATTGCAAGGTCCCAGGCCAAGACACAGCCATGGGGACATCTCAGGCATGATATTTTTGGGAGGTTGTTGTAGTTAGTTTCACTGAGCAACTTGACACACCTTAAAGGGTCATCTGTGAGGAATAGCAGTTGGATTGGTCTGTACGTTTGTCTGTGAAGCACTTTCTCGATAGCTAATTGGTGCAGGAGGGTATGTAGGCGGGCCCTGGGAGGGCTCCTGGAGGGCCCTGCCCCGCCTACTGTGGGTGGTAGCATCCCTAGGCAGCAGAGTCTGGCCTGTGTGAAAGACACTGAGAAAAACCAATAAACAGTGTTTATTCCCCCCATTGGTTTATTCTTAAGCTCCTGCCTTGGCTTCCTTTGATTGTGTACTGTAACCAGTAAACTGAATAACCCCCTTTCCTCCCCCAAGCTGTTTTTGGTCAATGTTTTTATCACAGCAACCGAAAGAAAATATAGCAGGTACCTCAAACTTCAGTGTTCTGGCTTGGATAAGTGTCTGCCAGAGGTTTGCATGCTAGAAGTCTCTAGGATGATGCTATTGGGAAGCAAAGCATCACTTTTAAAAAGCGTGGTTTCATGGGAAGTCCTTGTGTCACTGGGGACCATGCTGGGAAGAAGGCTTGAGCATTTCTCCTTTCTCTGGCCCCTGGCTCAGGCTGAAAGGGTCTTTGGTCTATCACACTCTCCCTTTCAAGGATTCTTCCCCGCCTCCACATGTCCACCAGAGGCCACGGGGCAATGGGCCTACCTGATTTGAGATCGGCAACTCCAAAACCAAGAACCAAATAAATATTTCCTTTATAAGTTTATCATCACAGACACTTTATTATAGCGATGAAACTCTGACTCAGACACTCTGTCGTGCAGATATACAGTAACGGATTGTTGTACTTCAAAAGTCAGAATTCTTGAGAAGACTGACATAGACAAGATAATTAATACACATTTAAAGAAGTCTGTGTGTCTTAGGGTTTCTGTTGCTGTGAACAGACATCAGGACCAAGGCAATTCTTATAAAGAACAACATTTAATTGGGGTGGCTTACAGGGTCAGAGGTTCAGTCCGTTATCATCACGGTGGAAGCAGGGTAGAGTCCAGGCAGGCGTGGTGCAGGAGTAGCCGAGAGTTCCTCCTCATGTTGAAGACAGCCAGAAGACTCTCTCCCACATAGTGAGAAGGAGGGTCTCAAAGCCCACCTCCACAGTGACACACTTCCTCCAACAAGGCCACACCTCCTAATAGTGCCACTCCCTGGGCCAAGCATATACAAACCACCACACTGGGCCAGCAAGAGTGGAGTGGTTCCTTATGTAAGATGAAGGGGATGAATACCCTACTTTATTCATTTTAAAGAGTGATGGTTTTTCGTCATGGATGTTTTACTGTGGCATCAGTGGTGTATCACAATAGTGTTCCTACAGGCCAAGAGTTTCTTGCAGCATATCATGTCCTGAGTCCCATGTAGCAGTTGGCTGTATCCCTGATCTGGACCGAAATGAAAAAAAATCTACTTGTTCTTGATATGGACATAATCTATTGGAACCTTTCATCAAAGTCTTTCAAAGGATCCAGTAGAACTTAAAATTAAGATGTGCTCAGTTTCTAAGGTGTTGTTCACAGCCTACATAGGATTGTTGAGAAGTCTAAGGACATCTCAGGGAAACTGTTATAAAGGCTAGATACCTCTAAATGGTTTAGGGGGCACCATCTCCTGAGTGAGTATCCCTAACATGGCATGCTTCTGTTTTGGCGTAATTTTTTAGTGATATGTGCATCAATATGAGCATAGAGGTTCTCTCTGTCCTGTGCCTTTGGCTTCGAGGATAGGTTAGGCAAACAATAGGATCTCAACAAATATTTTAGGACCACATGAACATGTTTCCTTTCCAGAGGAAAGAGCAATGCATTGCAGCACCCTGTGTCTGCAAACAGAAAGGTCGATTTTGTGTATATTTCTAAAGAGAATATATTTTTAAACTAGAAAAAAAGTGATATGGTTGCCTCTTCAGAGATGCCTCTAGCATTAGAGGAGAGGGGGAAAAACTATTCATTTGTCTGAGGTATATTACTATAAGCTCATGTGAGATCAAAGATAAGAAAAAGGAATGAATGGTGATATCTTAGTTCTCAATGGATATAAAAAACTATTTCTTTACTTCACTATAAACCAGGAATCCCAAAGTAGTTGATGTACCAATGGCCTCGGTTTTTATGGGAATCAGTCATTCTTTGTTAACATGAAGAAAATGTCCCAGGTCTAGTAATTCAATTTTAAGATCGATGCTGTTCAATTATTTAGTAATAAATCCTCCTAGAACAGCATTATATAAGCACTGTGCTGTTTTAGTAGAGGTTGGGGGGAGATGAGAAGACGATTTATTGATCAGATGAGACTAAGGGTGACTGATAAATTTCTGAAAATGCTAGAGTTTGCCCAATGCTAAACACTGCTTAGAAATTCTGCTAGTGACTCACCCATAGATTAAGAACACAGTTGCAAAGCCCTGGCCTCTTTGAGATGCAAAAGGCATATCAATATATTATTACTCTTTGAGGCCAAGTTCTGAGGTCACTTCCAAAGGCCGAGATCATCTTCAGGGACCACTGAAACATGGAAATCTGTAAGAGGAGTGATGTGTTGGGAAGGTACCATAGGGCAGGGGTTTCAAGGTGGGAAGCCTTCTTTCTAGGTGAGCATCAATAAAAACAGTGAGTTTGTGGTTTTAAATAATGTTATGGAGAAAATGACTTCTGTGTCTTTAAGTCCCCAGGGATCTGACGATTGATAACAGGAGAGACCTTGAGAAGGAGCTTACCACCTCCGTCTCTTACATCACGGTGGGACCGTTTGCTGGATGACTAGAAACCAACATTACTTTGTTTGGAGAACAATATCATTCAGAGACCATGGTTGGTTGGGGGGACATTGCTGTTTTGGGGTTGGGAGGATACTCAAATGTAAAAGGCACAGAAGATCCCATACATCCCCACTCTTGAGTAGCCTGTGGGATTAACGCCTCTCCTGTTTTCTCTGTAACCTGCCAGCGCCCTCTCCCCTCTGCACTAATACACTTGGC